>NC_089232.1:78341002-78689211 GCF_963924675.1 Phocoena phocoena | reverse complement strand
CCCGTGGTCAGGAGGAGTGGAGGGGGCACAGTGGATGCATAAACATGGGAAGGAAGGCAGGCCGCCTGAAAGCTTCCAAAAGCCCCTTTCTGACAAGTGAAAAATGTTGGTGACTTTAAGTCACAGGCCAGGCTTTTAACAACCCTCGGCATATTTATTTAACCCAGTAAATACGTTTATTAGCAAGGCCGCCTCCTTTGTAGAGCAGGTAATGGATTCCCCATATGTTTCTGCTTTGCAGACTGGGGCAGGGCGGCCGACACCTAGCCAGCCTCGTCCAGCCTCCGAGGCAGAGGCCGAGTGTGTTGCCGCTTTACGGCCTGGCCCGGCCGCGTGTGTAATTACGCTCACTCCCAGAGAGAAGGAAACCCCGGGCTGCGGCCTTAACTAGCCCCACGTTGCACGACCGAAGGGCATGTCTCGCAGGAGGGACGAGAGAGGTAATAAAGCTTTCACGTTATTAACTTTTTCCTTCTGAAAAGAAGCCTGAAAAATGCCATCACACCACATTAAAGGGCTTACGTGAGAGCGGCCACCGCCTAATGAGGGGCTGGGATCCGGGGCCACATGCGAGGGCTCAGAGGGCCGCTTGGAATGGAACCTTGATGTCGTGCCAGCCCGGGGGGCACGGGAGCGAGGCGGGGCGGGGGTCGGGCTGAGGTTTGCACCTGACTTGCGGGGCACGGGCCCAGACGGGCGGGGTGCCACCCAGGGCAGGCAGAGCTGAGCCTTCACCTCTCTGCCCTGGGAGCGGGTGTCGGGTCTGAACAAGCATCGCCGCTTCCCTGGAAGACCTTCGGACGCCGTGCGGGAGGTGACATGGCAGCAGGCTGGTGTGATCAGAGTGACGGGTGTCAGAACAGGTGTGGAAAGCACCGAGCACTCAGACCGAAGGCGTGATGGGCTGTGTCGGGGCCGAGGCCCCCCAGGGTGAACTGCAGTGTCGCCAGAGGAGCCTCCTGCAGTCTTTTCCCCAGATCCCAGCCATCTCACCCACGGGCCAATGAAAGGATTTCGAACTGTTTTCATTTGTTTTGATGGTTTGACAGGGGGTGACGTTTCCTCCCTGGGCGTTCCAGTGAAGTCCAGTGGTCACAAGAATCCGTTATGGGGCAGTGGAAGGATATCGCCAGGAGCGATGACAGCCAGATTTGGCGCTGAGAGCTTGTCTTGCAAGTCTGGTGACCCTGGGTGGGCCCCTCTGCTCTCAGGCTCTCGGGCTCTGACTGGTTGACTCTGAGCTGCCCCGTCCACACTGTGAGGCTGTGTGCGTGTGCGGATGGGGGCTGGAAGGGGCTGGGGGAGCCAGGCAGAAGTCAGCAGAGTGAGAACCTTTCCTCCCCGGCCTCTCCCACATCCTCCCACTGACCTAAGGACACAGCCATCCTTCGGTAAGAAGAAAAGCAGGCAAAGCTCTGGGTTTGGAGGATGGAGAAGAGCTTGTCTAGACCCTAGAATTTGTCTCGTGGTGCAGAACCTCCCTCTGGTCCTCTGATCTGTTGGACCATCTTGCAGGCAGCTCACCGGGTCAGGTCCAGGGAGACTTCTCCAGCCCTACTCCCCGGAAATCTGTGTCTCCTCTCTGAGAGCTCCTGAGGACAGGCGGCAGCCTTTCTATCTTCTTGCCCACCCTAGTACTGAGTTCATGTTCCCACCAAAAATAGACCCTGATCTAGAACTGCTGGGTCCAGTTGCACAGGTTGGGAACTGACCAATTCCTAGAGGGTGCAGGGATTCATATAGACTGTGCTGCCTATGTGATGGAGTCACCCTAGAGTTGGGGACACTGAGGCCCAGGGGGGCTTGACTCAATAGGTATTGAATTTACCTTTGCAATTAATAAAGCACTTTTGTATGCTTTATCTTATTCAACTCTCTTTGTGGGAGCAGGCAGACATTAAGAATTCCATTTATGGGTAAAGGACCACACAGGGGAAGAGACTGGCCCAATGGCACATAGCCAGGCATGGGAGTGGCAGGAACAGGGCCTGAGTCTCCAGATACCTTGTCCAGTGCTCTGGTCACAAGACCATGGACTTCCCATGAGGCCAATCTGCTCACTGTCTCTCCTTTGCAGGTGAAGGGTCTTCAGGCATCTCTGTATCATCCATACCTGGGTATCCCTGGGAGACAGCTGCTCTGATAAACCTCACGAGGTAATTCTGGGTTCAAATTCCAGCTCTGCTAGCTGACAGCAAGCTACTTAACTCCATTCATTCATTCATCGTTCATCATTCATTCCATAAGTATCTACTGGGTGCCTGCTGTGTGGCGGGCGTGAATCTAGGCACTGGGGATACCGTAGTAAACCACACATCCACAAACCCCTGCAGTCAGTGCTCCGCAGCTGGGCCCTCCAGGCGTGTCCTCCATCTGCCCATTCTCCTTGTGCTTTGTAGGCGCAGCCATGCAGTGACCTCTCCCCGGGGAGCAGAGGAGGAGGTCAGATTCTCTCCCTGGGTAGAGCCTCAACCCTTGGGAGCAGGCAAGGGAGGCGTGGGAAAACTGCCCATTCATCCCTGTGCTTATATTTCCTGGTCTGGGGTGGCTGAGCATTGCCATGCTTGAGCTGGTGATAATATATTCTACTGCGAAGTGCTCGTAACATCCGTGCTTGTCTTGGTGAATGATTTTCCCTGATACGCAGAGCATTTCCTATACCATTCACCGAGCGTTGTTTATTTATAGGGTCACTGAAGGAAGGGAGATGCCAGTTTCCTCATATGTGAAATGGGGGTGGGGCAGACTTCGGAAGAGTGTTTCATCCATAGAGAGATTATAATCACGCTATTAAAATGTCTGTGAGTAACCTCAAACAGTGCTCAGCGCCTAGGAGGCAATGAGAAGAAAATGCTACCAATTTGCATGTTTGTTATTACTGGAGGCACTGAATTCCGTGCATGGAAGGAACGTGTCTTTGCTTGCAAAAGATTCCATGCCTGCCAAACTTACTCCCGTCATTTTCTCAGAGGGGGACTTTGCAGGTAAGATCTAGAATAGAGAGTCTTGGTGGTCTTAAGTTAAACCACCTCCTCTACGAGGCAAAGGCACAGCAAAACTCCAGGCCTCATTAGTTTAAAACAGTCCCTGTCTCTTCCAGGAAGCTTTTCTACATTCGAAAGGGAGAAATCGGAAAAGGCACGCTGAGGCTTCCGGGCTGGAATTCTCTGAGGCAGCAGCTGTTTGCATGTTTGCCCATCAAAGGCTGCATGTCGGGACAGCTGAGGGTTGGGAGATGAAAAGAACTTGTGGGTAGCAGGGAATCAGTGAACGCACAGAATGGCTTCTGAGAATCATGCTTGAGAAGAAAAATATTACAGGTGAATGCGAAGGATGACTTTTCCCTCGAAAAAATCGGCTCACGCTGAGACTCGATCTGAATCACTTAGAAGCAGGAGAAGGTGATGCTTCTGGAAACATTAAAGGGGTTTTTGTTTTCACTCTCAAGAACACCGGGGAGGGCTTCCCTGGTGGCGCAGTGGTTGAGAGTCCACCTGCCGATGCAGGGGACACGGGTTCGTGCCCCGGTCGGGGAAGATCCCACATGCCGCCGAGCGGCTGGGCACGTGAGCCATGGTCGCTGAGCCTGCGCATCGGGGGCCTGTGCTCCGCAACGGGAGAGGCCACAACAGTGAGAGGCCCACGTACTGCAAAAAAAAAAGAGAACACCAGGGAATAATTACAACTTCCTGTCACGTCATAACGACCACGAATATTTATTGATTGTCATCCTCACTTTATAGTTGAGGTGACTGAGGCTCATCACGTTTCAGTATGAGGACCATGGAGTCAAACTAGTTGGGTTCAAATCCCAGCTCTACCACTGTTAACTACAGGTGATTTTGGGAAAGTTATTTATTCTCTGTGTATCAGTTTCCCCATCTGTAAAATGGGGATAATAAATCATACGGGGGTGTTGTAGAGGCTTAGAACAGTGTCTGGCAACAGAGTCAGCACCAGGTAAATGTGACTGATGATAACAGTGATGATGGTGGTGGTGAGGACAGTGATGATGGTGGTGAGGACAGTGATGGTGGTGGTGAGGACAGTGATGGTGGTGGTGAGGACAGTGATGATGGTGGTGGTGAGGACAGTGATGATGGTGGTGGTGAGGACAGTGATGGTGGTGGTGAGGACAGTGATGATGGTGGTGAGGACAGTGATGATGGTGGTGGTGAGGACAGTGATGGTGGTGGTGGTGAGGACAGTGATGGTGGTGGTGAGGACAGTGATGGTGGTGGTGAGGACAGTGATGGTGGTGGTGGTGAGGACAGTGATGGTGGTGGTGAGGACAGTGATGGTGGTGGTGGTGAGGACAGTGATGGTGGTGGTGAGGACAGTGATGGTGGTGGTGAGGATAGTGATGGTGGTGGTGGTGAGGACAGTGATGGTGGTGGTGAGGACAGTGATGATGGTGGTGGTGAGGACAGCGATGATGGTGGTGGTGAGGACAGTGATGGTGGTGGTGAGGACAGTGATGGTGGTGGTGGTGAGGACAGTGATGGTGGTGGTGAGGACAGTGATGGTGGTGGTGGTGAAGACAGTGATGATGGTGGTGGTGAGGACAGTGATGATGGTGGTGAGGACACTGATGATGATGGTGGTGAGGACAGTGATGGTGGTGGTGAGGACAGTGATGGTGGTGGTGGTGAGGACAGTGATTGTGGTGGTGAGGACAGTGATGGGGGTGGTGAGGACAGTGATGGTGGTGGTGGTGAGGACAGTGATGGTGGTGGTGAGGACAGTGATGATGGTGGTGGTGAGGACAGCGATGATGGTGGTGGTGAGGACAGTGATGGTGGTGGTGAGGACAGTGATGGTGGTGGTGGTGAGGACAGTGATGGTGGTGGTGAGAACAGTGATGGTGGTGGTGAGGACAGTGATGGTGGTGGTGGTGAGGACAGTGATGATGGTGGTGGTGAGGACAGTGATGATGGTGGTGAGGACACTGATGATGATGGTGGTGAGGACAGTGATGGTGGTGGTGAGGACAGTGATGGTGGTGGTGAGGACAGTGATGGTGGTGGTGAGGACAGTGATGATGGTGGTGAGGACAGTGATGGTGGTGGTGGTGAGGACAGTGATGATGGTGGTGGTGAGGACAGTAATGATGGTGGTGAGGACAGCGATGGTGGTGGTGAGGACAGTGATGATGGTGGTGAGGACAGTGATGATGGTGGTGGTGAGGACAGTGATGGTGGTGGTGAGGACGGTGATGGTGGTGGTGGTGAGGACAGTGATGATGGTGGTGAGGACAGTGATGGTGGTGGTGAGGACAGTGATGGTGGTGGTCAGGACAGTGATGATGGTGGTGGTGAGGACAGTGATGGTGGTGGTGGTGAGGACAATGATGGTGGTGGTGAGGACAGTGATGGTGGTGGTGGTGAGGACAGTGATGATGGTGGTGAGGACAGTGATGGTGGTGGTGAGGACACTGATGATGATGGTGGTGAGGACAGTGATGATGGTGGTGGTGAGGACAGTGATGGTGGTGGTGAGGACAGCAATGGTGGTGGTGAGGACAGTGATGATAGTGGTGAGGACAGTGATGATGGTGGTGGTGAGGACAGTGATGGTGGTGGTGAGGACAGTGATGGTGGTGGTGAGGACAGTGATGGTGGTGGTGGTGAGGACAGTGATGGTGGTGGTGGTGAGGACAGTGATGGTGATGGTGGTGAGGACAGCGATGATGGTGGTGGTGAGGACAGTGATGATGGTGGTGAGGACAGTGATGGTGGTGGTGAGGACAGTGATGGTGGTGGTGGTGAGGACAGTGATGGTGGTGGTGAGGACAGTGATGGTGGTGGTGGTGAGGACAGTGATGGTGGTGGTGAGGACAGTGATGGTGGTGGTGAGGACAGTGATGGTGGTGGTGGTGAGGACAGTGATGGTGGTGGTGAGGACAGTGATGGTGGTGGTGAGGACAGTGATGATGGTGGTGAGGACAGTGATGGTGGTGGTGGTGAGGACAGTGATGATGGTGGTGAGGACAGTGATGATGGTGGTGAGGACAGTGATGGTGGTGGTGAGGACAGTGATGATGGTGGTGGTGAGGACAGTGATGGTGGTGGTGGTGAGGACAGTGATGGTGGTGGTGAGGACAGTGATGGTGGTGGTGAGGACAGTGATGATGGTGGTGGTGAGGACAGTGATGGTGGTGGTGGTGAGGACAGTGATGGTGGTGGTGGTGAGGACAGTGATGATGGTGGTGGTGAGGACAGTGATGATGGTGGTGGTGAGGACAGTGATGGTGGTGGTGGTGAGGACAGTGATGGTGGTGGTGAGGACAGTGATGGTGGTGGTGAGGACAGTGATGGTGGTGGTGGTGAGGACAGTGATGGTGGTGGTGAGGACAGTGATGGTGATGGTGGTGAGGACAGTGAAGATGGTGGTGGTGAGGACAGTAATGATGGTGGTGAGGACAGAGATGGTGGTGGTGGTGAGGACAGTGATGGTGGTGGTGGTGAGGACAGTGATGGTGGTGGTGAGGACAGTGATGGTGGTGGTGGTGAGGACAGCGATGGTGGTGGTGAGGACAGTGATGGTGGTGGTGAGGACAGTGATGATGATGGTGGTGAGGACAGTGATGGTGGTGGTGGTGATGCTCAAGGCCTCATGGCTGGAAAACAGTGGAGTCAGGTTTTGAACCTGAGACTGCCGGCTTGTGTTGTTTCCACTCCCCCTACACCGTCCTACACTTTAGCAAAGGGCACTGGAGAATATTAAGCAGAAATAGCTCAGACTAAATTGAAAGCAAAATGTTAAAAAGCAATTTGCTTTACCACTTGCATTTCAGGGGAGCTACATCAGCTCATCAGCAGGAAGGTTGGTGGCAGTGGCCCTTGATCAGAGCCTGAGGCTCTGTATCATTCATTTGAAATTAAAAAAAAAAAGAAAACATAAGATCTGAAAAGCCCCACAACAGCTTCTCGGCTCACAGAACACTCTACTAAGGTAAACTTTTTTTGTATTTTTCTTTTGGGGGGCAGTTTTCTCAACTGCCTTTCCCACCTCTTTGCTCTGTTCATTCTGTTCCCTGTCCCTGTAACTCCTCTATCTCTGAGTCCATCCTTCAAGATCCAGCTCAAGCCCCACCTCCTCCAGGAAGCCTTCCCTGACCACCTGGTCCACAGGGATGGCCTCCCCTACTGTATCTGGGTGCCCACTTGGCCAGGAGCACGCACTCTGTGTGAAGTGGGACTCCTTTGCACGTGTGAATTAAGTCCTTTCCTGGAAACTGTACCCAGGACTGGAGACCTGCCCCATATCCCCTTGTATTTTTTACTGTATTTTGTTTATTTAATTTTGATAAATCCACATCTCCATGTGCTCCTTGAGGCCTGGGGCCTTGAAACTTACCTTCTATTCTCACCGTTGTAGGTGACAGCATCTTATCACAGTGCCCAGATCAGGGAGACACATTCAATCATTCAGTCTTCCGATGACCAAACAAGCAGGGGCTCAAGACCTACCTCGTGCAGGCTCTAGGGGAACAGAGATGAGGGAGCCAGTTTCGTTGGGGCAGGTGGTGCCTGGTAGGAGAGGCAGCTCTAACACAAATAATTTCAACATGCTAAGTCGTGGGGCAGAGGTGGGTGTTTGGCAGCAGCGAACTCTGGCCAGGATATGGGAGAGCTCGTGTGAATTTGTTGTCAGAAAAGTAGGGAAGGAGGCCTCAGGTAAAGGAACAGCTGGTGCAAGTGTATTTTGGCCTTTCAGGAGCCTAATAGGATTAGGCGGTGATAAACTGGAGGATGTGCTTGGACAAAGAACGGGCAAGAAGGCCTCAGAGGATTTGGTCAAATAACTCTAGGTGTTGGACTGGGTTTCAGGATTTTCGGCAGGGTGTGTAGTAAGACGTGTGTTTTAGAACACGGGTTAGAGTCTGCTTCCACCGTTAATCTGATTTGATAAGGGCAGAAGCCTCTGCTGACGGTATCTGAATGTGAGTGAGTAGCAGGCTGACGAAACACTCCCTAGGCAGTGACCAGAGCATAGGATGCGAACGCAGCTTGGTTTGAAACGGCTATCTGTGTCCTGCTCCGGGAGCGAGACCCCATTTTGTGCCCCTCCGTCCTCCCAGGAAGCTGTCTGTCCTGGCGTAAGCTCCGCCTCCGGTACTTTTGGGCTTTGCAAACCCCTGCTCTCGTCCACCACAGACGGCTCGCAGCTTTCAGCAGAGGATTACTTAGAAAAATAAGTTAATGACTGTCCTCGGAGCAGGCGAGGCTTGCTGGAAGAAGCAGGCATGCCCAGAATTCATTTCCCTCGAGTCTGATGGGGGGTGGGTTGAGAACACGCGTTGCAAATTCCAGTCTAGGAAAAAAAGAAAGAACTCTTCACCCAGTCAAAGCAGCATCATTAGGAGTAACGTGTGGGGACAGGGCATCGTTTAAAAATATAAAAGCAGCTGTGAGCATCTTCTGAGCGTGGCAGGGTATCTGGGTGGCAGACCCACCTGTGGAAATGAGGATGGGCTGTCGGCTGTGTCGTTCTTGGGGTTAACGGATCCGGATCCGGGGCCCCGCAGGAACCGGCTGGGGCTCCAGTGTGGAGGTGGAATGGGGAGACAGGGATGGGGCGGGGAAGGGAGGTGGGGAGTAGGGAAGGGACAGAGGGACGGCAGAGGACAGGTTTGCTGGCTCTTTTTCGTCAACACCAGAGACCACCAACGGACCCCAGCTCCAGCTGGCTTCCTGCTCCTTGCCCCAGGCCAGCCCCTCTGATGCTCTCCTAAGGACTCTGAAGGCATCTATACTCATTTATTCACTCAACGCACACTTGATGTCCCGAACTTCCCACAGGGCTAACAGAATAGAATGACAGAAACCTCTTTGCCAAATGCTCTCTCTGAAACCTGCAAAGTCTGTTAGGGACACCAATTGCAATGAAAAAAACATAGAGAGAAACACAAGTCGGGGGAGTATGTTGCTAACTTACAGCCTGTCCCTGTCCTGGAAAAGCCCCAGGACATCAAGGTGACTGAATCAGCTGGTGTTCTGGGACCAACCAGGATGACCCAGGACAGGCACGTGTGGAAGGAAGAAGACAAAGATGGGTGGGGCTTCCCTGGTGGCGCAGTGGTTGAGAGTCCGCCTGCCGATGCAGGGGACACGGGTTCGTGACCCGGTCCAGGAGGATCCCACATGCCGCCGAGTGGCTGGGCCCGTGAGCCACGGCCGCTGAGCCTGCGCGTCCGGAGCCTGTGCTCCGCAATGGGAGAGGCCACAGCAGTGAGAGGCCCGCGTACCGCAAAAAAAAAAAAAAAAAAAAAATATATATATATATATAATAAAAAAGAGGACAAGGATGGGAAAACAGTCACGCCCTGCTTGCCCTGAGCCGGCCTTCACACACATTGTTTCTCATCTTTAAACTAACCCAGGTGATTGCTGCTCTATGTAGGTGGTGGGACAAGGTATCAGATCCCACCCCACTTGTGGAGACGACTTTGCAAATGTCAGGGTTATGTTTTACTTGTAAGAGGTCAATTATTTTCAAATAGAAGAAAATTAATCTCAGAGAGATTAATTTCCTAAGTCATAGCTAGTAAGTGGGAGGGTTGAGATCTCGAACCCTTGGTCTGACTCTGGCCCATGTTTCTCTCCACTGTTCCATGAAGAAAGGGCTGCCTGGATTGAGCCAGAAGGTAAGCTTAGGGGTGCGGGGGAGATAAAGCTGAGGGCGCCCTGGGGCAGCCGGAAGTCTGGCCCAGAAGGCCTGCAGAAGACTTTGCTGGGGATGCAGCAAGAATGGGGATTTCCAGGCCCCACTGGAAAGGAAGATCTTAACCGAAGTGTGGGTTCCGGCAGTCCCCTGAGTCTCACGAGACCCCGTGTCCTTCCTCCCTGGCCCGGCCGGAGACTCTGCTTCCGAAACCGGGAGTTCCTGAGGGATAACAGCCGGGAATCGTCTGCTGAGAGTTGTATACAGAGAGAGGAAAACAGAGGTAGAACTGGACACGGTGTAAACAGATGACTTAATGCTTTCCCTGGTCTTCTCCTCAGGGCTGGCTGACCCGACTGCCTGGTGGGAGGCCTCAGCCCTGGAGAAGAACTGCTGAGATGTTGCCTCTCCTGCTGGAGATCTGGTTCTGAGGTTCTCTTGCATCCCCGCCTCCATCTAGGCTCCCTGGAATTGGGGCCGAGTTGACTGGGGCTGCCTCTCACTGACCCTCACCTACCTACCCCATCCCCCCTGCAGCTCTGTCACCAGCTGCTTCACAGGTAATGTGGAGGCTACCAGCAGGGCCCGGCTTCTTAACCTCCTCTGGACCTTTTCACCTATTTCACTGCAAATCCATGCTTTCAGATCTAGCACGTGGATCTGACCACACACTGATCAACCTGGGGTCCCTCTGTGGCTGTGGATCCAGGGTACAACCTCAGCTCCATTTTCTACGGTCAGGAGCCACCTGGCCTGGCTCCTCCTAGAGCCCACGTTATAGCCCAGCGCCTCCCATGTACGTACGTAATCTTCGGTGGTAAATATTTTTTTACCTACTGTTACTCTTTTGAAAGTTTTTGGGAAGTGGAAAATGAGGATGCAGGAGGGCATCACAGGAAACCTGTGTCAGAGATGGTAGTTTCCCTGATCGTGAAGGGCCTTTTGTGCCACATGAAGGGAGTTTGGAAGTGCTTCTATAGGCAATGGGGAGCCATCAAAGACTTCGGAACCAGGAAAAATGTGCAGAGAGATAAGTAATAAGCGTATCAATGGTTTATTTCACTGATGATTATAACAGAGTGCTAGGAAACAGATCTTTAAACACCTCCCTCTGAACTTATACCAATAAAGCTATTCTTGTGGCCTCTTTCTTGCAGGGAGGATTTGGGGTGGCCTCCTCCGAGCAATGTACCTGAACGTGCACTCTGGTGACTGTCCCAGGACTCTGCAGTGTGTTGCATCGTGTCCAGGGCATCGGGAGAAATTGTCAGAACCGCCACCAACATTATTCCTCGGGGAGGCAGAATACGCAAAACAGACAAGGGTCCAATTCTGACTCTGCTGTTTGCTGGAGGTGACCTTGGGAAATCCCGACGTCTCCCTGAGCCTCAGTGTCTGCATTTATAAAGTGGGGATGATGACGCCTTCCCCACAGAGAGTACACGAAATGCTGTATATGAAGCAGTTGGAATATAGCGGGAGCCAGTAGGAGCTACTTGCCATCAATCCCCATTCCAAAGTGACAGCTAGAGGCTGGGAGAAAAGCCATACACACAACATCAAAAAAAAATTCCTTGGGGGGAAAAAAAAAGAGAGAGAGAAGAGACAGGAGCATTGGAGAGGAAGAAAGGAATTAGTGCTGTCAACAGCAGGTCAGTTTGTCTTAAAACCTTTCAAATTGTGGAAAGAACTGAGAAATGTATTTCCTGGGGCAGGAGGCAGGGGGCTGAGGGGGCCTTGTGCCGACTGCCTGCACGGGCAGCTGAGGGAACATTCCAGAGGGAGGGGAGCCTGGTGTTTGGGAAGCCTTGACAAAGAGGTGAGCCAGTGGCCACAGGCTACAGCCCTACTGCGAGCAGGCAGGGTGAGCCCAGGAAACGGCGGCAGAAGAGGCGAGAGAGACGTGATGCAGCGTGGATGAACCTTGAACACACTACGCTCAGTGAAAGAGGCCAGACGCCAGAGAACGCATAGTGCGGGACTCCACTGATAGGAAATGTCCAGGAGGGTCAATTCCACAGAGACAGAAAGTGGATTAGTGGTAGCCTAGGTGAGGGGGGTTGGAGAGAGATGGGGAGTGACTGCTAACACGTGTGGGGTTTGTTTTGGGGGTGATGTTCGAAATTGATTGCAGGGATGTTTGCATAACTCTGCGAATGTACGAAAAACCACTGAGTCATGTATTTTAAGTGGGTGGGTCGTATCGTATGTGCATCACATCTCAATAAAACTGTTACAAAAAAAAAAAAAGAAAGAGACTCACGGGAAAGACATACACCACTTTGTGTATTTGTCTTAGAGACACAGCAGGTTCAAGGAAAGAAGCTCCAGGAAATTGTCAAGCCCAACTGCCCACTTTCCAGAACAGACAGCTGAGCCCCAGACATGCTGGGTGACTCGCTCGTGGCCCCAAAGCAGAGGGAAGGGCAGGACTACACACTAGCCCTCCTGTGTGCCAGGCCCACCTGTGCTGGTGCTTTACATAGTCACCTACGCAACAGAACAGTTCAAGCCACACCCTCCTGTGCGGTGTTCGTCACGCGAGAAATGACCTTAAAATTCAGGTGGCTCTGTTGGTTTAAATCTCCATATCTCCCAAGAGAGTTTTGGCTGTAGTACAGTAAAAAAAAAAAAAAAAAAAAAACCCTAAAGCCCACCTTAGGCTTCTTCCTCCTAAACTCTCTAGAATAGATAGGTGTTAGGGCCAAGGTCCAATGGTGATGGAGCCAGAACAAAAGGCCCCTGGGCTGAGGCAAAGAGGGCTGGTTGTGTAATTTGGGGCATGACATCTAAACGGGCCTTCAGAGATACCTCGGCTGAATTTACTTTGAAATACGTGGTGTGAGAAGCACAGAGGGGGGAGGCAGTTTCCCCAGGGTCACACAGCAAGTCAGCAGTGGTGGAGCTGAGTTAAGAACCAGGCCTTTGGACCCTCTATCCAGTGCTCTTTCCATGGCACCCTGTGGCCGTCTTCAGGCCCAAAGGGGACAGGGAAGGAGGGCGGGGGCTGCTGGCTGTGCTGGGAAGGTGGAGGGGCTCCAAACACCCCAGGCCGGGGACCAGGGGCCCCATGCTCAAGGGAAGTGCAGTCCGTGGGAGACAGAGGAAGAGCTCTAGCGGGGAAACGGATGGAGGGGAGAGGAGTCCAAGAGGCTGGGTCCCTCTGAGCTCTCTGGTTCCTAAAGGGTGGTCCCGCCTTTGGGACCAGGGAAGGGAGGCTGCCGATAAAAACCCGAGCAGCACGTCACCTTAGACCTGCTCGGGAGGTGATGGGCAATGCTTCTGGATGGTTCTGCTCAACTTTCCCACCTCAGAGAAGGAAGGGGAGGTGCTGTCCCACGACCAGGAATGGCTTGGGGGTAGGTTGGCTCTGACCTGGCTCCCAGTCTTCGTCCTGCTTCTGACTCACCGTGACACCTTAGGCAAGTTCTCGCTCTGCACTGGGCCCTGCTCTCATCAGCGGTAAAATGAGAGTAAGGCTCATGCCCGTTTTTCTGAGCACTGAGGGTCAGCTGAGACCATGTCTGTGAAATCTGTGCACTGTTCTGTTGTGACTTTCTGACAGGGTTTGCTGCATGTGGGTTGTGCCCTGGCTGCAAAAACACATTTCTGACACCATGGAGGTTTCTGTGCCAGGTCCCCGTGTTGGAAACAAGGTCCACATGGGGGAGGGGAGAGCATCTCTCTGGAGGGAGAATGTAAGTTCAGCCACCTGGGAGTGGGATCTGGGCCCCCACTCACGACGGCAGCCCACCTCTCCTGAGAGCTTGGCCCCTAGAGGGGTCAGGAACACACACAGCACGGAAGAGGGAAGGCAACTAACCTTATCCATCATTTAGCCCTCATATTCTCCATAGCCATGATGACTCCCATTCTAAATTCTCCACAAACCTGTATTCTCAAAATGAGAATGCCAAGGCTCAGAGAGGTTAAGTGATGTGTCCAAGGTCACTGGGCCAGTAGGGAGAGGCTGGGATAAATACCTACGTCTGTCCAAACCTGAGTCCCTCCGCCTTTCTGCCCAGAGCAGGGGGTACTGGAAGTACTGCTCGCTCACAGTCTGATTTTGTTCAGGGCTGGCTGTGAGCCAGGCCTCTGAGTTTACTGAAATGTTCTGAGAGTTGCTGGGGGAAATGGAGCTTTGAACTTGCCTCATATAACACGGGCTGGTTCTCAGGATCATAAACATGTTTCTGAACCTAATTAAAGAGTCTCGTGAAGAGAGGGAGAGCAGAGCTGAGACATGACGGTCCGTCTAAAATCTCCCCGTGGGCCAGAACGGGAGCTTTGCTTTTTCCCAGACTTGGGGAGAACCAGCCCGCTCCGGGGCCAGAGAGTTAAGAGGCTTTAGAAAGAAGAAAAGGCTCTTTTACAGTCCTGGCTGGGGACCCGGGCTGTACCGGGGAGGGGATGTAGGAGGCGTAACTGGGGCTTGTAAAACATTTCCAGACGAAATCACTTAATGTGTTTTGGAGAGTAAAAGGCAACAGTCCACATAATCCGTAAATTCGGGCAGTTCTCTACAGAGTCAACAGAGCCGTATCAGGGGACCCGAAGGATGGCTGGACCAGTGATCGGTGTGCAGTGATGGCTGCAGGTGGACTTTATTCTGAGCGTGGGACCCCTAAGCCGCCAGACACTGCTCCCTTGCTGTGTGACCTTGGGCGGGTCACTTAAGTCTCTGAACCTCAGTTTTCTTGTGTGGAAAGTGGGGATAAAATGATACCAACCTCACAGGCTTGTTGAGAGGCTTAAATGTGGGACTATATGCTAAATGGTTAACACAGTGCCTGGCACACAGGAAGTACTCATATAAATATTTGCTGTCATTATTCTGCTGCCTTGGGAATGGGCTACGACCGGCTAGGGCAGCGCTGTGGTTCCTGCGGAATAGTGCACACCTGTGAGAGTCTCTAGAGCTGGAGCCATCGTGTCCTTCTTGAGCTTTCCCTCCCATTTTTGTCCTTTCTGCCAGGATTGGTCGCTCCCATCAATTTCCAACAGCCCCCTGGGACTGATTGCTTCATGGAGCCAGCCCTTTCCTCTGACGATGCCCTGTCCCTCTCAGCATAACATTGAAACCTCGGGGCCATTTACACTGAGTTTACTTTCTGCCTTACCTCCAGCCCTCTCCCCCTGTGGCTGTGACAATATGCCAAATGTTTCCAGTTTCCCCTCCTTCTGGGTAAGTGATAAATACTGCACTTCCTGGCTCCCTTGTGGTTGGCTGGGGAAAACAACTCGTTTTGGCCAACGAATTGTGAGCAGAGGTACCTATGGGCTGGAGTGCTTTTTCCTTCTGCCATGACAACTGGGGGATGTTCTAAACCAGGCGTCAACAAACTTTTTCTGGAAATACATTCAGGTTTGTGGGCTATATGATCTCTGTGGCACTTCTCAACTCTACCCTTGCCATGTGAAAGAAATCATAGGTAATCCACAAGTGAACGAGCATGACTGTGTTGCAATAAAACTTTATTTATAAAAACAAGAAGCAGGTTGGGTTGGCTCATGGACCATAGTTTGCAAACCCTTGTCCTAGAACAGGTTGCCCAGTAGAACTTTCTGCAGTGATGGAAATGTTCTATAATATCTATGCCATCCAATATGGTAGCCACTAGCCACTTGTGTCCATTGAAAATTACATAGCCCGAGGTGACTACTCCTACTAGAGTGGACGGGCAATTCTGGGCAGTGGCTCTTCCTTCAGTGAAGGTCCTGGAGTGAAGATGACATAAAGGGCCACAGTGGACGTGTAGCCTGTCCAATTCTTGACCTTATAAACAACTGAGATTTGGGGGATTTCGTAATGATAACGTAATCATTCCTAAGTAATATACCCCTCACTCTCACCCCCGTACCTATCATACATATTTCATCCGCTTTCATGTGAGCATCCCAGGCACAGCCAGGCTTCCAGGCCTTGGTTCATACTGTTTGCTCTGCCTGGGATACCCGCAACTGTCCCTTATTTCACTGGCATGTGCTGCCTCAGGGTTTACATTTCAGCTCAGATGTTACCTTCTCTTGGTGGTTTTCTGATAGCTCTCCATACCACCTCCATGCAATATGGATCACCTGCAATTTTCTTAGGACTCTTTGCAAGTATAATGCAAATATAATGTTGTTGTAACTTATCTTGTGTTTTCCACTAGACTGTGAGCTTTTGGAAGAGCCCCCATCAGATCATTCTTCAACATCTTCATTGTGACTGGCATAAATTTTGTTCAGTTGAATTTAATATACACCAAACCTAGCCCATGGTGACCTTTCAGGTCCTTAGTGACTTTCTCTGGCCCTGGGTTCAGCTTTGGACCATTTCTCCCATCTTCTTCTCATTCTTCTGGCCACAGTGAGACATCTCAGACTCTACAATTCAGCAATGGTGATGGTGGAGCATGAGGAGAAAGGGAGGAAAATAGACACATATTAGTCTTATCTGGTAGTAGTATAAAAATATCAATTTGAGGGCTTCCCTGGTGGCGCAGTGGTTGAGAGTCCGCCTGCTGATGCAGGGGATGCGGGTTCGTGCCCTGGTCCGGGAAGATCCCACATGCCGCGGAGCAGCTGGGCCCGTGAGCCATGGCCGCTGAGCCTGTGCGTCCGGAGCCTATGCTCCGCAACAGGAGAGGCCACGACAGTGGGAGGCCCGCGTACCGCAAAAAAAAAAAAAAAAAAAAAAATCAATTTGATATTTTACAAAACATTGAATCTACGGTAAAGAGCAATTGTGACTACAAACAAAGACATAGCCCTGCTAATGGCTTGCAGGGCTGGTCGTAAGTTATCAGAGTTGGTGTACCACCAAGCTGGGACATGTCTGGGAGGCTATGTCTTTCAAGGCCTTACTCTTAAAATTTCTTTTCAACGGGGTATCGCTTGTCAAAAATACATTTATCCTTTCAATCATTTTCATTCTATCTGACAAAAGATGTTAGTGTTTTGGTTTTCTGTACAAATGTGGTAACATCACCATCACTACCCCTTGCATTTATGCATCTCTTTGCTGTTAACAAAACACCTGCCACCCGTGTCACTGTGAGCCTCCCAGTAGCCTAGGGGAGAAAGCAGGGCAGTATTTACCAACTGCATTTTACTCATGGAGAAACTATAGCCCAGAGCAGGGAGGTCATTTACCGTCCTTCACAGCAGCTGGGGCCAAAATGGGAACTTGGACTCCAAGCTCTTAGAGCAGGCGTCTCAGCCCTCAGACACGTTCCAGTCTGATGGCCACGATGACCCTGTGCCCCTCCATCGGCACTGCCATCAGCCCCATGCTGGGACGTTGGGGCAGACCTGCAGGGCCCTCGCCTAACCCTGAAGGCATAGGAATTCCACATCCTACCCCTCTGGGAGAACTTTAGCCAGAGAAATTTAGGTCTTCCTTATTACTTTTTTTTTTTTTTTTCCTTCCTTATTACTTTTTGAGAAGCGTGGCTTGATTCATTAGGAGTCTGATAACTAGAAGTAATCAAATTATTTAAAATGAATTTGAGAATTTTGGGAGAAATACTGCAAGGGGAGTAATAGACCTAAACTTCTTTCAGTACCAGGAAGACATGTTTTAGGAAACTCTGCGTATCCAAGGGGTCATTCCTAGTCTCCATTAAGTTTTATTCTCCCTAAAGTAGCAAAAAAAAGAAAAAAGAAAAGTGCTGCTGCAGATTCTCTTAGAGGTAAATTATTCTCCTCATGGGGGCCTCACCTGGTGGTGATGGGGAAGACGCCAGGGGCTACCTCTCTTCCCAGCTGGCTGTCTTTCCCATCACTCTTTATCCTCATTTGTGTTCCCTACCCTTAGGGCTCCTTCCACTCCCCCACCCTCCACTAAGAGCAAGAGGAAATTGACAAATGCATCATTATACTAGGATGAACTGCGATAACATTTCATTTTGAGGACTGAAGAGTCCGAGGTGGTAGACATAGTAAAATGTATACTGAATTCTTTTCAGGGTTACTGTGCAGATTATGAAATCCCTTTTGGTCACTTATGGGCAGTTGGCCTCCTGAAATGTCCATTGTCTAAATAGTTCTATTAAAAATGGAAGAAACACTTACATGAGCAATAAATAAATGAAAATATTCAATATGGGTGGAAAGAGGTAAGACATACACATGTACATTATAAATTGGCAGAGTATTAACTGGAGAATAGTGTGATTGTATATACTTCATATGTTACAAAACAATATGTATGTCAAAAGAAATAAAAAATTGTATTCATAAAGATATTAATGAAAGTGTTTCCACAAGAGCAAAAAGCTAGAAATGATTGAAGTGGGTTATAGTAGGAGAACAACTTAATAAGTTATAGTATACTGTTACCATTTAAATAATAATTACGAGGATTATTCAGACAACAGTCTTCAGACCAGAAATGTTAATGACAGAGGTATGTGCAAATACTAGACTTCAAGTGGGATGACTGAATTTATGAAAAATGTTATCTCCATGTGAATCAGGATCAGAAGAAAAAAAATGTAAAAACGAAAATAGTATGTTAGGAATGGGAGGGTGGGTAAACATATATATATATATATATATATATATATATATATATATACACTTCTATTTTTAATACTCTGATTTCCTGAGATTCCTTGTCAGTGTACCAAAAACCAAGAAACCACTTGTCTACATTATGATCTTTGAATGAAATCGTTTGAACACAAAGTATATTAGATCTGATTCCTTAGGGTTTATGAAATAGTCTTAGCAAAAAAAAGAAAAAAAAAACTAATGAAGATTTTTATATGAAAAGTGCAAAGAATAGCAAATATTTGTCTTCTACCTAACTCTGTCAAATCCAAATATTTTTCTATACTTGTTTCATGTTTAAAAAGAAGTAGAATATTGTAGACATAACTGAAGCCCCCATGGGGACCTGCAAGAGAAGATTTTTGCTTGTTTAATGTCTATGTTTTGGGCAGATCTCACCATGGACAGCTCAACTCTGTGCCATGTGGCATCACCTGGGCTGATCAGCTGCACCTGGAGAATTCACCTCAAGAGGGCTCATTCGCATGTTGGCCAGAGGGTGCTGATGGTTGCTTCCTGGGCCTCTCCGTGGGGCAGATTGGGCTTCCTCACATCCTGATGGCTGGGTTTCAAGAACAAGCATACCCAAAGACTGCGGGTGGAAGCTACCGGTTTCTCTTGGTCAAGCAGTCATAGAGCAACACTCAGGAGCGGCAGGTCCCAAAGTCACACTGGAAGAGGAGCACAGGCGATGGCGTCCCTTGCTGTGACCATCCTCAGGAAATACAGTCTCCCACAACACTCTTGCTCTTAGAGGTCTGGATTGTTATCTGAAGCCACTGGGGAGCTGTGACTAGATCAATCCCCCATGTAATCATTATATTCATGATTCCTGAATGTTTTTGTGCCCCGGAAACGAAGCTGACTTAACCCCGGATCGATTTCAGAGGACGCATGTGGCCACAGAGCTGACTGGCCATAGTTTCAAAGATAACTTCATTTCAGATAGGCTGACCCAGCTTTCTGTCAACTCTACAACTATTGTACATTATGTTACCTGTAGGCATGTGTACCTATGCGAGGTTGAACCCCTCAGCTGGAACACTCCCTGTCTCCCACAATCCCATTCATTACTTTGTCCTCTTAAGTCCCTCTGATACGCAGTGCCCTGTCTGCCTGCTGGGTGTGTCTCCCCCAAAACTCCCAGCTTCACTCTTGCTTATTTCCCCTCCGAGAGAGGCAGGTGCAACTGAGCAGTTAAGACTACACCCTCTGAGGCTGGAATCCTTGAGGTTAACGCCTGGTTTTACTGCTTAAGTGTGCGTTGCTTTGGACAAATAACTTCCCTGCGCTCAGTTTTCTTATTTATAAAATATATTATAAAATGAGTTTATAATAATAGCACCTTACAGGGTTGTCATGAGGATAAAGTTGATACACTCAGACCAGTCCCTGGCGTTGACTTTTAGTATCATTTCAGCGCATCTTCATAGCCTCTTTTGGATCCTAACCCAGGCTTTCCTTCTATCTGTGTTCTCATGTCTCTTCCAGAGAATAGATTCCATGCCATGTGACTTTTTTTCTTATTTAAAATGTGTAGATTTTTTTAAAGTAATAATCTTTCACATTTGTTTCATATCATTATTTATAAGATAATTTCATAGCCATTATCATGTTTAATCTTGATACATATCTGTGGTAGGTAGAATTCTAAAGTAGCCCCCCAGAAAAAGAAAAAATAGTCCCCCAAATCCCTGTTCCTGATGTGTACACCCAGCATAATGCCCTCTGATTATGATGGCTTCTGATCCGACGATTAGGTTACATTATGACACATATATGTTATATGGCAGAATTGACGTTAAAACAGGGAGGTGATCTGTGTGGGACTGACCTAAGCATGTGAGTTTTTTACATCTGCGTCTAGAGGTCACAGAGGGTAAGTCAGAGACTTGAAGTGTGAGAGGGACTAGTCATGAAGAGGGTTCGCCGTTGCTGGCTTTGACCATGGAGGGGGCCAGGTGGCAGGGAATACCAGTGGCCTCTGAGGGCTGAGAGTGGTCCCTGGCTGACAGCCAGCAAGGAACGTGGACCTCAGTCCTACAACCACAAGAAATCGAACTCTGAACTCTGCCAATAACTGGTTTTGAGGAGGACCCCACGCTCCAGCTGAGAATGCAACCAGCTCACATCTTGATTTCACCCTTGCAAGAACCTGAGACGGGAACCCAGTCATGCTGTGTCTGGACTCCCGATTGACAAACTGTAGGTAACAAGTAGAAGTTGTCTTAAGCTGTTAAGTTTGTGTTGATTTGTTGCATAGCAGAAGTAACTGTATTAGTTTCCTAGGGCTGACATAAAATATCACCACAAATTTGATGACTTTAAGCCACAGAAATGTACTCTCTCCCAGTTCTACAGGCCAGAAGTCTGAAACCAAGGTGTTGACAGGGTCGTGCTCCCCCCGAATGTTCTGGAGAAGAACCTCCTTTTCCCTTCCAGCCTCTGGTGACTCTGGGTGTTCCTTGGCTTGTGACTGCATCACTTTAATCTTTGCCTCCTGTTCTTACCGCCTTCTCCTCCTCTTTATCTATGCCTCCTCCTGTTCTGTCTCGTATAAGGACATTTGTCATTGAATTTAGGGTCCACCCATATCAAGAGCCTTAATTTAATTACCTCTGCAAAGACCCTTTCCCCAAATTTGTTCACACTCACAGGGTCTGGGTATTAAGATGTTGGGCATATCATTGTGGAGCCACCATTCAATCTTCTGAAATAACTAAGACAGAAGTAGGTCTCCGTATTAACTAAGACAGAAGTAGGTCTCTTTATCACTCTTTTTTCAGAGAGGAAACTGCAGAGGGAATGGGCAAGTGTAGATCTTCCAAGCTGAAGTCCTGTAGATTCCCCACTACACCACAGATGCCTGTTTCTTCAACAGCACAACATTGGACAGACAATAGTGCTGATAAATATCTGTGGATTAATTGAAATTCCAAATTAGTCATGAGTGAAGTTCAGAAAAGGATTCAATATTGAGAAGGAAATTATGTCTTCTGAATCTGCCTAAAGAGAGTATTTTCATGTGAATATTTTCATTCTTGATTAAAATGATTAAGAGTCCTTATGAAAGGAGAGGCTTGGAAGCTTTCCAAAGAGACACCATCCCATATGGATTAGAGATAAGAGATGGAAGGGAGAACATTCTGCCTAGTGCAGTCTGGAAGCAAACTGACCTGGTATTGAATGCCAGCTCTGTCACTTCTCATCCAAGTGACCCTGGGTAAGTCAGGTAATCTTTGAGTCTCTCTTTCTGAACTATGGTTACAACAATATTCCTATCTCACCATGGGTTTTTAAAGACAATCTGAGGTGATGGTAATAAGAATGCTCACTGAGGTGGTAAATACTAGGCGGCTTACACATATTAAGTCGTTTAAACCTCACAATCACCTTAAGAGGTCAGTACTTATTCCCATTTCACAGATGAAGAAACTGAGGCACATAGTGGTAAGTTCGAGAAGGCACCTTCTTAACATAACACTGTACTAACTGTGTCAGTTAGGAGTTCCTTTAAAAAGCAGAACTAGGGGCTTCCCTGGTGGCGCAGTGGTTGAGAGTCCGCCTGCCGATGCAGCGGACGTGGGTTCGTGCCCCGGTCCGGGAAGATCCCACATGCTGCAGAGTGGCTGTTCCCGTGAGCCATGGCCTCTGAGCCTGCGCGTCCGGAGCCTGTGCTCCGCAACGGGAGAGGCCACAGCAGTGAGAGGCCCATGTACCGCAATAAAAAAAAAAAAAAAAAAAAAGCAGAACCACCGTAAGGAAGATAGATAAGAACTTCAAAAAAAATTAGTAGTTAGACTTTATGTAACTGTGGGAGCTGGTCAAGCAGTCTGGGTGCTGGGCTTGACCCCAACAGGGCCAGGAGGGATGGATGTGATGTAGGAGAGAACAAGGCCAAACTGGAACCAGCAAGGAAAGTAGGTCCGTGTCTCAGCCTCACTGCTCCATCCTCGGTGACACAGGTGACCTGCAGGGTTAGTTGGTGTCCTTCGCCACATGCCAGCACGTGCATCTGACCTGGGGTTGCTAGAGGCTGGAGGAGCTGCTGCCGCCCCTGGCCACCAAGATGGACATGCAGATCAGTGACAGAGCGTGGGAGCAGCAACAGTGTCTGGTCCCACCGCCTTCAGAACCAAACAGAATGGCTGGGCTTTCATCCACCTTCCAGATCTCCTGAAAATGTTTTCTGTAGACAACCCTAAATCTGAAGTGTGTAGGGAGGCGAATGCTGGGAAATGCAATCTCAGCTCTGCTAACCTGACACGGGACAAACTCTCTAGCTACTCAAATACGAAAGCACCCAGAAGAGTGCCTGGACCAGTTAGTTCTTTCCTTAGGGCTTGGTAAGTATCAGCTCCTTTCTTTTCTGTCATTCTTGATTGAGGAACAATGGATGAGTCTCTCAGTCCAGAAGTGTTATTGTGAATAAGGTTCTAAAGACCAGGGCAGACAGGAGTCAATGATGGTAGAAGGGATGGTGGAGGGAGGGGTGGGGTCCAGCCTCCTCTTAATCTCTCATCTTTCTCCCTAACCCCTCAAATAAACCTGCCATAAATATGTAGGTGACACTTCAAGGCAAGTCTCTCGGTCACCCCCTTACCCCGCAACAAACTGCTACCTCTTACCCCTCCTAGGCAGAAATTCAATAATGCCTCTGTTGAATGGATAGAGAAGATGTGGTATGTACACACATGGAATACTACTCAGCCATAAAAAGGAATGAAATACTGCCATTTGCAGCAACATGGATGAACCTAGAGATTGTCATATTAAGTGAAGTAAGTCAGAAAGAAAAAGACAAATATCATATGATATCACTTATATGTTGAATCCAAAATATGACACAAATGAACTTGTTCACAAAACAGAAACAGACTCACAGACATAGAGACCAGACTTGTGGTTGCTGGGGGGAGGGGTGGGGGACGGATGGATGGGGAGTTTGGGATTAGCAGATGTAAACTCTTGTTTAGAATGGATAAACAACAAGGTCCTACTGTCTAGCACGGGGAACTCTATTCAATATCCTGTGATAAACCGTAATGGAAAAGAATATTAAAACGAATGTATGTAACTGAGTCACTTTGCTGTAGAGCAGAAATTAACACAACATTGTAAATCAACTATACTTCAGTAAAAAAAAAAGAGAAAACACTAAAACTGGACAAAAAAATAATGCCTCTGTTGGGTGAGAGCAAGGCTGTGAACTGGACTCCAAGGGGCTGGGTTAGGACAGGTCATGCTCCCTGAAGCAACAGGGGAAACTGGCAGAAGAAGGGTGACCCAAGCTGAGCTCCCTAGAGGACAGCCCAGGTCCTTCATACGGGTAATGGGCAGGGTCGGGGAGAGCAGAGGAAGGGAGGTTGATGGTGGGCTTCAAGGTCGGGAGCTCAACTAGGTGGTAGCGAGGGCAGGAGCAAGCAATGGATTGGGGGTGGGCAGTGAGGGTCCTGCATGACCACCGTGGGACCTGGGCTACCCTCTAGGAGAGGCAGGTGTGGGGCATGGACTGCCCAGGAGCCGTCAGGCTGGCATCAGACCCAAGGCTGTGCCTGGACACCCATACTCCTGGCGGATTGGAGAGAGGACAAAGCCTAGCTTAGTTGGATACCATTTCTTGTTTATTTCTCCAGATCCAGTTCCTGTGCATATTGGGAACTTCCGTGAGTCCTGTCGCCGACGATTTCCCCGTGACTCTTCCCCAAGAAAACACCCAGGCACTATTCTACAGGGTTGCAGACATTGTGTCCGCTGATGCTTTTCATAACTCAGCAGGGTAGGAATTATCACCAGCATTTTGCAGAGGACTGTTAGAGTTTTGGAGCAGTTGCGTGTCTTGTCTGAAGCCGCTCCCTTAGCAAGTGGTAAAGCTGGGATTTGAACCCAGGCCTGTCTGAATCCAAAGCCCCTGTTCTCATCACTTCAAGGAGGACTAAAGAATTGGCTGAAATTTTGGATTTTGAGGTCTCTGAGGCTTTTCCAGCTTTGAAAATCTGAGATTCTCAGGAGGAGTATGAGGCTGGGTCTTTAAAAATATTTTTTTTTTTCAAATAGTCAACTGGATTTTTTAGGATTTGAGATAGGAGGCGGAGTTGTTTCTTTAAAACTGAAGAAACCCTTTAAAGCCTGTATTCATGATGGTTTTTCCACTTCAAGTTTTTCAATCTCAAATTCAAAGCAAAATCTTAACAATAAACTCTTCCAGAAATAGGTCGCAATCGTCTTTTTGTTATTTTAATTGAGCCACTTTGCAATTATTGGAGTATTTTTTTTTTGGCGAGCATGCTTTACTTCTCTTGGATGACAATTCTGATTTTTCTTTTGAGAAGGAAAAACAGACCTCAACAGGTGCTCTGGGCCGAAATCACAATGACGCAAGGAGGGGGCGGGTGTGATTAATGGAGCTCCCCGCTACACATGTGGGGTCATCTGTCCTCGTGCTGGGACGCATCCTTGGGGTCCTGGCAGGAAGCGTCACAAACTGATACCCAGGGAGCCTGATATCATCTGGCCTTTTCTCTTTTGACTCTTTATTCTTTATTTTCTGTTTGCTGTTCCATTCATTTGAGCAATTCTGTGTTCAGAAATGGGTCCATGGGACTATTTATCTTTGAAAAAATTTCACCGTTTATAACAAGAATCTTTGCCTTTGGGGACCTGGGCATGAGGACCCAGAGTGGGAGGGCTCCTGTGCTGGGTTCTGAGATGACAGTCATTCATTCCACAAATACTCATTGGACATCACTTCACCCCAGGCCCTCTCCGGTGCTGACAGCTCAGCCGGGAAGGGAACAAGTCTCACTGACTCTGTGAGCACACATTCTAACTGAACAGATAAAGTGATCAGGCTTGATTAGAGCTCCAGGTCACTGGCCGCTCTGATTCTCGCTGTCCACAACTGCAGACAGCCCAGAGGTACAGAGCTCACACAGGGAGGGGCATCCACACTGATGGGGTGCCTCCTCCAGGCTGGGGATCTCTCCCTTTCACCCTCACAGCAATATCGGGTGGGAACTGTCATTGCCATTTTACACATGAGCAAACCAAGGCTCAGAGCCCTAGAACCCCTCGCCCAGGATCACAGAGGCGGCAGGTGGAGCGGCTCCTCAAACTGGGGGCAGGCACTCCTGAACCCTTGCTGAATCCCACGCTCTCAAGTCCCCCTCGCCTGGGTGGAAGAGGGCACAGGGGACATGCTCACATGTCTCAGCCTCCCTGCCCCCCCCTCCAAGGCCAATCCTTTGTGGAATACCTGGTCCCTTTGGCAGCAAGCATTCACTTTCTTCTTGAGGAAAGAGGATGCTGTCTTCCAGAACACCTGATGAGACGGGTCTGCTGAAGCCCTGCGGTGGGATGAACACTCTCCCACGTGTTCCTCTCCATCCTGGGGCCTTGGCATTTGCTCAGCTCAGCTGGCAGAAAGGGATCATTAACAACACGAGAGACGAGACGGAGGCAGCCTTAGCGCAGTGATGTGCTGGGAGGTTGCCCATCTTAGCAGGACAGAGCTGAACGCTTGTAGGGATTTCACCCTGAGGCCTGACAGAGGACAGGTTTTTCTCATCCCCGACCCTTTCCAGGCAGAGGGTCTGATACCCTCGGGGTGAAGCCATGGAGTCCAGGGACAGACAGCCTGGCTAGAAACCAGAGGGCAAAGAGGATGGTGTAGGAGACAGGATCCCTTTGGGGAAGGACAGATGCGTCAGGTAGAGACTGGGGGCAGGTCTGGGGCTGGGGAGGCCTGACAGCTGCAGGGTGGTGGCTGACGAGCCTGTGCTTCTGCAGCCTGTGCCCTTCCCCCCAAAGGCAAGGCGCTCTCAACCAGGCTCTGATGAAAAAGCCCTGATTGTTGGCAGGAAAGGTTTTCTAAAACAGCTTCCACAGCAACCGGAGGGAACTGAGAGAAACAGCCCAACGGCTCCTGGTTGCTTAGCAAGGGCTGGCTGCCTGGAAGTGGCAGCCAGCAGGGAGGGGAGGAAGTGGGGGGAGAGGAGGGCTGTGCAGATAGTCTCTCCTCTGGTTCAAGGGGCTTACGGTCAGAGTAGAATGAGACTCCAGGCCTGCAGCCTGCTTTCCTTCTCTTCCCACAACCCTGACTGTCTCTCCACGGGAGAGCATCTCATCGAACATTCCGGATATCAAGTCCAAGCTCCGTCCGCCGCAACCCCCCCAAACACCCTAGGCCCTGGAGTGAGTATCCAGTGGTCCAGGCGGCCCTGGGAAGAATGGATCTGTGAACAGGCTCAGAGCTAAGTGGCTGGTGGGGCAGCCCAGAGCCTTGGGTACTTGGACAGGTCTAGGGCGCAGGGGAGGGCCGAGACTCAGGGTGAGCGAGTTGCCTTGGCCCAGAGGATGCCGCTCTCAATGGGGAGGGACCCCCTACAGCCTGGGTCTGTGGGTGGGGCTCTTTGCGATCTGGCTCCCATATCCTCCTTGAGCGGTAGCTTCCGGCTATGTTTGGAATCTGGGAGCCTGACTTTTTAAAAATTCCTTTTTGAAAATAAATAATTAAAATTTCAATGGAAGTATAGTTGATTTACAATGTTATGTTAGTTTCTGGCGTACAGCAAAGTGATTCAGTTATACATATATAAATATGTATTCTTTTTCATCGTAGGTTATTACAAGATATCAAATGTAGTTCCCTGTGCTATACGGTAGGTCCCTATTGTTTATCTGTTTTACATGTAGTAGTTTGATCTGCTAATCCTGAACTCCTCATTTATCCCTTTCCCTCTTTTTCCTTTGGTAACCATAAGTTTGTTTTCTATGTCTGTGAATCTGTTTCTGTTTTGTAAATAAGTTCATCTGGGTCACCTTTCAGATTCCACATATAAGTGATACCGTACGGTATTTGTCTTTCTCCTTCTGACTTCTGACTCTAGTTGTATCCGTGCTGCTGCAAGTGGCATTATTTCGTTCTGTTTTATGGCTGAGTAATATTCCGTTGTATATAAATACCACATCTTCTTTATCCATGCATCTGTTGATGGACATTTAGGTTGCATCCTTGTCTTGGCTATTGTAAATAGCGCTGCAATGAACATTGCGGTGCATGTATCTTTTCGAATTAGAGTTTTCTCTAGATATATGCCCAGGAGTGGGATTGCTGGGTCATATGGTAGTTCTATTTTTAGTTTTTTGGGTTTTTTATTGCGGTACGCGGGCCTCTCACTGTTGCGGCCTCTCCCGTTGCGGAGCACAGGCTCCAGACGCGCAGGCTCAGCGGCCGTGGCTCACGGGCCCAGCCGCTCCGTGGCATGTGGGATCTTCCTGGACCAGGGAACGAACCCATGTCCCCTGCATCGGCAGGCGGACTCTCAACCACTGCGCCACCAGGGAAGCCCTATTTTTAGTTTTTTAAGGAACCTCCATAGCGTCCTCCATAGCGGCTGTACCAGCTTACATTCCCACCAACAGTGTAGGAGGGTTCCCTTTTTTGAAGCCTCACTTTTATGACACTGTGGGCCAGCGTGCTGTCTAGAGGTGGACAGCTCCAGGGTGGTGGCCTTTGAGGAGCCCAGCTGATGGCCCCCCAAGTTCTCATGGAGCCTGCAGCTCCTCCAGGTGGTCCCCACTCCTCATTCTCTGGAGAGCGGTCCTGGTTCCAGATGTGCCATTTACTCATGACACCCCTCTCCCCCTCGGTTTCCCAAACTGCCAAAGTCTGCCCCAAGCCGGGCTTCCCTCTCCCTTCATTCCTCTTTCACATCCAGCACAGTCTCTCTGAACTTCACGCTGGGAAGGCAGCAGGGTCTGGAGAGAAAGCAGGCAGCTGGTTTCATCATTAGATTACATTGGAGCCCAGTGCCCTGGGCTGAGAAGCCCTTACCATTGACCTCCGTTGAGTTGGAACCATGTCTGACTTACCTGGGTATCCTTAGTGTCTTGAGCAGGGAAAGCTCAGAGGAGTTTTGTCCATTGAGAGGAAGAGGGAAGAGAGTCCCAGGAGGGATGGAGGCCAGCGTGAGCCTCGTCTGCAGGCTGGAGATGTGGTTGCTGGAGGGGGCGATGTGAGCAAAAGTTGGAAAGCTGAGCACTTAGCAGAGCTGATCCTTTGGCGCTAAGCCAAGGGGTGTAAATACCGGCAAAACCCCTTTCCTTCTTTACTCTGTTTAAAACCAAAGGAAATTCACGGCTTGTAGAACTGCCAGCCCAGGGGCCGGGCCCAGGAAACAACGCTACAAGCTGACATTCTTGTTTGGGTCACTCCAGGGCTGGACCAGCCTCTGACCCTCTGACCCACGGCACCCAGGCCCTGCTGGTGACGCCGGGGCTCCCTCCCCTGGGCCACCTTGCGGAGCTGGGAGCCGGGCAAGCTGGACAGATGGCAGGTCATCAGTCACTCATGTAAACCACTGGGAGGGCCCTGGGCAGATGGTTTCCAGGACATTTAGTTCCCAGAAAGGTAGGTTTCCATGTGGGATGGAAATTCGGAAAAGCCCACAAATGACCTGGTAAGCGCAAGAGCCTGGGGTTGGCCAGGAGGACAGGGTTCAAAAGCTGGCTCTGCCCGCCGGCGACCTGGGCTGCCTTGCTGGGAGCCTGGCCTCGGGAGGGTCAGTTTCCTTATACGTAAAATAGGGATCGTGGTCCCCGCTCTAGAGGTTGCTGTGAAGATTAGACAATGTGGTCTGTGTCCAGCCTTTGGCGAAGGGCCAGGTAGCAATCATATTAAGCTTCGTGAAGTCACCGGGTCATATACATGTGGAGCGCGGGGGCCACACCCCTGACCCCTGATCTGCACTTTGCATGGGGGATGGTGGCCCGGGCAGGTGTTGTGCATGGCAGAAGGCAGGGACAGCCAAGTGGCCTGATTTTAGGCTCTAAGAGAGTCTCCAAAGACTGTCTCCTTGAGCCCCGAGTTCACCTCCTCCCCCCAGGACCCTTCTCCTCCACCGTCTCGTTTCATCTTCCCACCCTGTGAGTTACCCATGGCCAGAGGCTTTCACTACATGTTAACTATGGGCTGGGCACTGTGCCTGGTCCTGGGGGAAATAAGACAAAATAGAAGAAAAAGCCCTCCAAGAGCTCACAGAGGAGAAGCCAGCATGCTGTACCAGGGCCTGGGGGCTGGGGGCAGTGGCGGGTAAGCCACTGGTCCCTGCTTGCAAGTGGCAACGTTAGAATTTAAGCCCACATTGATGCGGTCTCCAGTACAGTGCTCTTAGGTATGTCCCCTATTAAAGGACTCAGGCTTTAATTACGGAAGGAATCTTTTTCTAAGCTCAGCTTGGCTGTCGCTGCAGATGGGACAAGGTCTCCTTGGAGAGGCAGCTTTGGGTGGCCCCGGGTCCCCTGAGTTGTCTCCTGTTGCTCACAGCGTGGCTCTATGGAACCGTCTCTGTGGCGGGGCCCCATACTACTTTCATTCACTATAAAAAAAAAAAAAATGCTGGAAGTGGATTTAGTGGTTGTGAAATTTAAAAAGGCAAGTGCAGAGCCGGGAGGCATTTCCTTAAGCACGAAGTAATGAAGTGACTCGCCTGCCCGCCCAGCACGCGCACATGGTTGGAATTAGCGGCAGCTGCAAAGCCATTCCACAGCCCCGCCGGGGCCCTCCCCGGTGGAGAAGAGTCCCCTCTCCTCTTCTTCTTTTTTTAAAAAAAAAAAACAAAAAAACTCCATTTTTTAGAGGAGTTTTAGATTCACAGCAAAATTGAGAGGTAGGTACAGAGGTTTCCCATATACCCCCTGCCTCTATACATCCGCAGCTTCCCTGGTTATCAGCATCGCTCACACAAGGGACACATTTGTTACAATTAATTGTGACAAACCTACATTGACACATTATAATCACCCGAGAAGCCCATGGTTTACATTAGGGTTTGCTCTCAGTGTTGGACGTTCTGTGGGTTTGGACAAATGTATAATGACATGTCTCCAACATTACAGCATCAGACAGAGCAGTTTCACTGGCCTAAAAGTCGTCTGTGCTCCGCCTCTTCATACCTCTCTCCCCCTGGCAACCACTGATCTTTTTACTGGCTCCACAGTTTTGCCTTTTCCACAGTGTCATATAGTTGGAATCACACAGTGTGCAGCCTTTACAGAATGGCTTCTTTCACTTAGTAATATGCATTTAAGGTTCTTCTGTGTCTTTTCTTGGTTTGATAGCTAATTTCTGTTTAAATAGTTGCCATTATGTAAAGATGCACAAAATGCCCAGCAGACATCCTAGCAGAAGGGAAGATCATGGTAGGCTTCAAGGAGGAAGTGTCGTTGAAGAATGGGTAGTCACAGATGCAGGGCTCGTCACGGGAGGAACACATACCGCAGTGTGGTTGAGATTTAGGAGGAAAGGCAAAGGGATAAGTGGGAGGCCCTTGACCCTGGGGAAAGCTGGATTAAAAAATTTTATAAGGGTAAGTATCCAATTACAGACATCTCTGAATGCCATGTTTAGGGGTTTGGATCTTGCCTTGCAGGAAACAGGCGCCACTGGCAAGTTTTCACTTCTTCACTTTCCAGGCCAGCGATGAGCACTTGTGCTGGCCATTTAGAGGTGTTTCAGCTCCCCTCGTCAGCGGCCCCTTGCATGAGAGACTCTCTCGCAGTCTCGCAAGACTGTGGACTTTGAGGATTCTTCGCCAAGGCCGGCACCTTCTTGAGGCTGACAGCTCCCAGTTGACTGGAGCGTTGCGCTTCCCGGACCCTCGCCTGAATTCTCCAGTGCCTTTGGATTGCACTCCTGAGCAGCTCCGTACCTTGAGGACTCCATCTGGGACCTGGCTCCAGGGCTCAGGGGCCCTTCCCCAGTGGGACGTTTGCCAGAGACATCTGCTCAGGCCAGAGATCAAGACCTCTTGGTGCCGCTGTGTGCCTCTTCCCTCGCTGCTCTTTAAGACAACACTCGCTGCTGTTTCTCAAGGAAGACACTATGACCCGTAGTGCTTTGGAAACCTTTTGGCAGGCCTGAGCCATTAGGGCTGGACCCAGGTGCCCCCAGGTCCCAGGAGGCCCTGACTTGCCAGTCACAGGTGATGACAGCCCTGGGCGAGGTCTTCCAACCTCTGGGCCTGGGGGAACCTGTATGTTTATGTACGCCTGTGTGTGCACGCGTGTATGTACATGTGCACACCTGTGGCATTCCTGAGCCGTGGTTACTACTGAGAGGGGCCCATATTTGGCCTTTGCTTTTATCACCATGTATTTCTGGGACCCTCCTCAAATTAGGGTCAATCAAGTTCATGGCCTGAGGTGGGTGCAGAAAGAATCTATTCTTTCCTTTATTGGACAGCCCTCAGAGCCGGAGTGGCTTTGGCCATTAGCCACTATAGGTACAGTGCCTAGGGTCTATCGGCTTTTTAAGAGCCTATGGAAATGTTTGAGGCCTGAAAATTTTATTTGCTCCCAAATAGGTAAAGAAAACAGCCAAACTGAATTTAACAAGTATTTAATCGGAAGTCTATAAAACAAATAGCTGCAATCCAGTTCTTTGGGAATTATATATTTTGGCAAGCCTGATTGCTAGAGATTAAATGTCTGTGTCCTTCTAAAATTCATATGTTGAAATCCTACCCCACCCTGCAAGGTGATGGTATTAAGAGGTGGGGCCTTTGGGAGGTCATGAGGTCATGAGGGTGGAGCCCTCATAAATGGGATTAGTGGCCTTATAAAAGAGACCCCAGAGAGCTCCCTTGCCCCTTCCACTTTTTGAGAAAACAAGAAGTTGGCCATGGAAACAAATTTCTTCTGTTTACAAGCTACCCAGTCTATGGTATTTTGTTATAGCAGCATAAATGGACTAAAACACTGATGATTTCTAGATGTTTTCTTATTTTGAATTATGTCGAACAGTTTCTTTCAAAAGGGGACAGGGTTTCTAAGAGTCAAAGTGGCCAGGCCTATGAAATTCTTAAAATAATTGTCCAGAGTGAAGGATGGGAGAAACAGGGCCAGCTCTGGGCAGGACACAAGCACTGCCCTGCTGGCTTCTCCTTGATGGCTTAGAATGTAGGTAGGTTTCAAACTGCTGCTACTTTCATCACTGTGATTGCTATTAGCACTGTTGTACAGATGTTAGCATATTTGCAAATATGTCACCACCCCTGCTGCTGTCACCATCACATCACTGTACCGCCACCACTGCTACCACTGTCACCACCATGGTTCCACCCCATCTTAGCTACTCTCACCCCCATAACCGAGACTTCTAGACTTACTACCCAACTGTCACCATTGCTCTTCCCACTGCCATCTTCACTAGTACTATTATAACTGACACCATCATTACCCTTAATTGTATTATCTGCTCACATCTAGATAATACTTCCTAGCTGACAAAACTCTTTCATGCCAAGGCACTCATTTGACCGTGCTCACAACCTGGTGAAGATCATGGCTGATGTGGGTCGTCTTGTCTTTGTGCCATTGAGAACCTGGGGCCTCCCAGGGAACTGTTGAGGGAGGGCTGTTCAGGATGTTTAGGTTAAGCTGCATGCCCTTGGCCAGACCCCAGGCCCAGTTCCCAGCCTAACTGCAGGGGATGTTGGCAATCTAGAGGCGCACTTAGCTCTTTGGTGAGCACCAACCATCTCTGCAGCCGTCTGTGGAGCGTGGAGCTCTAGAAAGACCCCAGGCCCCAGTGCCCTCCGCTCTGTGGGGCCAATGAAAGAGCACCCAGGTGAAGGCAGATTGCGGACTGCTGGGTGAGCTCCTTGCTGTGACTTGGCCTTGGTTTTATTCTCTGTGCTCCTGTACCTTGGGCTCACTTAAGCAAAACACTCCTTCATGTGTTAAGAGTCCCTGCTCAGTCTGGAGAAGTGACTGCTGGAACTGACACTAGAGCCTGGTGACTTCTCTCCCAAGCAAGGCCTTAGGGCAACAGCGATTGCCCACCAGTCTCCCCCATACAGATCCCCAATTTGTCCAGACATTAGAAGGCCATGTACATAAGGGGAAGTCAGGCCCTTCCACAACCCCTAGGAGAGAAGCTTGATTAGTCTAAGAACCAACAATGCTAATTCTATTTCCCTGAGCAGTAATTTTTTTTTTAAATGTTGAGCCTTCTTTTAATTTATTTATTTTTATTTTTGGCCGTGTTGGGTCTTCGTTTCTGTGTGAGGGCTTTCTCTAGTTGTGGCAAGCGGGGGCCACTCTTCATCACGGTGCGTGGGCCCTCATTGTCGTGGCCTCTCTTGTTGCGGAGCACAGGCTCCAGACGCGCAGGCTCAGTAGTTGTGACTCACGGGCCTAGTTGCTCTGCGGCATGTGGGATCTTCCCAAACCAGGGCTCGGACCCGTATCCCCTGCATTAGCAGGCAGATTCTCAACCACTGCTCCACCAGGGAAGCCCAGTAATTTTTTTTGAATTAAGGAATCGCCATATGGTACAATTCTAGCCAAAAAGAATTATGGGAGCTCTGCTAGGGGGCTTCTGGGAAACTTTTCTTCAGTCTTAAAAAAAAAAGCCACAAAGGAGGGATAAGTTTCCTTCTCATCTTTTGACATTGTTGTGTTTTGACATTGTTAAAGCTGTGATATTTGAATCTACTGCAGCTTTTTTGTGACTATGAGGGGAGAAGCCTGAGACTAAAAGTCTATCACACTGAGGACGGCAAGACAGAAAGATAGAAGGAAACTAGCTCTGTGATAATGTCATTGAACTGCTGAATTAACCAACCCTGGAACTTCCCTACCTCTGGACCACTTAACATATGATATGATACAAATTTAGTTTAATCTTTTATCTTTATTTTAGTATTTTAAAAACTGTTTAAGCCACCTTTGGTTGAGTCTTTTACTTGCAGCCAAGAGCAATTAAAATGATTCAATGACAAATATTCCATTTCCTCTGGGCCTTTGCACATGTTATTCTCATTGACAGAAGTGGGAATATTTTCTTATTCATCTGGTGAACTCTTGTCCCTAAAAATCAGCTCAGACGTTACTTCCTGTAGGAACTCTTCCCTAAATATTACTGCCCAAAGAGTCTATCATTTCCTTCTCCATGTGATCACGGTACCTAGTCCTTACTCGTATTTATTGTACAGTATGTTGTAGTATGTGTGTCACCCCTCCCTTGCCACCACTGTATCTTGAGGGCAGATGCAGGATTTTGTTTTCTCTGTTTCTCCAGCTCTGAGCCTGACACAGAATAAACCTCACTAAAGAAGTGTTCAATTGAATCGAATCAAGTGGCACAATGCATGAGAAGTTCAATTAACTATAAAGCAAGAAACAACATGAGATAGTATTAAATTGATAAATGAAGTCACTAAAATGTTAATTGCTTTTTAATGAGCTTCATTCAATTAAACAGATGCTTATTTAGCCATTGATGCAGCTATCTGTGTAGCCAATGGAAAGCAGATGTTTTCTGACAATCTCTCTCTCCCCTTCCAAGAACAGTTAAGGACAAGCTCATGGTCCAGCCTCCCCACTGCAGTTATTCTTCTTCTCCTCAAAAGAAAGCAGGGTGTATTTGAAAGAGGACTCTATGAACATTCCCAAGGAGACTTGCATTTAAACCCAGATCTGCACTTTCTGTGCACGACCCTGGGCAAATCATATCATTCATTGTGCTTTTAATCGTCTGTAAAATGGGGATTATCATTCTGTTCCAACTACCAAAACTGCCTTGAGACTCCCGGGAGGCTAAGACTCTTTACACTGTTAGATGCTGTGTACCCTTTGCAGGAAGGTTACCAGCATCCACCACCAAGTGTGCACTTGGCCCTGTCAGCCCTCATATTGAACATGTCTTTTTATTCTGGTGCTTTGACATCTAGGGTCCTGCTGACCTTGGAGGGACTGCCCTCCCAGGATTACCCAATTCCTAGACATAGTAACTGACTTACTGAGTGTGCCTTTCATATGCAAACCAACAAATCCAGAGTTCACATCCCAACTGCTCTCACACTTGTGGGCCACTGTCCACCTGCCCTAATCACCCCAGAGCAGGTATCAGACAGCTAGGGACAGCCCCTGTACCCCAGAGCCTGCTGAAATTATTCAAACCAGCCAGCCCTAAGCCTGTTTACCCTGCTTCATCTATTCCTTCCTCTGAAAACCACAGTCAAGGCTCTTGCCCAGTCTCCCCACACTCCCTCTTCCTCCTGACTGACACTGATGCTTCCCCATGTGGCCCTGAACGGAGTGATGTGTCCCCTCCTCTTGAGAACTGTAACAAACTATCATTTCAATGGTAATCATCTTCTGTTCTATTGGCCTCACCATACCTGAATAACAGTAAAACATTTAAAAACAGCCCTGGGCTTCCCTGGTGGCGCAGTGGTTGGGAGTCCGCTTGCCGATGCAGGGGACGCGGGTTCGTGCCCCAGTCCGGGAAGATCCCACATGCCGCGGAGCGGCTGGGCCCGTGAGCCATGGCTGCTGAGCCTGCGCGTCCGGAGCCTGTGCTCCGCAAAGGGAGAGGCCACAACAGTGAGAGGAACAGCCCTGTAAAGCAGACAGCTGGATGATGGGGGTAGGAGTAGGTGAGAAGGAATCACTCACTTCTTTCTTCTTTGAGAATTTGAGCTTCGAAGCAACTCCTTGACAACAGTGAAGGAACCCTCAGCAAGGGGCATGCACATTCCTTTGGCCCCTGCTGCAAGCAGCCCAGCCCAACCGAGAGGCAAAGACTAGGGCAACAGTATCCCTTGCTCACTGGGCCTCATGAACCATTTTAACATCTTGGGACATTGAAAAGGAAGGGAGTCCTGGTTGAAAATTTGATCCTTTCAAATGCTTGCTACCAAACCCCAGGTGTGCTCTGGAGAGCTGATTAGAATTCCCTAAATATTTGACCAAAGGCTTTGGGAACCTGAGGGAAGTGGGCACTAGGATTTCTAAGCCTGGTCTTCAGACTTAGAGCCAAAGGCTGGGCTCTGATCTCCTACACTTTCTGGGGAGACTGGACTTGGGCGGGGGGAGACTTGACTTGTAAAGGTCCATTTAAAGCATCTAGGGAAGGACAGTGCTTGGGAGCCTGGTCCAGCCTGGGCAGAAGGCTGACAGCCACTGCTGTCCCAGGCAGAATGCAGGGTTCTCTGTGCTGGAGTACTTGTGGGTATCTTGGAGTGAGGCTCTGGGGATCACTGCTCTGGGGACCCTAAGGGGAGATGGATGGAGGACAGGAGAGGAGGGCAGTCGGGGGCTGTTGGTCTCTTGCATTCCATTGGTTTCACCAGGGCCGCTGGGAAGAGGGGGTGGTGATGACACTGTTGAATTCCATCTTGTAGCTTGAACCCTGTGCTGACCATGGGCACAGCCTTCCTGGTGCCTAGAAACTGAGGTGGAGCTGGTTTGGGAAGAGCTTAAGCAGGAGCTTCCTAAACAAAGAGCTGTGGCTGATTCATCTTCTCCTGGATCTTTGTTGTAAAGTAAATATCAACCCAAATGGCAACTTGGAGCAGAGGTTCAGGAACTGAGCTCATCTGGGCCTCGCGAGTCCCAGGCCAAATTAAAAGGCATCTGGTGCTTCGTGAAGTGGCTTATGCTGGCTCCCCCAGGATGCCTCTCCAGCTGCCAGCTTTGGGGGTCTTCTAGGACCTCACCCCCAACCTGCCTCTGCTGTACCTGGGCCGGGGGCTCTTTGAACACGGCCGGCAGCCCTCTGGCCACTCCTCCTGCCCTCAGGGGTGGCCAGTGGTCTCTTGCAGCCTGTATCAGGCACGAGCGCCAGGTTCAGCCCTGGTGCCAAAGCGCATCCTTGGAGGGGAATAAACATGTTCTAATCAAAACAAAACACTTCCAAATGGGAGTTTCCTCTTGGAATTTCCTGGCAGCTCCCAAGGCAGTGGTGATTATGGAAACACTCGCTGCTTTTTTTCTTCTCTACGGGTGTGGAAGGCATATACAATATAGTCTCAGCCTCCCCTTTCTGGACAGAGATGACAGTTGCGGATGTCAGAGGAGGCAGCCTGAAATCGGAAAGCAACCAGAGGAGCTGCCGCTCCCGGCCACAGGAGGAACCGAACCGAAGCGTGCCTGCCCGCTCACCGTGATGAGTGCGCTGCATTTTCCGCATCCATGCCTCATGCCCCAAACTCACCAGCCCACTTCATACCGTGGTGTTTCCCTGGAAGAGCCTTTCCCTAGGTCTACTTACCATATTCGTTTCCCAGGGCTTCCATAAGGTAGCAAGGCAAACTGAGTGGCTTAAATAACAGACACGTATTGTCTCACAGTTCTGGAGGCTAGAAGTCTGAGGTCAAGGTGGCGGCAGGGCCATGCTCCCTCTGAAGGTGCCAGGGACGGATCTGTTCCAGGCCTCTCCCAGCTGGTTTGCCCACAATCTCTGGCGCTCCTTGTTGAAGCCCCACTCTAGCCTCTGCCTTCACGTTCACAGGGCATTCTTCCTGTGTGTGTCTGTGTCCAGATTTACTTTCTTTATAAGGATACCCATCATATTGGCTTAGGGCTCACTCTAATCTCATTTTTACTTCAACCCCTCTATAAAGAACCTATCTCCATATACGGCCGCGTTGTGATGTCCTGGGCATGGGGGAGGGGCACGATTCAACCCATAAGACTTTCCTTTGCTCATCTCCCTTCTGTCCTCTTTCTGCCCCTGGTAGAACTGGTCATCCCCGCCTTTGTGCCCTCACTGGATCCTGTCCAGAAGATCATCAGAGGACCAAGAACTTGGCTTTTGGCCTATGTGCATGTTTCTCTAACTTATTAGACTGTGAGTTCCTCAAAGACGGGGACAGTGCCTTACTCCTCAGTACCCTCGGGGCTCAGAAGTATGCCAAGTGCACAGGTGGTGCTCAGTATTTGCTCGCTCAATAAGTAAATGACTGAAAGCATGAGATTCTTTTTTTTTTTTTTTTTTTTTTTTTTTTTTGTGGTACGTGGGCCTCTCACTGTTGTGGCCTCTCCCACTGCGGAACACGGGCTCTGGATGTGCAGGCTCAGCGGCCATGGCTCACGGGCCCAGCCACTCCGCAGCATGTGGGATCTTCCCAGACTGGGGCACGAACCCGCGTCCCCTGCATCGGCAGGCGGACTCTCAACCACTGCACCACCAGGTAAGCGCTAGCGTGAGATTCTTAGTGAAGACCTGAGTTGGCTCACCTTTCTCCCACCTGAATTTGCTGTAGGCGCCCCCTCTCACCAGCACCTCCCCCCCCCCCCCCAGTTTGTTGATGCTGCCTGGTCTCCCTTCTGTCAATCATTTTCACTTCTGACTGGGTAATCTTTATAAAAACTGATTACGTTATTCCCCGGTGTCCACGGCTTGCCATCCCTATTGAATTAAATCTCTACTTCTTACATTGTAGCTATTAGTTAGCAAAATTATTATACACATCATGATTCATCCACTCAGTGGAACCTTATGTAGTCATTCGATGTGTGAAAAAATTGTTGTTGGCAGAGAAAATGCTTAGGAGTCTGAGCTCTATTCAAAATAGTAAACAATTGGCCAATCAGAACTGACCAATCAGACAGGGTATGGCCCCAGCAGCTTCCAGCAATAGAAAACCAGTGTGATAATTAACTCTTACTGTCCCTCTGGTGTTAGCAGGAGGAAAGGATACAAAACTGAATACACAGTGTGTGGTGAGAGGAACTTTACAATGGCCCCCATGACCTTGGGACGTGGTGTTCCTCCTGGGATTATGTTATGTTATACGGCAAAAGGGAGATCATCCAGAGGAGCCTATCTAATCACAAAAGCCCTTAAAAGCCAAGAGTTTTCTCTGGCTGGGAGTGGAGGGAGAAGTCAGAGACTGGAAACATGAGAAGGATTTGACCTGCCCTGGCCGGCTCTGAAGATGGAGGGGAGCTCAGCAAGTACTGGAGAGAGGCCTCTAGAAGCTGGCAGAGGCCCCCTGCTAACAGCTAGCAAGGAAACGGAGACCTCTGTCCCACTGCTATAAGGGACTGCATTCAGCCACAACCTGCACGGTCCTGGAGGATAATCTTCCCAGCCTCTAGATAAAGGCCTGGCTGACGTCTGGACTTGGGCCTGTTCTCTAAGCAGAGAACCCAGTTGAGCCCAACTGGACTTCAGATCTAGCAGAACTGTGAAATAATAAATGGGTGTTTTTTAAGCCACTGAGTTTGTTATGTTATTGTTATAATTGCATAATTGCTATACAGCAGCAGAAAACTGAGACAAAGTGAGATAATCACTTTAAAAAAAGGAAACTGAAAACTGAAAGAAAATCTGCCAACACGTTAATAGCGGTTTTGCCCATGGTGATTATTTCCCTGCTTATTCATTCTTTAGCGTCCTTTCCAAGTGCTCTACAATGTGCAGGCTCCACTTCTACGATGAACAAACATAGCTGTCCCTGCCTTCTGTTTCTTACGAAGATCTAGGTTTCTCAAGGACAGAGGCTGACTGATTGTTGAGTCTTGGTCAATAGATATTTGTTTGTTTGTTTGTTTTGCGGTGCGCGGGCCTCTCACTGTTGTGGCCTCTCCCGTTGCGGAGCACAGGCTCCGGACGCGCAGGCTCAGCGGCCATGGCTCACGGGCCCAGCCGCTCCGCGGCATGTGGGATCTTCCCGGACCGGGGCACGAACCCGCGTCCCCTGCATCGGCAGGCGGACTCTCAACCACTGCGCCACAAGGGAAGCCCGGTCAATAGAGATTTGAATGAACAAATTCAGCTTTCCAAGCCAACATGGGTTTGCATTTCCAGGCATGATCTCTAATCCCAATAGTACCTCTGAAAAGTCAGTATCGTCATGTCCAGTTCACAGGTGTGGAAGTGGAGACCCCGGGTGGATGAGTGACTTGATCGAGGACCCCACACCTCGTTTACATGGAGTCCACATTTGAGCCCAGGTCTGTGCGTGGACTCTGAGGGACCAACAACTGCTTCTCTCTGTCTCCACATGCTGCTCGGTAGCATTTGCTGATGTGGTCTCTGTGTCCTGTCTGGAGCCAGGAGCTGCGGAGCCTGGAGCAAATGGCCAGTTCTTGTTCTTGGGGGCTCCCAGCCTGGTACAGCCCAACACCTATAGCTCTAGTTCCCAGTTCCCCTCCCTGCCCTGCTCCCAAGGCCGGACCTCAGGTACAGGGGCACGTTTCATCTCTGATGGTCTCTGCCCAGGACCAGGTCAGCTGTGCCCTCCAGAGGCCTGAGATTCCCCTGTATCTTCACAATGTGGACTAGCCAGCTGTGTGGAAAGGACCCTGATGGCCCTGGGAGGCCCTGAGAGAGGGTGCAGCACCGCTGCCTGGCTCACCATAATTCTGTGCCTGTGTTTACAACAGATTTTAAACAATTCTTATGCTGTCGACAGCCCCCCACCAAGAGGCAGCTGCAAAACGCCTCCTTCCTGAGCTGACATCCCTGTTTAGAGAGGGACATCCGGGTTTTTCTTTTTCCTCTCTCTCTCTCCTTTAAAGTGAGATTTCAAAACAGCAGAGAGCTCTCCCAGCCCAGAGCCAAAGCTGGCCTTTTATCACCGGGAGGTCCTGCGAGAACCATTTGGAGAGTCTACTTCCTGTCCAGAGAGGAAGTGGCTAGGTCTTGACCTCGGACATACTCCCATTCCCAATCATTTTCCAGCCTGGAATGCAGTGATTCAGTTTCCATTTATAAAGTGAAATTAGTGCCTGTTGAATACTAGGCATGAGGGAGGGGGTGGGAAGAAGGAAATGAAAGCCCCTTCCAAACAATTCTCCCCTGTTTAGCTTGGAGCCGGCTCTGTTGTGGAAGGATTTCCTTATGTTCAAGGTGTTAGCAGCCTCTCTCAGGAAGAGCCCTGCTTCATTCTCTTCTGCAGTTAAAAAAAAAAAAGAAACTGGAGTGGCCGCATGACTCTGCAGAGACCTGGCTATAATTGAATCTTGTGTTTCCATAGCACTTCATGCTTTGCAAAGAGCTGTCACATGCATTGTCTCTGCAGGTCCCCAGAACACCTCTGGAAGGGAAGCTGGGAAGGCATTAATGTCCTCATTTAACTTTCTTTGCAAAGTGTGTTAATTCCGAGAGCTTCTGTGTGAAGGCCCGGGAGACAGCGGTGGTTCGGGTCACACGGCCAGGTCAGGGAGTCAGGTGACTTGGTATCTGGTCCCTGTTGGGTCTCTATTTCCCTGTGTGACTCTCTGGACTTTGTTTACTGATCTGTGACATGGGATGATAATACAGAGTCATCAAGAGTGTGTAACCTACATGTGTGAGGAGATAGGTTAATAGTTTGGTAGCAGTCGTTTGTTGCGTGAATACGTGGTTCTAGATGAGCATTTCCTTGGAACCCTGGAGGAAATCCTGAGAGAGCAGAGGGGCGGGACTAGAGGGGCCCACTCACTGCCAAGGCTTGGTTGACCAAGGGACTGATAGGTAGAGTGGAGGTACCCAGGGGCGCACCAAGAGACCACAGGAGCTCTGAAATCAGGTCCAGAGTCCCTGCCCTGCCATCAAGGATGTGTCCCTTGGAGGCTGTGGACAGTGGCATGTGGAAAGGTCTGGGAAACAAGGTGAGGTGGTTAGGTACTAAGAAAGGGGCTCAGATATGCAGAAGAGCCCAGAGACCCCCAAGGAGGACAGTCATCAGCAGGCCCTCCTGTAGGGCCTGGGCAACTAGGGAGAGGAGATTCAGAAAAGTGTGTAGTTGGGTCCCACCAGAGCCCACGGCTTTGAGTAACTTTCCCGAGGTTTTGGCTAATAAGTGGTGGATTCAGCGTTCAGAGATCTTTTTGCCAGTCCTCAAAGTCTCCTCTCTATGCCCCTCTAAAGCCTACTAAAGTGAGGGCACTGATAAGATGTGCTTCTCGATTGCATGTTCATTCCTGGAGGGTGGACCACGGGAGGGGCACTGTGGGGCCTCTTCTATGGCCGCTTGCATCGTGCCACTAAATGTATCTCCAGAAGGGCCAGCCCAGCAGGTGGCGTGGGACTGCAGACCCTTTCGGTAACTGCTGTGCCAACCTGGGAGAGCGAGATGGGAGGGGCCCAGACAACCAGCCAGGTTGATTCCAAGGCCAGGGCTCTTCCAGGCTTGCTCCCCACCCTTAGGCTACCGGGCTTCCCCACCCTGACCCAGGTTCCTCTTTTCTCATAGACCAGCTACTCAGAGCAGGGAGCAAAAGGATAGGCAGCGAGCGGGCAGTTGTGGGATCGGGCAGGGGATGTGTTTTAGAAGGCCCAGAAGCCCTCGTCAGAGACCAGATCCACCAGCTAACTTTCCCCCTCCCCAGGAGGAGCACACCCATCCCCAGGGCAGGTCCTTAGCACCCCGTGCTCCAGCCCACCTGACCTGGGCTGCTCTCTGGTCTTTGTTCTTCCAGGTCTCACGGCCTGGAGCCCTGCCCTTCTTCTTTCTTGACTTCCTTTTCTATCTTGGGAAATTCAGCGTGTCCTTGAAAATACAGGCCAAGACACGCCACCCTGCCTTGCCCCGCCCTTCTCCCTGCTATCTCTCGGCCAGTCCTTTCTCTTAAAACTTGGCACTTGGGCCTCCCTGGTTGCGCAGTGGTTGAGAGTCCGCCTGCCGATGCAGGGGACACGGGTTCATGCCCCGGTCCAGGAAGATCCCACATGCCGCGCAGCGGCTGGGCCCGTGAGCCATGGCCGCTGAGCCTGCGCGTCCGGAACCTGTGCTCCGCAACGGGAGAGGCCACAACAGTGAGAGGCCCGCGTACGGCAAAAAAAAAAAACAAAAAACAACCTTGGCATTTCATTGTGACTTTACATGTATGTTTCACTTCTCCTGCCAGGTTCAAGGTGAGGCGTGAGGACCAGACCTCTCTCACGCTTTACCTACTCCATTTCTGCTTCCCTTTAAAATTGACCAAATAAAACCAGGGGGAAAATACTTGGCAGTTTGCTAATACAGCTTTTATGGGAGTAGGGGCTGGCCATAGGATTAGACGCAGAGCTTTGGGCTGTGCTAACCCCACGTCCTCACCTGCTCGAGGACCACCGCTCTTGGGCATCCAATGCTCACCAGCTTGGAGCTTGAACTCTGTGGGCTTGGACTATGCCTTAGCACCGGATTAAGTGTGACAGGTGAGGAAAAAGGAGTGTCTGGGACACCTTGTGGGTTTTGGGCCTGGGTACTGGAATGGAAGACGGTGCCATTCTCCAAAGACAGGAAATCCAGGAAGAGTAGCAGAGGCTTGGGCTGGGGAAGAGAAAGAGCCCTGGAGCATCTACGGTCCGAGTCCACCTTTATGCCACACCTCCTCCAGTGCTTCTGGAATCGGAGTTCCTCTGATGGAGCTCATTGGGATTTCTCGGTAATATGCACACTAACTCATACCAGTGTGTAGCGTTCACCACACGTGCCGAATTTACCTACCCAAGTCCTACGGACACCTTACAGAATGCCGCTCCTGTACGGAAGCCATCCTTGGGCCACTTTTGTCACAATGTTGCCACTGTCCCAGCAACTAACGTTCACGCCCGTCTAGGCACCTGAGCTGAATCAGAGGACAAGAAGACAGTGTGTTATGTGTTGCTTAAGTATGTGGCTAGATTTGAAGGGCTGATTGAATTTAGGGGTGCGCCTTAAAGAATGGGCTGGATTTAGGTAGGAAGAAAGGTTGAAAAGGTCTGAGGATGAGTTACCAGGAAGATTCTGAAATGCCTGACTTCTTCCCTGCCCACTGTGAGGGAGCTGGGACAGGCAGGCTTGGGGGGATTCTAGCTGCAGTGACTGGCCCAGGATCCCAGTACATTTGATGGTGTTTGCTGTGTAAAGAGGAAAGCATCCCACCGTCCTGCCCATCACATGACCTTGGCTTAGGCTTTAACTACAATTGCAAGAACTGATCATATTTACGGACTGGTTTTGTCTCTAAATCGTAAATAGAATAGAAATCTTCCCAATTCATTTGAGTGGGCCAGAAGCTTTTTCTGAAAACATGGAAATATTAAAAGACAGATATATTCTACTGTCTTCCTAAGGAAGAAAAAAATAACTCTTTTTATATGTGATCATTTCTGCCACTGATTGCCTCGTACAGAAATGTCCTGCAAGGATAGAGCTCTAAATTGTGAGAGTCATTCATGCTTATACGCAGCCTTCAGTTGAGTCATTTTGTAGAGCTCTATAACATGCCTCTATTAGAGTTTATTCATCTGTATTCATATTGCTTTATAGTGAAGTTTTCTTCCCTGATTTTTCCTGTCTGTGGAATCCATTTACAAATTTTCTCTTTGGAAATAGATAGGTCGATAGATAGATAGATATAGATAGATAGATAGGTAGGTAGATAGATAGACAGATGGGACTTCTGGTTCATAGAGTGTACCCATCTTCAATTTTGCTAGATATTGCCAAACTGTTCTCCTAAAAGGTTGCAAGCACTTACAACAGTGGAAATGAGTTCCCCTCGCTCCATATCATCACCAACTCTTGATATTGTCAGACGTTTTATTCTTGCCAGACTGTTGAGTGTGAGATGGACACTCTCCCGTTTGCACATAGCAGGCAACATGTGTTGGAGTTGGAGTCCCTTTTCGGGGCACCTCTCCTGTCCATGCCGGGCACGTGCCACACCAAGGCGGTACTGGTATTGCTGATGTGCTGAACTGAATATTCCTTGCTAGCCTTTAGTGAGTGTTTGCTTATGCTGGATGCTCTCCTGTGTTCTTTTCACAGATCGTCTTACTTATTACTCACAATAACCTAAAAAAGGGAGAAACTATTGTCTCTGTTTTGCAGATTTATTTCTTCGTTCGTTCATTCATTCAGCAAAACTCTGATGATTCTGGACCAGCCACAAATGGAGTAGAACCTCAGGCTCCCTAAAAGAGGCAGCGTCTGACATGGCCTTTGCATGTTTCTGGCTGCCCGGATCCACTACTCTCTCCTGATAACCACCCGATTTCCCATTGGGGTGGTTACTTTTCCCAGAAGGTATGGTTTCCCAGAAGGTATGAAAGGATGAGTCCAGGTAAAGACCTTCCACCCTGGAAGATTGTGAGCTGGGTCTTCCCTGTCCTTCCTGTACAACAGCGAGTTCGGCACTGCCTCCAAGGTCTTTGAATCCAAGTGGCTCCTGGTGAGGGCAAAAGGGAGAGGTTTCAGGTCACTCTGGTGGCCCTGGTGGGCAAAGCTGCAGAAGGGCGGCCCTGACCTTCTCCACAGTAAGGGAGCCGTTGTGTGTTCTGCTTAGTACTTCCTGAGCCTTGGAATTCCCTCGGCTCGTTCCCCAGTCGCCTGTCCTTTACCTGAAGCTCCTGACATCCTTCTAACAAAGTCCCTTCTGAGGTTCATAACAAGACCCTAAACTGACATAGAAGGTTTGGACCAGGTTCTGGAATCAGCAGCGCTGAGGAACCAGCATGAACTCTTGTCCCTGGGTCTGTCTTCCTCCTGGATCCGTGAGCCATCCTGGGAATTGAGATGCCCCGCTGCTGCTCCCTTTTTCTAGGGATGGGATTATTGGGGAAGGTCCAATAATTCACCAGTTCTCTGTCCTCCAGGCATGGAGCCCCCGTAGCTGCCTCCCTGGGTACCTGGGCCTGTGAGGGAAATCTGCCCCTTGGATGGGAATCAAACCCTCGTCGTCATGGCCACAGGCTCTGCCCTCACTCAAGGCGTGAATTTCCAACTGGTAAAGACATCACCCTCCAAGGAATATTGCCAATGACCTACCCAAGCCAGAGAGGTTTTTCCTAATACAAATAGATTTTTCTGGAATTTCCTAGGGCAAAATAATTTTCCCTCAGGGTATGCCCACAGACCTGTAGCTGGGAGGAAATGCCTTCCTTCTGCTCACCTCACAGCTTTGTCCTGGGTCCTCTGACCCTCTCCCTTGCTCAACCCAACTGAGAGCTCCCCAAGGCCTGAAATTAAGTTGTTTTCGCCTCTCTCTCCGCGGTGCCAGACGCGGGTCTTGACACTGAGATTTCTAGCTGGATATGTCAGTGCTGCTTTTACCTACATGACACGGATTTGACTTGGAGATGCTTTATCTCCAAAGGAGGTGGTGGCTGGGAATCTGGGCCGTAAGAACTTTTGGGTGGATGGGCATTCGCTGAGGATTCCTCGATGCTGACAGTGTGCTGGGTGCTGGGACAGGATCGAAAATTATACCGTCCTTGGCCTTGGGGAGCTTACAGTCTAACAGGAGAAACGCACGGATAAACAAACCATTTCCACGGAGTAAGAGCTTCTGCAGAGGTACCAGGAAAAGGTTTTCAGAGACCAGCACTTCATTTTGCAGGAAACCAAGGTGAGGAGAGGGCCTCAGTCATTCAGTGAATGGCAGGGCCAAGGCTCAAGTTCAGACATCTGTACTCAGAAGACAGACGTCTGCCCACCATTCTCTCTTCTCCTCGGGGCTATTCATGAGTTATTGTGTAATTAGTTCGGATACTTATTGAGTGCCAACCATGCATCCGGCACAGTGCCTCGTGGTGGGGATGCAGACGGAGGACAGGTGCACGCAGACACTGGCTGTGTCTTCACAGGGCTTATAGCCTGGTGGGCGGACAGACACGCAAAAGACAACTTGTGAGTTATTACGCTGTGAGGAGGGGATCAGGGTGTTGGGGGAAGGGGGCTGCTAGCATAGCCCGAGGGTCCTCTGCATTCCTTCACTCACTCATTCATTTCATTCCTTCCATGACCATTTAGTGAGTCTACCATACGCCAGGCGTTTTCCACAGTCCCTCCCAGCACGTGAATCTCCCAGTTTTGCACTCATCTCGGCTGAAAGGGAATTTGCATGAACAAGAGCAATCGATTCTGCAGTGGAGAAATTACTGAAACTTTTTAACAGGGATCCACTTGCACGTCTTCACACCTTCCGTCACCAGCTGAGCATTCCATCCTGGGCTCCAGATCGGCACTCTTCTGTGTTGCTGTGGTAGAGGGAACCCAGCGTGGCTGCTGCCAAATTTCGTGTGTTTGGGAACAACATGGAGACAGCAGGGGTACAAGACTAGGGAGCTTGGTGCCATCTGCCTGAAGGATCACTCCCTCCACATGGCCCTGAGCCACTGCTTCCCGCCCCGGGGGCTGGTGGCCGGGTGGAGGTAGGGTGGTGGTTCCTGAGAACCAGCGCTCTCTGCAGAGAGTCCCTGGGAATCTTCGGTGAGAGCAGTGGCCAGGGTAGCAATGCCCTGCATGGCTTAAAACCTGCAAGGGATACAAGAGAGGAGCGGTGATGGGGTCTCGGCGAGGGGCGCCACTGGAGGAAGCTCAAAGCTGAGGGTGGTGAACTTCGCCCGAGGTCAGGGAAGGTTTCCTGGAGGAAAAGGGAATTTGTAAGATGGCCAGGTGATAGCAACAAAGAAGGGGGAGTGTCTTCTGGGGGAGGAAGCCACAGGTGCTGCAGACCCCGGTGTGGGTTGTTTGGGTCAGGGAGGGGCCAAAGTCAAGGGAAGCGCCGGGAGCTCCTGCCTTCAGGTGTTTGCTTCCGTTTTAGCCTCTGTTCCACACATCCTCCTGGATCTTGCCTCGGGTAACCCGGACGCTTTGCCTGCCATCCCTCCCTCTACCTCCTTGACCCCTCTTACTCCTCAGAGGAGTCAAACCTTCTCCTCGCCTTCGAGCCACTCAGAGCCTAGCAGAGGAGAAAAGGGCTCTTGGCAACCCAGCGTGGTAAGTTATGAAATGATGGAAAAATCCAGAGAAAGCAGCTCATTCTACCCTAGAGTTTCAGACCAGGCTCCTAGAGCGTGGACAGCGGGGTGGGAAGGTGTTAGGATGAGACGGGAGATGTTTCTGAGCAGAGAGAACTGGCTTTGCCAAGGCCAAACCTTGGGAGATTCAGGGCCTGGAGGAGATTCAGCGGGGCTGGAGGCTGCTGAGGTTTTGTTTGAAAGGGTCGGGCCGAGGGTGGGGGGACAGTGATGGAAGTCGATGCAGAAGGACCGTGACCCCCTCGCTGGGCACTTACCATGTACCTGCTGGGGCGGGTCTGAGGCTGGGATTTTCACCTGGCTCTGGCAGGTAAGGAAACCGAGCCTCACAGCAGCTCAGAGCAGATCATGAATCTCGGGGCTTTTTCTGCCCGGGTCCCATCACTGGCTCCTCGGCCTATGGCGGGTGGCAGCAGGGGTGGGGGGTGGGGGGTGGGTTGTTGGTCTTTCTTCTGAGTTTGCTGATGCTTCCTGGAGCTTTCTAAGCAGGACCCTCTGGCCTCCATCTACCTGGTCGGGGCTCTGACATGCACTGCGTCCAGGACTCCGGGCTCTCCTCACCCACAAGTGCTCTCCTCCCCTCGCCCTGTAGACTCGCTGCCCCTGGGCGCCCTGCTGCCTGGACCAGGCCAGCACCCCTCCTGCCAGGCCATCCTGTGGCCACCGGGCCCGGGGTGCGATCACACTTTTCCGCTCTGCACGAGGGTGTTTACGTTTCTGCTCCAGATGGCCTCGCGCCCCTCCCCGGCCCCGCCGGCTTCCAGAGCATTTATCAGGGCCGGTGTATGTTTTTCTTGTGTGGGATTTGAAATGATTTCTTTAAACAAGGTCTAAACTGGGATTGATTTCCTCTCTTTATTTAGAGTGGTTTGTTTTGTAATTTGGTTCTTTTAACAGTCTAAATTGTGGGAACTGGGGGAAAAAAAAGAGAATTTGCTGACTTCATATAAATACAAATTACTTTATCTCTCTTTGAAGACTTCCATGTCTTTTCCTTGAAAAGGCTGGAGCCAGATTCTTTGGGGGTCCCTTTCTTGTCAGAATTGTTATGATGGGAAGGATCCACTGGCCTCGAGACTTCTATTCCGGGGCTGAGCGTGAAAAACAACTCTGGTCTTTACACGGTGCCTTGTACTTCTCTCTCAAAGCAAAATTCGTACCCATTAATTAGATCTTCATGACATAAAATTCTCTTTTAACGTGATGTTCATAACAGCCCCAAGAGGTGAGGAGGGAAGGCAAAATCCCTCCCAGTTGGTGGAGGAGGAAACGGCTTGCCAGTCAGATTGTGGTCCTGGCCTGGGAGGTACTGGGTCCCTGGCTGAGCAGCTCCATCAACCATGTGTTTTATTCGATAAATATTTTTGAGTGCCCGCTGTGTGGCAGGCTCTGAATTGGAAGTGACCCTGAAAATGAGCTCTGTCACTTTCCCCATCAACTGTTTGAAACCTCCTGCCCCGACAGCATGCAGGCTACAGCAGTTCCCCTGCTTGTGCTTGCATGCTTCCAGTGACAGGGAGCTCACCACATATCGAGGTAGACCGTGCCAGCTGTGGATGGTTCCAATCATTAGAATCCTCGCTTGCATGGAGCTGAAACCACCTCCCTGTATATTTCACCTGTGCTGCCCCCCGGGTGTTCCAGTTTCCCCACCTGGTCCTCCCTTCTCTGGGGGAATCATCTTTGCTCGGCTTGGCGCTAACCTCTGGGTCCCTTATCACAGGTGGACCCTGTTCACACTACCTCTGAGCGGGGCCATCTCATCCCTTACTCTGGGCATTATAGCTCAATCAATGCAGCATGTGCTTGCCTTAGCTTGGTGTCACCTCACTCCTGTGGATTGACATTGGCCCCATGCTGACGGAAGCCCCCTCAGCCTTTCCCCTACATCTTCTGCTTGGATTCTTAGACTAGGCCGAGGAGATAGATTCCACATTCGCAGTCACTTTGTTGAACCCATCACCAGCCTCCACAGACCCGCTGGATCCTAACCTCATTATCCCTGACGTTACCTTTCCTCTTCGTCCACATGCTGGACCAGCCCACGCCCCACTTCCTGTCCAAGCACTGATTCAATCTTCGCTGAGCACTGAGCCCAGGAGAGGCCCTATTTGGCTTGCTTTGGAGCACTAGCAGGGAATCTTGCAGCCGAGCTATTTTCCAACTTGTCCATAAGGAGAACATGACCTACTTTGTCAAATGTCTAGCTGGAGTATGGGTTCATTTCATCCACTGAATCTTACTGCTATCCCAGGCCAGGGAGCCTCTTGGGAGGGGAACAAAATATAAAGTAACTTATTCTTAAAGCTCACGTGCTAGTTCCCAGGGCACAGTGCTCACCTTGTTTCTCTCCAGCTGTTCACCCATCATCTGTGTACTTACCCATTCTAAAATAGGATTAGGAGAACGCTTTTTCTGGTCTATAGCTGCATGGGATTAGGGAAAGAATAGTAGAAGAAATGAGAAAAGTCATTCACGGCCTTGAAGGCTGTGCTAAGGTGTTTGTAGGCAGTTCTGTCCGACCCGGAGCAGGTACAAGATGCAGGTTCAATCCTCTGTTGATTTCATATCCACCCCCCCCTCCCATTTGTAGAAAGTTTCCGAATAGTGGCTTAACACGATGTGAAGCTGACGGCCTTGGTTTCCAGGTTACAGATCCTGTAGAACAAAATCCTTCTGGAGAGGGTGACCATATAATATATCTGGCACACTACCACAGAGAGTGAGAGGGGTGCTGTTACTAATTATGCCAGGATGCTAGGGGTAACAGAGGACTTCTCTGGACAAATCCCAGTGAGTCCCACTCAGCATCTCTCTCAGACACTCCGGGATCCTCAAGTCTCTGACTAGGAACAGATGGGAATCGTGTCACTCTGACCCTGCGTGGGGCTGCAAGGGTGAAGAGAGGGCGCTGAGGGTTTGGCTAAGAAGCCAAATGTTTTGGGTTTGCTAAAGTCTCAGCCACATTCTGCCTGGAGCATTTCCCTCTCACTAGCGGAGCTGTGTGCAAAGTCGTTTCATATGGCTCTGGTGCCTTCCCACTCGACTCATTCAGACCATGCTCGAACAAGCCTCTTGCTATCGAGTGAGCTCTCCCTGTGGAAGGCGCTTCTCTTTGAACTTGTAAGGCTGTTTATTTTTGGACTGGAAACTGGAAACCTAGAATTCCCCAAAGCCACAAGCTCAGCTCCTTCTTTGCAGTGATAACCTGTGGAACTTAGGGAATGATAGACTCTGGAAATGTCCCAGAGGGGAGAACCCGACAGGTCATTTCATCTGACCGGCTCATGTTACAGATGGGCAAACCCAGGTTCAAAGAGGAGGGAGGGATTTAGCGAAGATCACCCAGCATTTTCCTCCCTGTGCCTGGTATTCTGTAAGAAATGAAGCCATGCAACGCGAATAAAAATCCATTTTATTATGCGCGGCCTCAAGGCACTCATGATTCCAAGGTGTCCCAAGGCTGTGTGCAGACCCGCATCGTTTCTCCACGGTCAAGTGCAGAGCCGAGTTAAACAGCATTCATTGTGGAAGCAGAGTGAGGGCAGGAAGAGTCGACTCTGGCTGTCCACAGAGCTGGAGGAGGTTCTGGTGGCCCCTGGAGATCAGCAGGGTAGCCCCTTGTGATGCCCTCTGTGAAGATACCCCCATCCCCTCTGCACATGGTGTCCCCTCAGCTCCGTCCTCCTGGGAGCACGGTCACAGGTGGCTCTCCCTTGCCGGGACCCTCTAAGGAAGGCCTCATGTCTATACCTGCTCTGGTAGGCACCATGGCATAGAGAAGGAGGTTGGGCTTTGGCTTCCACAGATTGGGTTTGAAATCCGGTTCTTTCACCTTGGGCAACTTACTTACCATGCCTGAGACTTAATCCTTTCAATGTAAAAACCACCATAATTCCCTCCAGGTTAGTTGTGATTATTACATGGCATGATGTAGTCAAAGAGTATGTGCTCTATGTGCCTAGCAAAATCCCCACCCTACTCCCACCCCCAGTTGAGAACTTTTGCTTTTATTATGTCAGAGACATAACACGGTACCTGACATCATAATGTAGTGGGAAGAGTAGGGATTACGAGCTAGGCTGATATGAGCTTAAATCCAGCCTCTACTGTTACTACCATGTGGTTTTAGGCAAGACCCTTAATCAGATCTAGCTTTGTTTTCTCATCTGAAAAATGGGCATGATATTGGCTCTTCAAGTTTGTAGTCAGTCAAATGAGGTGATTTATGGGACTGTGTGGCCCAGAGAAGATCCTTGACATATGTTCATTCCATTTGCTTCCCTCTGGGAAGTACTGATGGTGGGCAGTAGGAGGGTGGGTCACGGGGTATTGAATCTCTCGTGTCCCTACGGTGTTGCAAGGGGATGGACGCTTCAGAACGCCTGAATCTGAAGAGTGTTAAATTAGAATTAAAAGTCTGAAGTGTTTAGAGTCTTAATTTTTTGTTCCAATTCCTGAAATATCACTTTCGTTTGTTGAAAACAGGAGTTATCTAGGTGCTCTTCTTCACTTGTTGGAATGCATTTGGTAACTCTTTTTTTTCCTCCCTGTAGACACACAAATAACTGCTCTCTGCTGTGATTCTTTCACCCTTTAACAAATCACTGTCACATCAGAATTCAGGGTCATTCTCATAACAAGCCAGGTAATTAATACCTTGGTAGAATTTGGACAGCGAAAAGGCCCAGAGGGGAGAAGTGAGTTCCTCAAGGCTTCACAGCAAGTCAGTGGCTTGCTTGGCCTAGAACCAAGTCAGCTGGCTCCTGGGAAGTCCTCTTGCTCCTGGTGCCACAGGAATTGGTGGTGTCTGTGGTGGCATAGCCATGGGGGTGGTGTGACAAATCAGGCTTGGGGATGGAGAGGCGAGGACAGGAGTGTATTAGTTTGCCAGGATGGTTGTAACAAAGTACCACGAGACAGGTGGTTTAAACAGCAGAGATTTATTTTCCCATAGCTCTGGAGGCCAAGCTGTAGGGTTGGTAGAAACCCAAGGCCTCTCTTCTTGGCTCACAGATGGCCGTCTTCTCAGCATGTCTGCATGTTACCGTCCCTCTGTACACGTCTGTGTCCTAATCTCCTCTTCTCATAAGGACACCAGTCATATGTGGGATTAGGGCCCATGCTAGTGACCTCATTTTAACTTAATTATCTTTTTTTTTTTCTTCTTTTTTAAATTACCTTTTTAAAAAGAGCCTGTCTCCAAATACAGTCACATTCTGAGGTAATGGGGGGTTAGTGCTTCCACATACGAATTTTGAGGGACGCAATTCAGCCCATCACAGGAAGGGAGAAGAGAGTCTGGGAAGATGCTGGAGGAAACTGAAAAAGGAGACAGCCGAGGAGGGGAAATAGAGTGGAGAGGTTTGGGACACAGGATGGCCTGAGGTGAAGGGTGGGAAAGCCCAGCGGAAGTGCTGCCATGTTTTCTTTTCTCTCACCCACCTCTCGCCTCCTCTTCAGCCCCTCCTCACTTGATTTCTTTCTCTCTCTCTCCGCGGTCGCCTGTCCCTGGCTCTCTCTTTCTGCTGCTTTGATTCTATCTCTCCAGAACTCTCTCTGTCCCTTCCTCTCCAAGAAAGCAGAAAGCCTGGGGGAGTCGTGTGGGACACGAGGAGAAAATTTTGCACGTGATCATTTAGTAAGCTGGTCCAGGTTTTAACACAGAACCCACTGCAAATAAATGCTGTTCGATTAATAAACAGGGCTTCCCTTCTCCGTACAATTAGCAGAGAAGCTGGAGTTGCCACAAAAGGGGCCTGTTGGTCCTGGGTCTGCCCGATCCTCTCTCCCTGGCTTTAACTCTGGGGGCTCTCACCCTAATGTCTCCTGATGGGGAGGCCATGACCACGCTGTCATTCCCATCCTGCCGTGGGGCTGGCACACCATCTCGGGGCTGAAAGAAAGGAAGGATGCCTTCTGGGGGTATGTGCTGTCCTCAGCAGCAGGCACCGTGGGGCTTTGGATGTCACTCGACACAGCTCCTTCTTGGAGAGACGGGGAGATGGAGGCCCAGAGAGGAGGTGTGACTGGCTCAAGGTTGCACAACTTAGCGGTGCAGAGCTGCATCCTGACAGCAGCCCATCCCCTCGCCAAGGCCCTGTGCAGCGCCCCAGGTCACTGTCCCTGCATAGCTCCACCCCGCTCCCCCGACCCCTTCCTCTGCTTGTCCGTGGGCGTGGGTGTGGGCTGCCGTGTTCTGCAATTAGCACCCAGCGTTTAGGGTCCAGAGCGCTGGGGTCAGACTTCCAGGAACATCCTGGGAAGGAAGTGAGCCTTGAAGGTCCTTCATTTCCTGGGACTTGGCGCCCTGAAGTCACTGCTTCTCAGAGAAGGAGAGAGGGGACCAGCAAGTGGGAACAGAGATGTCTTTGGGGGAAAAGGTTCGGGCTGGACCGGAAGAACGGATGATCCCAGACTTGCTGAGTGAGATGCAGAGAGAGGCAGGAGACAGACTTGCAGGTGGGGAGGGCAACGAGCCTGTTCAGTCAGGGGCTGCCCTAACCAAGCACCGCAAACGGGGGCCATGAAACAACGGACATTGATTCCCTCACAGATCTGGAGGCCGGAAGTCCAAGATCAATTTGTCAGCAGGACTGTGATCTCCCTGAAGGCTCCAGGGGAGATTCTGCTCCCTTCCTTTCTCTTAAGTTCTGCTGTCACAGCGACGCTTGGCTAGTAGACGCTTCACTCCGATCTCTGCCTCTGTCATCACGTGGCTGCCTTCCCTCTGTGCCTGTGTCTCCGTGTCTTCTCATGACAGCAGTCATACTGGATTTAGGGCTTGTCCTTCTCCAGTGTGACCTCCTGTTAATTAATTAACTATTCCTATAAAGACCCTGTTTCCAAATAAGGCCACGTTCTGAGGTTCTGGGAAACACTTGACTTCTGGGGGGACATAATTCAACCCAGCCCAGGGTCTCAGGGGAGCTAGGTGGCTCAGCCTCGCTCCAGCTTCCCAGGCCATAAGATGGAAGATGTAGCTAAAATTGATGGCAGGCTGACCTCAGAGTCTGCACTTCCCCTGGCAGCAAATGGACACCTATAGTTTCTGTCGGCCTCTGAAACAGACACAGACACGTCAAGAAAGGTTCTGGGGCTGCGGCATCTCCATGTAACCCTTTATGAGAGGTCGGGGCTAGACGGGAGTCCCCTGTCTGCGATTTGCCTCTTGGAATCCAGGGGATTAGAGCTCAATCTGTGCCTTGGTCTGGTTTGGTGCCAACCTGCGGGCTCAGGAGTGTCTCGGGGGGCCGGCTGAATGCACTCAGTGTACTCCTGGCCAGGGTAAGACTCACAGCTCCCCCAAAAGGAAAACAGCTCTGGCCAAGGCTGTGTGCTGCCATACTTTGCTGAGAAGCCTGGGAAACTCACCGGTGTTGACAGAGAGTAGCATCTGGTAAATGTCGAGGAGGAGTCGACACGGTGAGCTCTGTGGCTCTGGGTGTGTCAGCGCCCCTCTCTGGCCTTCCTTGCCTGGGGTTCTGGGCACAGCTTCTAAGGTTTCCACTGATTCAGGTATTAAAATATTTAATCACTATAACTACCATTTTTTCTTGTGCAGCAAGAGTTTGTGTTCCTTTTACAAAGCCCCTCTGGACAGTTTATCTTACTTAATCTTCTCACCCTGCTGGGGTCAGTAAGTCAGGTGTCACGCTCACATTTCACAGATAAAAGGCCTGAGGCTGAGTGATTGAGCAGGGCCCCAGCACTGAGCAGTCAAAGCATTTGAGATTCAATGTTTAGCGACTTAGCCCAGCATCCTAGGTCCCAAAATAGTTCCATACTAGTGGACTCTTTCGACAGCTATGTGTTGAGTGCCTGTTATTAGCTAGGCCCTGCACTCAGCACAGGGGGCCATGCAAGTTAACAGACCGATAAAATCTCTGCTCTCTTGGGACTTCATTGAACAGGAGAAAAACAGCAATAAACAAACAGATGGCAGGTCAGAGGGGGAAAATAAGGCAGGATGAGAAGGGTAGGGACCATCTCAAGCTAGAAGGGCACTGCAATATTGTGTAGAGTGTAGACTTAGGGGGTCTCTCTCCTTAGGTGATATTGAAATAGAACCCTAAAAGGACGTGAGGGTGCAAGCCATGTGACTGCAGGAGGAAAAAGCATCCCAGGTGATGAGGGCGGCAAGTACAAAGGCCCTGAGGTAGGAACAAACTCGATGTGTTCATGAAATACAGGGAGGCCAGTGGGCTCACATTTAGATTCTACATTTGAGACCTCCTAGGAGAACAAGGTGTATTTTTACTACCTTTTCCAAACACCATCTATTTTGGAAATATAAATGTATCAGCCATTGCTTTAAAACAGTTTAATCATAAGATGTTCATTGCCCTCTGGTCCTCTTTCACCTTGAGACTTGGCTGTGGTCCTTGAGCAGTTCTGAGTGAGGACAAAAGGAAGACCAAGCTGAAGGGGGATGAGACTCCTGTAGTTGTGTCACGAACATGGAGTGAGTCATCGTATGTCTGGTGTCAGCAGTCATCTGAGCAGCTCTCCAGGGGAGCTGACCATGGACCTTTGTGAGAGGTAAACAGATGGCAGCCTGGGCAGGATGAGTTAACATCCTTCTAGGCGGGGCTTGGAAGAGAGAATCCAGTCCCGGCCATGAGATCCATCCTGGTCCTAACCCCGGGTCTGTCCTGGTGCTTGCCTGGAATACTCCAGGCCTCCTTCCTCTTTTTGGAGTGGAATTCACTGCGCTCAGAGAGTTTATTCAGTGCTATAGAGATGTGGGGTTGAGTAAGGAAATCTGAATGACATCAATCCATTAGTGATGAACCAGTATTTCCTGAGCCCTTCCTAAATGTCAGGCCCTGAGTTTGGAATGTGGAGGGATACAGAGATTCATAAAACCTGGGTTCTTCTCTCTTGGGGCTTATAGACAACTGTGGGGAAAAGATTTATGTCCAGGAAAGGTGAAGTGACATGCCAGAAAATGCACAAAGCAGTGTGAATTACCATCCCTCTGTCAGATGGGTGCTTCTCAGACCTGACCATACTAGGAAATCATCCAGGGGGCTTCTTAACGCGGCTACACAGTGCACTCACCCCCAGAGATGGCGAAAGGGGGGAACTTCATGTGTCCTAACTCTTGGGGTGGGCAAAGTGCAGTGGAGGGCTCTGGGCAACAGTTATTTGAAGGGATGATAGAATTTGTGGGTGAGACAGGGCCTAAGATATCAAGCCCAATAGATAAGGGAGTGAGGCCCAGAGGGGATGTTTCCTGCCCGAGGTCACACTCAGAGTCCATGTCAGAGTGGGACTAGGACCCAGGTCTTCTGTGAACCTTCTTCATGTTCACACCTGCCTCTTGGCTCTGATCAGCTCCTGGACATGGTGCCTCCATGACCCCATGCTGAGCTGAGCTTTTATTTATTTATTTATTTATTTATTTTGGCACTCTGGTCTGTGGCTGGAGGGTTCAAGGGCCTGCTGATTCTGTCCAGAGATGGACTGAGTCCTCCCTGTGCCACTACCTCTAGGGCAGGAAAGGGAGGTGGGGACCGGGTCAGAGACTGTAATCAGGGTATGGATTGGGGACCAATGACAGTCACAGCTGACACCACGGTGGTAACTTCTATGAAAGTCAGGCCAGAGCAGACACGATGAAAGTTAATACGTTGATTGAAGTCTTGCCTTTGAGTATAAAAAGATGAACTAAACAAGCACAGGCTGGGGAAGGGAAGGAGGGGGGAGGGCATGGGAAAAGGGGCCTGGAAGATTCTAGCTAATGCTAGGCTCAATTTTATGGGCCAGCCATGTAGGAGGGCACTCAGTTGGCTAATGTGACCTCAGGCTGTGTTACTAGAGATCCAGTGTCTAGAACAAAGGAGGTGAGGATCTGACTGTATCTTGTGCTGATCTGTCTACACCTGAACATTGCTTTCAGTTGTCTGGAGATACAGTGGACTAATTGGCAATTTTTGAGAAGATGAGGGCCGGGGGAGCAAAGGGACATGAAAACATTTCCTTTAGAGAATTTTTTTTTTTTTCCCTTTGGAGAACTTTTGAAGGAAATGAGGGTCTCGGTCTTTTTTTTTTTTTTTTTTTTAATCCTCAGAGGGATCCTTTGTTTCATCCACTTTCTCCTTAAAAGGTAGAATTTCAACCTGTAAAAGTTATTTCTTCCAGTTCAGCCAGTGGCTTGGAACACTGCTTTGTCAATTGCATGGTGTAAGTGGTCCTGGGGCAGGTCCAAGGGTTGTGGAGTCACTGGGACTGGATGAGATGGGTTCCAGGGCTCCACTGAGCAGGCTTTCCTAGGACCCTACTCCCTACTCCTATCAGAGATCAGTAAGGAAATGGATTGGATTTCTATTCACTTCTTCAAAGATCAGATCTACTTCATTTACATGTCAAGAAAAATTTCTCAAGTATGATAAAGTGTTTACCATTTTCCTATAGTTCTTCAAATGCCTGCCATTCATCGTTTCTCCCTACCTTTAAAATTCCTTTCTTTTTCACATTACGTTTCTTAATTGCTTCTTATTGTAAAAAACAAAGACAAAAAACAAAGATGGGTGGATCTGTTGTGCTCATTAGCAGGTCCATACAGAAAAATGCACAGACGTTTATATGCCATTTACAGTAACAGCTCAGAGTACAGTCACGAAGGAGAATCTGATATCAGCCTTACTCTGAAAGAAGACTGTGTAGGATGAGATAGCACTGAAGCTTAATCAGAATTTTCCCTCACCAATTATCTAACAGTGGCAAATGTAAAAAATATGCAGTTAAAATACATAGCAGTCACTCCATATACTGCCCTCTCCCCACTCACCCAACTTCTGAATAACAGGGCTTTTTCAAATTTTATTCCCTTTTAGTTCATATTTCATGGAAAAAGCTAAAAAGTCATGTTTTAGCAATATATCCCCATAGAGCATTGCAATTTACCAAGATTTTAATGTATTTGGACAGAAATCTTACTCAGAGATTAGCGATGACTATTTTCCAGCAAATATTGAGTAAAAAATAATTCTAAACCCAATCTGAGGTGATAAACTTCCTTTTCTGGGGGGACACAACTGCTGAGACAATTGTAGCAATTATCCAGGACAATAAAAGAACGCGTACGACAGTCTGTCATATTATGGCGAGTGTCCATCAAAGCTCATCGTGATTTTTGGTGAGATCTTCCCCATAATCAGTAGCTTGGCTTCCAACAAACATGTTGCAGTTGTCCAAGATCTCCTCCTTAGTGAGCTTCTCATCCTTGTTTTTGTCCGGCTCGTACACCAGGTGCCTGGCCTCAGCATGCGCGTGGTCATAACCTTGCGGGAGGATCCAGTGGCGACACTCATCTCTGTCCAGCTTCCCGTCCTTGTTCAGATCTCAGAATTCATTGAACTGCTCCCGTTCTGACAGCACCCAGTCTGGCTCAGGGCCATTCTCTCCGTGGGAAAACATATCAGCAATACACCCGTCCTGATACACAAGGCCATCCCCGTTCTTGTTGAGGTCCTCCAGAGTTTCCCGAACCACAATTTCCTTCATGTGCTCAAACTCCTCAGGGGGCAGAAAGGTGGTGAACTCCTCCCGGGTGGCTGTCTGGTCACCATCGAGGTCCACAGGCTTGAACCTTCTCTCATCACATGGCAGCATCTTTTTAAAGGTGTGATGATCTGAAGTCTCATGAAACTCTGTGGGACTACAGGTATCTTTCAAGGTGCAACGGAAGTTGTGTTTTGTACAGACTCAGGGGAGAGGGAACTTAGAGCTCGGTATGTGGATTACCGCCTCTTGCGGTTGTGATCTTCATATCCCCGGAAGCAGTCACGTGAAGCCTCTACCAGAGAAGGGATTGCTCTAAATAATAGTGATAACGACAGCTGACATTTGTCAGGTGTTACTATGTGCCACGTACACTGTACATTGATTAGCTCATTTGATCTTACCAACAATCCTATCAGGTAAGTACTGTTATTACCCCCATTTTATAGATGGGGAGATTGAGGCACAGAGGGCCACTAAGTTGCTCAAGCTCACACAGGGCAGCGTGGGTCCAGAGTCTGAGATCCTCTAGCACATGAAGAGGGTTTGAGCAACAAGACCTCTAAGATTTTTCCAATCCCTGAGACTCTCAGGTTTTAGGGTGTTCTCTACTGGGACCATCCTCAAGCCATGTACTTCTTGTGGCTTTTTTTTTTTTTTTTTTGCAGTACGCGGGCCTCTCACTGTTGTGGCCTCTCCCGTTGCGGAGCACAGGCTCCGGACGCGCAGGCTCAGCGGCCATGGCTCACGGGCCCAGCCGCTCCGCGGCATGTGGGATCTTCCCGGACCGGGGCACCAACGCGCGTCCCCCGCATCGGCAGGCGGACTTTCAACCACTGTGCCACCAGGGAAGCCCCCTTCTTGTGGCTTTCAGGTCACACTCCGCGTTAGGCCCAGGAGACAGGACACTGCTGACTCATTCTTTCCCAGAGGCGCAGGCTGGGAACTGAGCCAGGCCACTTGGCCAGCCTGGTGGCAGGTGCCGGTGCCTGTGGTTTGGCGGTGGGTCAGCAGCCGGGATGTGGCCTCAGGGGCTGACCCGTGGGGAGGGCAGTGGGTCCACAGAACCCAGACTCTGGGACCCTTCCGAGAGGGGTTGATTCGGGGATAGGAAAGAAATACAATTCAGAATTCAACAAGACGGACGTGTGAAACTGAAAAGCCCTAAGTGGACTTTACTCAGTGCCAGGGTCGAGCGTGGCTGATCCATGTGCACCTGGGTGACCCTGCCTGGGGGCTGAACTGGGGCTGCTGACAAGCCTCTCCAGCACTATTCATCCCTCGACATTGACCCAAGGCCTCCTCGGTAGCCAGGGAGGAACAGGGTACCCTGCTGGAGGAACCTCCCTGCCCAGGGCTCCTCAGAGGTGTTCTGGGTACCGGTGCCCAGCAGACAGTGTAGGGGTGCCTGGTCCCACCCGCTGCCCTGAGGGCTGAAGGGGTCAGTATCATGGCCCGTGGGTGCCCCCAGGGAGCTCCTCTTACATGCAATCGTATAAGGTTTTCTATAAATGGAGCTCATGGGTGGAATTAAAACTCTAGGAGGGCCTTCTCCTGATTCCCTAGGACCTCCTGCCTTGCATCTTCTAAGGGAGGGTTTTGTGCCTGAAAGTCCCTTCTCTTTTGTTTTTGGACACTTGGGTGACAGAGGAGTAGACAAAATCCTGGCACCAAAGAAAGCAGCTGGCCAAACCCTGGTATTCCTACTGATTAGAAGGAATTCGGTTTGAGTTAGTGGTTCCCAAACTTGTCTGATGATAAAACCCACTCGATCAGAACCTTTCTGTGAAGAACCTGGCAAAACTACATTTAAAAATAAGAGTCCCTTCCCCAACTTTTATCATGGAGTGAGATCCTGAGGGAAAAAAGTTTGAGCTACAGACTCAATTCACAGCACCTTCGTCTTGGACTTGAGAGAGCCTTAAGGAATCTACACTAATGATCTGATAAAACTAAAATGTAAAGAACCCAGTGAATGCGAGAGAATGCTTCAAAAGCCCTGAAGATTTTCCACCTTTAATTTTAAAAGTTATTTATTATTTTACAAACACTTTAATAGAACTTACTGTGAGCCAGATACGATGCTTGAAAAATATTTGCTCGTTTAATTTTCATAGAACCCAGAGGCCCGGTGGGGTTAAGTCACTTGCCTAGGGTCGCACAGAAGTGGTGGAGTCCAAGTTCAGACCCGGGCTGTCTGGCTCCTGAGTGTTTGCTGTAAACCACTAAGTTATATGTTTTGTTTGTTTGTTTGTTTTTTGTTTTGTTTTGCTTTGCGGTACGCGGGCCTCTCACTGTTGTGGCCTCTCCCGTTGCGGAGCACAGGCTCTGGACGCGCAGGGTCAGTGGCCATGGCTCACGGGCCCAGCCGCTCCGCGGCATGTGGGATCTTCCCGGACTGGGGCACGAACCCGTGTCCCCTGCATCGGCAGGTGGACTCTCAACCACTGCACCACCAGGGGAGCCCTATATGTGTTTTTAAAACATCTCTTTTCGTGTGGCCACAGAGCAAACCCTCTCTTCCTAATCATTGTAAACGATTGAACAGCTTCGTCTGCGTGATTTCAAATATTATACTTCCCCCCTGCGGTCCAATAAGCGGGGCTATTTTTGTATGTGGAGCCCAATCCGACTTTCTCTTTGGATGGAAAACCATGCCTATTGTTATGGCAATCCAAAATGCTGTGTGGAAACTTTAAAGTACAGATTTGAATCCCTTTGTTTTTCACCCCAAATGTTGAAACAAACCTAAGAGCTCTGCTGATTGCTGACAGTTTTGAGTCTCCGCGTTTCAAATATTTCAGACCAGCTTGGGAGCAAACACATGATATTCTGCTTGTTTCTCTTGCATAGTTTATTTTTAAAAGCATGCATCTGGCTGCTTTTTCGTTCCCCAGAAGGAGGAGGGAAATTGCTCCGAGAAGGCGGGTGTTGGATGGAAACTTCTCCCCAAAGCAGGAGGCAGCTCCATCCGGATCTAGTTCCTTAGTGGGTGCTGTCCCTTGATTGGTCTTGTCCTTCAGCCTCAGGCTCAGAGCTTCCAAGCTCTTCCAAGAATCCTCTGACCTGCTGGGCTCCTTGCACGTGGACGGGAAAGAAGATGTTGGTTACTTGTACGTGTCCACCTTTTCAGAGGAATAGTTTAGTCACCCTCTGATCGCCCATGGTCAGGTCAAATAGAGGACACCTTTCTGGCTGAGAGAGCCCGTTGTCACAGTGTCACAATCATTACTGAGCATTTGCTACGTGTCAGACGGTGGGTAGCTATGCCACGAAGTAGACATTAAAATCCCCCATTTAAAAAAATTAGAAACTGAGGCCCAGAGGAACTAAGTGTCCTCTATGCCCAAGGTCACGCAGCTCGTGAGGGCAGAGAGGGGACTGGAGCCTGGGTTTGGCGCCAGCATCTCTGCTCACCGCACCAGCTCACGGAGCGAGGAGTCGTTCTCATCCCTCGTTCCTAACACAGCACTGTGGGAGTCTCTGTAGGAGCAAATGGGCAGCAAATTCCCATGACCAGGCAGCTGGAGACTATGTATAGTCTGAAAACTTACGCCTCGATTATAGCTCTTGCTTCATGGTTTTCTTGGAGGAGCCTGAGTCCCACCAAGAAGTGCAAGGTGTGAAATTCACACAGCCTTTCGGGATCACAAGTACACTTTCACCAATAGCCTTAATCAGGGAAGATCACGTTAACCGGTAGGTTTTACGGTTGCTATAGTTATTTTCCGCAAGGAGCTGGAGTCGAAACTTGTGGGCAGCAGGAGGCAAACTAGCTCTGGCTTGAGACATGGTTCCATTCAGCGTCTTTTCTTCAGGTCCCAGCTCTGCCACCCGTTATTGGTATGACCTGCGGGGCATGGGATTTGCCCACACCGAGCCTCAATTTCTGCATCTGTAAATTGGGATCACAGCTTCGTCTGCACTGGGTGGTTTCAAAGACTAAATGACATGGCATACAAAGCCCCTGGCAGCGGGAGGCATGTCTCCTCTGAGAGTCTCTGTGGCCCAGCCAGAGCCCTCACCCGCCCCCCCCCCCCCCCCGGCCCCAACCGCTGTCCCCTGTGGGCACTCTCTCCTCCCTGTCATCCCAAGACCTCCTGCCTTCTGAGCTCTCCAGTCAGGTTCAAGTTCCTTAACTGTAAAATGGAGATAATAATATATAAACCAAGTGTCACCCTGCCCCTGGGTCCTCAACAACTCTAGCCTGCTTGGTCCCTTTCCTTTAAGATTCAAGTAATGTTAGCTAGAGGCTTTTCACAGATGTCCAGACTGAGGAAGTTCCCCTCTATTTCTAGTTTGCCAGGAGTTTTAAAATCAATCAATGGGTGTTGACCTTTGTCAAATGATTTTTTTTCCATCAATTAATGGGATCATGTGATGTTTCTTCTTTAGAATGTTAACATGGTGGACTACAATGATTGATTTTTGAAAATCAAACCAGCCTTTCATTTCCGGAATAAATGTCTCTTGGTTGCTGTATATCCTTCTTTCTAAATATTGCTGGATTTTATTTGTAAATATTTTGTTGAGGACTTTTGCATCGATGTTCATAAAGGCTATTGATCTCTAGTTTTCTTTTTTTAATACTTTCTTTATAGGGTTTTTATATCAGGATAATGCTGGCCTAATAAAATGATTGGGAAGTGTTTCCTCCTTTTTTCTTTTCTGACAGACACTGTGTAGAATGGATATTATTTCTTCTTCAATTGTCTGGTAGAATTCTACAGTGAAATTATCTAGCTTGGAGGGTTTTTTTGTAACTACAAACTAAATTTCTTTAGTTGTTATAGAACTATTCAGGTTATTTATTTCATAGTAGGTGAATTTTGTAGTTTTTGTTTTTTGAGGAACTGGTCCATTTTACCTAAGTTAGAGAATTTATGTGTGCAGCGCTGTCCATAGTTTTCCTTTATTATCTTTTTAATGTTTGTGATATCTCTAGTGGCAGCCCCTCTTTTATTCCTATTTGTGCCTCTCTTTTATTCCTGATTTTGATAATTTCTCTCTTAGTTCCTTTATCAGTCTTTGTAGAGGTTTATGAGTCTTGTTGATCTTTTCAAAGATCCAGATTGGTTTAACTGACTTTCTTAATTGCTTTCTGTTTTAATTCAATTGATTTCTATTCTTATCTTTATTATATTCTTTCTTCAGCTTCCTTTGGGTTTATTTTTCTCTTCTTCTTTTATTTCCTAGGGTGAGGTTTTTAGATCAGTGATTTAAAATTTTTCTTTCTTTGAAATTTATAAACATTTGATGCTATAAGTTTTCCTCTAAGCACTGCTTTAGCTGCATGGTACAAATTTTGATATGTTGTATTTTAATTTATGCTCAATTAAAAATATTTTCTAATCTCCCTTGCTACTTCCTCATTGACCATGGGTTATTTAGAAGTATATTGTTTAATTTCCAAGTGGTTGGAGGTTTTCCTGTTATCTTTCTGTTGTTGATTTCTAGTTTAATTCCATCATGACCAGAGAACATACCTTATACAAGTTCAGTTCTCTTAAATTTGTTAAGGTTCTTTTTTAATGGCCTAGGGTATGGTGGCTGTTCCATGTGTACTTGAAAGGAGTGTGTATTCTGTTGTTGGGTGAAGTGCTAAATGTTATTTAGATCCACTTGGTTGATGGTCTTTTTCAGTTCTTCAATATCCTTACTGATTTTCTGTCTACCAGTTCTATCTATTAATACTGAGAGAGGAGTTTTGAAGTCTCCTAGTGTAATTTTGTATTCTGTCCAGGTTTTATAGATGCATTCATTGAGAGTAAATGTGCTTACTCCACATTTTTCAGAACTAAAGCCCATTTGCCTCTTCACCTAAATCATGTTTGTGCCACTGCTGATTGACTCGGGAGAGACACATCCTAGCAATGAAATATCCGACTCTCTTCACATTTTCAGTGCCCAATCCTAAGACAGGGTTTGAGAAGAACCAGTTGGGGGAGAGTGGGGGACTCAGGCTTCGTCCAGAAGGGGAGTTTGTCCCACACCTAAGAAGGGTCTAGGTGTTCCCTGAAGAGCCCCTGCTATCTCCTTGTCTTCCCACAGCAGGGTTCAGGGATCCGGAGAGGCATTCCAGAGGAGGGGACACCTGACTAAGCTTCCAGGCTATTTTAGGGTCATAAAGGTGAAAAAGATAGGAGGGACGGTAGAGGGAGCCATCTCTGCAAAGGCCTAGAGCCCGAGAACACAGGGTGAGCCTGGACATATCGTCACTTCTTCTGACCACTCTACTGCTTACTTCTTGGACCCCCAGTTACAAGCACAGGAATCTTGCCTCTGCAGGCTGCAAAGCACTCTCCCTAAGGTCATCTCACTGTGACCGGGTGGTGCCTTATTCCTTCCCTTAAGGATGAGAACACTGAGGCTTTGTGGATGGACTCATCCATGCCACCCTACAGAGATGTCACAGAACTGTTTTAGAACTCAGGTCTCCTCACTCCTGTCTAGCCCTTTTTTTTTTTTCCCCCAGGGTGGGGACATGGATTTTTTTCCCCAGCTTTAATGAGGGATAATTGACAAATATAGTTGTATATATTTCAATAGTACACTGTGATGATTTAATATACATATAGATTGTGAAATGATTACCATGATCAAGAATCAAGATAACTAACACATACATCACCTCATATAGTTAACTCCTTTTTTTTGGTGGCAAGAACACTTAAGAGCTACTCTCAGCAAATTTCAAGGATGCAATAGCATATTATCAACTGTAGTCACCATGCTGTACATTAGATCTTCAAAGCTTATTCATCTTATACATTTGACCTATATCTCTTCATTTCCCCCGACCCCCAGAAACCACCATTCAACATTCTGTTTCTATGAAATCAGCTTTTTTTTTTTTTTTTTGCGGTACGCGGGCCTCTCACTGTTGTGGCCTCTCCCGTTGCGGAGCACAGACTCCGGACGCGCAGGCTCAGCGGCCATGGCTCACGGGCCCAGCCGCTCCGCGGCACGTGGGATCTTCCCGGACCGGGGCACGAACCCGTGTCCCCTGCATCGGCAGGCGGACTCTCAACCACTGCGCCACCAGGGAAGCCCAGCTTTTTTTTTTTTGTAAGTTCCACATATAAGTGATACTATTCCTTCATCCACTCATCTGCTGCTGGACACTTAGGCTGTTTTCATACCTTGGCTATTGTGAGTAATACACTATGAACACAGGAGTGCAGGTATCTCTGCAAGATCCTGATTTGGTTTCCTTCTGATATATTCCCAGAAGCAAGACTGCTGAATCATATCATAAGATAACTCTATTTTTAATTTTGGGGGGATCCTGTGTTCCATAATGTCCTGTCCAATCCTATTTTCTCAGAAAGTTCCTAGCCGTGGGGCCTGCCAGATCACCTGGGAGATTCTCAAGCTTTTCTATTTTCCTGTTTCCAAACCATTTCCATGTGCAACCACTGCCTGCAGATGCCCATCCCTGGAGGGGGCATATCAGCGTTTCCAGGGGTTGACTGAGTGGCGTTGAACTTCACAGTCTGAACAAGCACCCCTGACCCTGATAGGCAGTTCTCCTCTCCCTGTGCCTAGAGAAGAACCCCTGATTCTGTTCAAAACCTTTCATTTTACAGATAATGAAACAAGGCCGAGAGAGGGGAAGAGACCAGCTGGGGGATTAGAACTGAGACCCAAGCTGGGGATTTGGGATGTGGATTTGTGACTCTTTAATAAGAAATCAATCATGGTTAACAGTTATCAAGCACTTCCTCGATCCTGTGACACCCTGTTAGTCCCTTTACGTGGATGAACTCATGCATTCTTCACAACACCCTGGGAGGCAGATATCATTACTATTGAGCTCATTTCACAGATGAGCAAACCGAGGCACGGAGAGGTTTGATAACTTGATGAAGCTCGTGCACCTAGTGCATGGGGAAGCCAGGGAGCCAACCCAGGCCCTACAAGCTCCAGGCCTTTGCGCCCAGACACGCCCACCTCTTCTGCTTCTCTACCTGTCCCTGTTTCTCAGCATCAGAATCCCTCTGCCACCAAACGAGCGGCCTTTATTTCCCTTCTAGGGGCACCCGATCAGCTGCTGGGGCTCCTCAGCGTTAGCGATATTCACAAGGAATGTCCAGTGCCTGCACACAGCAAGGCCTTAGGGGCCAAGCCTCTGCCCGAGTGTCCTGCCCTCACCGAGGAGGGGCCCTGCCTGGGCCTGGCCTCCCGTCCTGCGGACCTGGCCTCCTTCCAAAGCCCACATCCTCTCAAGGTCTCGAGAGCAGGAGCCCTTCCCAGTTCAGTCAGGACCCGGCTGAGGGGTGGCCCGGGGCAGGAGTGACAATGCATCTAAAATTACCCCAGCTGAAAGCTGTGTGTGCTCCACCCTTCCTGCATCCCTCCCCGAGACTGGACCAGACGAGAGAGAGCCCTCTGTGGATTGGGTGATTTGTGTTGAAAGTTGTGCTCCCAGCCTCTGGGCCCCTCTGGGCTGGAGTGCTGGGAGGGGTCCCTGGAAACCCAGCTTGTGTGAAGCAGGCTTGCCATGGGGACCGGTGCTCTGCCCCGGTGTCTTCTTTTGAGCTGTGGAGGGTTCTCTGGACCTTTGTGTTCCCTCTCCTTGGATCACACTTGCCTGGTAATTCCTACTTAGCCCCACAGGTGTTCTCCTAGATGCCTCTTCTTCCAGGAAGCCTTCCTTGCATACCTCCCTCCTGCATCCATCTGGGTTGCATGCCTTTTCCCATCTTACCCCTCATAGAACTTTTCAGTATTGGCCTGTTCATGAGTCTGTGTCTCCAAGTAAAGGGCCAGGTTCACTGTAGTATTCCAAATCCCCAGCACAACACCCAAACCATAAGAAATGCTTAATAATAGGGAACTTCGTTCCATATCCTGTGATAAACCATAATGGAAAAGAATATAAAAAAAAGTATATGTGTAACTAAATCACTTTACTGTACAGCAGAAATTAACACAGCATTGTAAATCAACTATACTTCGATTAAAAAAATAAATAAAATTCAGAATGGAAAACTGGAAAAAAAGAGATGCTTAATAATGTTTGTTGAATTAGCGAATTAAAACAAAGATGTCAAGGGTGAAGACTGAATAGTATAGTTTTCTTCACGCTGTAGCTTTTGGATATCCATAGACATAAGAAAGGAAACATTCCAATGTTCAGGTATTAAAGGAAGAAACATGCCTTGTATAACCTATTGTTTTAGGAGTTGCAAACCCTCAGTTGTTCCTGCTGGTGTCTAAATGTCTTTCTGAGTGGGATACTTGGGATGTGACTTTAGAATGTCCTTGTTGGCAGGACTCTGAGAGGTCTTTATCCCTATTTTACAAAGAAGGAAGTGGAGACTCAGAGAGGTTCAGTAACTCGCTAGGGTTGCACAGCCAGGAAATGGCATTTTGGGGTTGTCTCATTATTCATAAGGCGTGTGCGTCTCTTACCTTCATGGGCTTTCGTGCAGCATGGGAGACACAGAGGTACTAAGACCATGACACATCGCTGCGAAGAGTGACGGGGGGTGGGGGGAAGAGTGACGGGGGTGGGGGGCGGGCGGGGAAGGGGAAAATTGCAGGGGGAGCCAGCAGGAAGAGGGAAGCGCCTGCCTGGGAGTGTGCCGATTGGACCAGGGTGGGAAGCAATGGGAAGAGCATGTGCAAGGCAAGGAGGCTGGAAATGCAGGGCTCTTGGGGGACCGTGATGATCTCCCCCTCTCACGGGCAGCTGTTGAAATGAGGCGGACGCTTGGGAAGAGTTAATGTTGCTTTTGCCTGTCCCTAAAGTGAGGTCATGTCTGGCCACTGAACTGTCAGCTTTACCAATCTAACCTGTTCTCCCCAACAACAGTAAACCAGTCAAATCCATTTACCCTCTTCACCATCAAATAAGCCGAATTTTCTGACGTCAGGATTTCTGGAGGTAGAAAGGCTTTGCCAAGAGGTGGAGAAGAGCCCTCCGGTTGGGTCTTTGAGCAAGTCCTGCTCGGCCACTTTCCGTCCCCTCCAGGCAGTGTCTGTCCTTCCATCCATGCATCCATCCATCCGTCCAACCATCTGTCTGCCTGCCCGTCTGTCCCTCCGTCCGTCTGTCCGTCCTGGCCAAATTGGCAGGTCGGGGCAGGAGCCCTCCATGGCCCGCTGCAAGCTCTTTCTCTGAGATGAGTGATGAATGCGCTTGGGGATTAGCCGACTCTCCCTGGCCCTGGTGGTGCCAGGAGTGAGCACATTCCTGAAAGGCCAGAGCTGATGGATGCCTTGGGGGGAGGGGGAGGCTTTAGGGAGAGGAGAGGCTAGAGTTTGGGAGGGGATTCCTGACATTCCCAGGGACGGGGTGGGGGGCGGGGGGCAGAAGTGCCTGGAGCCGTGATGGACAGACAGCTGAGAGAACAGGCCCAGACCAGGTGCGGGGTGGGGGGCCTTGATCCACACCTCCGGCCCTCCCCACCCTCAGTGCCCTGGAATGTTATCTTTCCTCTAATCACCTGCAGGGCAGGGAAGAATGAGGGGGTGACACTCGTGTGAGAGAGTGGCTTTTTCTGGGTGGGGGGAGGGAGGGAGAGGACAAGGAGGATGGTGGCCTAACGGGGTGGAAAGAAGATACTAGAGCTTCCTGAATCCCACCTACTTGCATCATAGAGGGCCTGAGTGGGGAAGGATGTGGAACCTATAGAGCTTCCCTTGAAGGACCCTAGGGTAACACCTCTTCCACCCTTTATGTGGTGACTGAGGCATCTTAGGGCCCAGGAAACATACCAGAACTCTTGATGTCTTTGGTTTCATAATCAGATACCTCTTGCCCTGAGCCTCAGTTTCCCCAATTCTAGGAGTGAAGAAGTTTAATTCCGTGGTCTCTGAAGACCGTCCTGGTTCTGATGTCCTTGGACCTCTGAGAGCGTTCGCCCCAGACCACTCACGGGGTGGTGGCTGCTGAACAGGCGAAGAGGGGAGAGACGTGTCAGGCATCTCACTCTTATACTCCAGTGAGGCCCCTGGACAGTACTGGAGGCAGGGAGTCCATGAAATCTGCTTCTTTGGAAGCTGAGTTCCTGAGGCTGCCTGGCAGAGGGAGAGCGTCAAGCCCAGATGCTGCCAGGATCCACCCTCTTGCCTGTGGCTGAATCGCTCCAAGCCTCGCTTCCTAACTTAGAAATCAGGGTGACAGCGGTGACCTCTCGTGGTTAGGGCAAGGCTGGAGCAGGTTTTCCTGATGCTCCCCTTTCTGGCCGCCCGTTGGCCGCCCACTCTGGCTCTCATCTCTAGAGTGTTCTGCAGACCAGGCGGCCACAGCTCTCAGAGTTCCCTGGTTTCTTTTGTGGTTCTTCTTTTCCACAAGGCGCTTTGTTCACTATCTAAATGTAATGTCCTTTTCATGTCTTTTAATACTTCTCATTAAACAAAAATCTTGCTGATTAGAGGAGGAAAGGACGTGGAAGATCAGGGACATGATGCCTTTCACCTTCCCTCAGCGGAGCCCCCCACCCCGTGACCAGCACTGGGCCAGGGTGTCTGCCGAGGGGGCACGTACAGGCACACCTTGTTTTACTACACTTCACGTTATAGAGCTTCCCGGATATTATGTTTATTACAACTTGAAGGTTTGTGGCAACCCTGCGTCGAGCGAGTCTATCGGGGCCATTTTCCCAACAGCATTTGCTCACTTTGCGTCTCTGTGTCACATATTGGCAGTTCTTGCAATACTTCAAGCTTTTTCATTAATACTGTATTTGTTATGTGATCTGTGATCAGTGATCTTTGATGTGACTATTTCAAAAAGATGAAAATCTGTTGAAGGTTCAGATATGGTTAACATCTTTTAGCAATAAAGCATTTCCAAATTAAGGTATGCACAATTTTTTTAGACATAAGGCTATTGCACTTAATAGACTACAGTATAAACACAACTTTTATATGCACTGGGAAACCAGAAAACTCGTGTAACTCACTTGATTGCCATATCGGCTTTATTGTGGTGGTCTGGACCTGGACTCCCAGAATCTCCAAGGTATGTCTGTATTTCTTCCCATTTTATAGATGAAGAAACTGAGGCCGAGGGACCTCAAGGTCACACAATTAGTATGAGGTAGAACTGGGGTTGATTCATAAGTAGCTGAGTGAAACTTTGTGACAGTTTCTTCTTTTACAGCAGAGGAGCCCTCTGAACCACAGTGCAAATCTCACAGTAGACGTATGACAAACAAGGACCATTCTCTGGTGGTTACACAATGATTTACTTAAAGACGAGTGACCTGAACGCATAAGTTGCTTTTCAAACCTTTATATTCTAAATAACGCTGCCACGGTCATTCCCATACATCCATTCACAATATGTACCAAACGCTACTGCGCGCTTGACACTGCATTGGCTTCATGATGTGTTTGTGTAAGTCACTGAGGGACTGGTCCCCCTCTCCGTCTTGCGTCCTCCTGCACCGTGCCTGCCGTGGCTCCTTGAACACGTAGCTGTTCTGAAAGTATCCATTACACGCCAGAGACATCACAGAGCCCGGGAGAGGCTGGCTCTATTTTTCTTCAACCTGGAAGCTAAAGACTGTATCTCTTGTGGGAAGCCACCTTTGAATACTAGCTGGAAAAAAAACTGATGGCGCAGTCCCTTATCAGAGCTTCCTGAAACCCTTCAAAGGAGCACAATGTTGGGTGGGTGGTACTATATCCATTACCTCATCTCCTTTGCTGTCCTCCTTTTTCTGGTCACATCAAACAAAAACAAAACCTTGGCCAACACGATCCATAGGGGCTGTTCTATATTAAGATGAGCAATTGTGAGGAAATCTAAAATTAGCCCAGCATTAATCAGCTCCTGTTGCCAACGTGGATGACTCAGTTTTCAATTGCACAAGTCCTGAATTCCAGTGGCAGCACTCAGCGACATGGACGAAGCGCAATGCTGGGACATCGTGTGGCCATGGGCACTGGTAGGAAGAGTACTCGCTTTTAGAGTCAGGTAGCCTGGGTTGGGATCCTGGCTCTGACCCTCACTAGCTTCAAGTCCAAGGGCACACAAGGGTGGAAGAGGTTTTCTTAACCTCTTTGAGCCTCAGTTTCCCCATATGAAAAGAGGTGATGAAAGCACCTATTTCATAGGATGGCTACAACAGTTCAATAAGATCATGTATGTAAAAGTGGACCTAGCATAATTCCTGAAGCAATGGTTCCTCCCTGCAAGGCTGTGGTTGCCTACGCAGCTCACGGTAGCAGCCTGCACAGCCCTGGAGAGGACCATCCCCCCTTGGGTATCTGAATTCAGCTTCCTCTTGTACACATCCAGGACCAGCCCAACACGCTAGTCATCCCCATTGCTCCCTGCCAGCATGGCAATGGCACTGGATAAAATTCGATCAGCTCTCTGCGGATCTGGGGGTCAGATACAGGAGCCTCTCAACTCCAGAGCACGGCCACTACCCTGGAAGCAAGCAGGAAGTGCACCTGGGTAACAAGGAAAGTAACTTCTGCAAAGGGCCACTTTTGTCCACAAAAGAGCAAAGAGAGCCAACCTTGGGCTTTCTTGGCAGAGTTTGGTGGCATAGAATTCTGCGTGGAGTGAAAATTATTGACTTAATCATGATGACTCATGTCTGCTTTCTTCTGGAAAATCTAATTTCTCCCCCTTGTTAGTGGGAATAATGCTTCAGAAGCAACTTAGGACACATTGAGAGATGGAACAGAGAAGTAATAGCCACGGGGAACGGTTCTGGGAAAGAAAATGGAATTAGTCGCTGGAGACAGGTTGGTGCCAGTGAGTGCAGGGACACCCAGCCCTCAGCCTGGTGTTTTCAGAGGACATCAGGGAATCAAAGTCTGTTTCAAGTCATTGATGTTGTATGTGTTATGGGGTCCAAGTTCATACTGCTCGCTGCACAACAGGCCAATAAAGTGAGAGACGGAAACCAGCAGAGAAGAGAGTGGACTATTGTCCCAAGAAGCACCTTACCCGGGTTAGCATTCAGGCCTCTTTGACACTGAAAGGGGAGGGAGTGTGGCTGGTTTTTGCAAACTTCTTGGGGCAGGAATCCTTTGTTCTTGCAGTTGTCCGCAGAGGTCTGGTCACAATGTTCTTATAAACCTTCAACAAGACAATTGTTGTTTTCTGTTCCCCGACTTTTAATCTCTATTTGAATGGAAAAGTGTTATACCTTTAAAGGTCAGAGGCTTGAGAATGCGCTATCTTGTCTATCGCAGGCTCTAGGCAACATTCTTTTCCAAAGGTGCAGAGCCAGCAGGACTAAGCACAGGGGGCGGAGCCCAGAGGTTACAGCTAAAGGACTAGATCCAACATGGAGTCAGGTTTGTTCTTCTGTGTTACACACGTGCTTTGTTAAAGAAGTCAGGAATGCTCCTAATCCATTTATACTCCCAACACAAGTGGCTAAAAATATAAAAGCTTATCACTTCAAATGGAAAATGTCAGTAATCTGGAATACTGGCTTTTATGGAACAGTTTACTCACCTCACTCACAGAGGGCAGGCAGCGGCTGTGGGGAAGGTTTTCTCTGGCTTCCAAAAGGAGTAACAGCATGTATGGGGGCAGGGGTACAGGGGGAAATCTCTGTACTTTCCACCCAGCTTTGCTCTGAACCTAACACTGCTTTGAAAACTAATGTCTATGGGGGGGCGGGAAGAGAGAGATGAGATTGGCACGGTTTAGTTTTTAATGTTCCTGTTTCTAGCATTGAATAAATGAATACATATCACTTTTGACTTCTGATGGGTGCAGCACGTACCTCTTTCTAAACCTCCATTTCCTTATCTGTAAAATGGGGACAAAACCATCATGTATCTCCCGGGGCTGCAGTGAGGATTAGACCGGATATGGCCATGAGGGCCTGGGCACAGTGCCCAGTTCCGTGGAGATACCAGTAGCACCATCGTCTTTGGATTTGAAGGAAAACATCAATTTCATGTAACTGTGACTGCTTTTTGGACAGCACTGAGGAATGAGAGCTTGACTGAGGCCAGAAATAAAGGGCATTCTGAGTCCTCAAGTCTCCGCTCTCAGGAGGAGTTGACTGTGTCTTGTCATGGATCCCATCCGTGATGGAGGTCCCTTTTCTATCCCTTCCCCACCAAGCGGCCTTCCATTCCTTGCCTCCGGAAGCAGTGTGAGTATCTGAGCGCTGGGAGGGAGAGGAGGAACTGTCCCCTGAGCCCACGAGTCTTTAAGCTGAGCAGAAACTGCTGGGCCCCTCAGACAAGCCTGTAACACGCAGTGACATTTTGAGGTATTGGGCTGTGGCCCCTCTTGAGCGTCTACACACACATCACGTGACGGCTTCCACCCGCATTCAAGCAACAGGACGCCTGTGAGCTTCGGAGGGCAGGGCTTATGTGTCCTTCCTTTGCATCCCCAGAAGGTGGGCATGAGGGGTGTGGAAGGACTCTAGGACAAGGAATCAGGCAGACCTGCCTTCTTGGAGCCTCAGTTTTCTGATGGGAAAAGTTGAGTTGATAGTCCCTGATAGCCTTTCAGTGTTGTTGAGAGCCTCAAACAGGGTACTTGGTCTGCGAACCCCTTGGGAATTGCCAGCTGCAGAGGTTGAGTCTGAGGAGGAGAAAGGCCATCTTGGACGCTGAGTGTCTCACCATCACAGGGTGTCCCCATCTCTTTCCTCTTACTGGGGTGTGGAGCTTTCGGTCCCTGCTCAAGTCCATACGTTCCATCCTCAAGTCCCATCTGGGTCAGCCTGCCCAGATTGCCACCATGGAGGCCATGCTGGGAGAGGATCCACCTTCCCCTTGTTCCTTCATGCTAAGAGCCTGCCACCAGGAGAGGGGATGTGCCGTGCACTGGGTCACATGGCCTGGGAGTAGGGGTGGGGTGAGGTGGGCTTGACCCCGGATCTCTGGGCTCCCAGACCTGCCTCCACCACTCCAAGCTGGCACTCACAGACTGATGGTTTTCCATCCCTCCATCACTCAACGCCGTGAGCACATCAACTGAAACATTTTATCTCCTGATAGGCAGTGGAGGGAGTGTCTACAGGACACCTTCCAAAAATAATATTTTTGCTCTCTGGCAGCAAAATACACAGAATTCGTTCTTGTCATTTTTGAATCTCTGGCAACAGCTCAACGAGCATTCTTATTTAGAACAATGTAACAATCTGACTTCTGTTTTGGCCTCTGAGTTCTTTTGTCCCTTCCAACAAAGTGTGAAATATGCACTTCCCGGAGTGGGAGGACAGCTCCTGACAATGTAAAGCAATAACAAACTGAACCAGAGGCAGGGGTGGGCACTGGAACCAGTGATCCCAGCCCTTTTGAAATCCTCTGTCTGGGTTACCAGGAAGACCGAAAATAAGTAGCTGGCATCAGCTGCCTCGTTACAATGGGTCGGCGACATTTTCTGGTTCTCGTTTGCAGTCAAGGATGGTGTGATATCAAAGGTTGTCCCTAACCGACCCCCGTATACCTCAGTCCCCCGATTTGTTATTCAGTTCGCACAAGGTGACCCCCTCTGCCTGAGCACCTACTACCCCATCTGAATCTCAGAGTCCCTTAGGTATTATGTTTCTTCATTTTAGGTATGAGGTAACTGAGGTCTAGAGAGGGGAGGTGACTTAAGCCAAAGTGATGTTACAAGTGACATGAGAACACAGAGGCTCTCAGGGGCTCTGCCGCTCAAGTTGCCGTAGACGCCCTGGGTTGCACATGGGGGCAGCTGGTCACCCCCTCACCTCTGCACAGAGGCAGGGGAGCCCCAAAGACCTCGAGAGCAGGAAGACACAGTGGGTGGCTGTGCCTTACGCCACGCCAGGGTGTCGGGGTGCACCCTAGATGGGGCAGGAGGAGGTAGGCAGGGGGTTGGGGAAGTGAGGGGTGATTCCAGCGAGAGGTGGTGGAGATCAGGGTGGAGGCACCCCACAGGGAAGGGGCATGGACTCTCCTCTACGAGGGAGGCATGTGGGGCTCCTGGTGGGGGAAGCTGGGCAGGGTGCCTGAGGTCACTGGGCCGGGACAGACCGGGGAGAGGGAGGGGGAGTGTTGACCACGTGAGCCTGCAGGCTCCGAGCTGCCCCTTTCCCCATGGCAGGACCTCCAAGCGCCTGACGCCCATGTGAGGTGACGTGCTCTTCTGGGAATGGCCAAGTTGCCTGCACAGTGACACGCAAGACTCCTTCACCCACGCCCCCTTCCTCTGCACCCCTCGATGCTTTCTCTGCACCCCCTGCCTTCCCCTGCTCCAACTCTTATGACTAATTCACCTCAGTATTAACCAGAGCTGCTATTTCTTGAAGGCGTTGCTTAGTGCCAGGCACTGCAGGAGGTACTTTGGCTAAATTAGATCAAACTTGCAACGTCCTGGGCAGGTAGTTATTATTTCTCCCCATTTTGCGGATGAGGAGGCTGAAAATCAAAGAGGTGAAGTGACTTGGCCAGGATCACTCAGCTGTGTCTGGGATGCACACACGGAGGTTACTTCCTGTCTCCACAGAGGTCGGTATGAGCCTGAGCTAGAGTAGAAGGCAGGGAACCCAGACTTGGCCCCCCCGGGGTTGAACCCCTCTTCCTCCCACAGCCCAGGCACCTCGCTTCACCTTTCTGGGGCTCCAAAATAAAGACACCAATAATACGCATTTTGTAAAGTTACTTGGAGAATCAAATGAAACGATAAACATAAAATGATAAACAGAATTGATAGTAATTAAAGCAACTCCCGAGATGCTGGACTTCATTTGTATGATGCAGTAACAAAATGATTGCTCATATAGGGAGAATACTGGTGCATTATTTATGAAGATCATTGAGGTTGAGTATGTTCTGTCTTTACTGATGGCTCAGCACTTTGAGTTTTTCCTTCTCTGTGAAGACTTCCCTCCAAGCTTTTGTGGAAAGAACTTTAATTCTAGTTCGAATCGTGGGACCTCAGTTTGCCCGTCTGGAAACTAGGGAGAATCAATCTATGGAGATAATCCATGTGGAAGTATTTTGAAAGCTGCCAAGGGCTGTAGAGAAAGGAGGATTTATTAATCTAGATTATTAGGCATCAAATTTAAGAATGAAGCCAGAACGTTGTGAAGACATCTCTTGAGTTTCACGGCTTACCAGTGCCACTTCTAGGGCCGTATTGCCGCCGAGGGCTCAACATCTATTCCTTTTTCAAATTTCCTCCTTACTCTCAGCACCCACCTCTGCCCGGTTAGTGATTTTTTTTAGTCATGGACGGAGAGTAATTTCTCCATGGGGTGGCCTCCTCGCCCTGCTGCAGCCTCAGCTAGTGTCTGAGGTGGAACATTCGTTCCAAACTTCGTCCAGCTCTACTTTCAAAACAGGTCCAGAATCTGGCCAAGTGTCACTTCTTCCAGTGCTACCCTGAGCCTAAGCTCTCATCAGCTCTTCCTTTGGAAGACTGCAGACCTCCTAACTCTTCTCCCCAGTCTGTTTTCCACACGACAGCCAGAGTGGTACTATAGACCATAACTCATTTCTCTAAAGAAGGTCTACAGATGGCCAAAAACACATGAAAAGATGCTCACCATCATTAATTATTAGGGAATTGCAAATCAAGACAATAAAATATACTTCATACCCACTGGGATGATTATAATTTTTTTTAAAAGGAAAAGAGCGAGTATTATTGAGTATGTGGAGGAATTGGAATCCTAGTACGTTGTTGATGGGAACGTAAAATGGTGTCACAACTGTGAGACACATTATGGAGGTTCCGCAGGAAGTTAAACACAGAATGACCACATAACCTGGCAATTTCTCTCCTAGGTATATACCCAAAAGAACTGAAAATAGCCATTCAAGTACTTGTACATGAATGTGAATAGCAGCACTAATCACTATATTTTAAAGGTGGGAACAACATGAATGCCCATCAATGGATGAACGCGTAAACAAAATGTGGTGTATACACACAATGGAGTATTATTCAGTCACGAAAAGGGATGAAGTACTGCATGCTACCACTCGGATGAATCGCAAGAATGTTTTGCTTGGTGAAAGAAGCCAGACACAAAAGGCCACATATTGGACTTCCCTGGTGGCTCAGTTGTTAAGAATCCACTGCCGATGCAGGGGACACGGGTTCGAGCCCTGCTCCGGGAAGATCCCACATGCCGCGGAGCGACTAAGCCCGTGCGCCACAACTACTGAGCCCGCGCTCTAGAGTCCACGAGCCACAACTACTGAAGGCCGTGCGCCTAGAGCCCGTGCTCTGCAACGAGAGAAGCCACCTCAATGAGAAGGCCGCGCACCACAACGAAGCGTAGCCCCCCGCTCACCGCAACTAGAGAAAGCCCACGTGCAGCAATGAAGACCCAACGCAGCCAAAAATAAATAAATAAAATAAATTTATTAAAAAAAAAAAAACTTTACTGAATTTGTATAGTATCTTTAAAAGTGAAATGCATTTTTCTTTTGTACTTGTTAATTGCTTGTTTTAAAACTAAAGAAATGATCAAGAAAACGATTCTAACTGAAAATAATTTGGTTGCCTAGAGGAGGGGGGGTTTAGAAAATGATCAACTCTGGATGTCAAATACACTAGACAAGCCACTGGGCAAAAGAATCTTCTTCAAATGCAAGTCTGATATTGCAGCCCCCAAAACTTCAGGCTCAAGCCCCAAGGCCTTGGGGGGATGGGATGAATTGGGAGATTGGGATTGACATATATACACTAACATGTATAAAATAGATAACTAATGTGAACCTGCTGTATAGCACAGGGAACTCTGCTCAGTGCTCTGTGGTGACCTAAATGGGAAGGAAATCCCAAAAAGAGGGGATATATGTCTACATACGGCCGATTCACCTCGCTGTGCCGTAGACTCTGCCACAACGTTGTAAAGCAACTAGACTCCAATTAAAAAGAAAAAAAGAAAGCAAGCCTCAAGGCCTCAGCCCACGTGTCCCCGCCGAATGCTCCTCCCCCAGGGGCACGGGCCATCTCCAGGGTGGAAGTGAGTTGATGACTGGGTCCTGCTGGTGGGCTGGCAACGTGCAGGGGACGGGGTGGAGCTCCTTCAGCTGCGAGGCCTTGGACGGCAGGCTCCTCAAGACCCTATGCCTGCCTTAGGCAAGGCCCTGACCCTGTGGAGGCCTCGGTTTCCTCTCCTGCACCGCGAGGGCTCATGCTGGACGCTGTCCAAGGACCCTGCCATGCCCCATGACTCAGCTTCTTCCCAGGCCTGCTGTCAGCCTAGGCTGGTAGAGTTCGCCTTCTGGAGAGGAAGGGAAAAAATGTGAATTGCTTGTGATCCGAGAGAAAGTTAGAGCAACCACTGCTTTGTGAAAGTGTCTGTCAACTTCCTCAGCCTGTTCCCTGCTTTGGCACCAAAATAGACCCCGAATTATCTATAGGCAACAATTGTTTCCTGCCCACTAAAAATTTTTTTCTTTTTTCCCTTCTTCCTTTCTTCTTCTTCTTCTATTTTTTTTTTTTTAAACAGACATTTGTATGGAGGGAAGAAATTGGGCAAAATACGCCACGAGGTTGTAATATCCCCCAAAGAATTAGCAAACTGAGCTCCCTTGGCCTGCGGGGCATATTAAGAGAGGCCATATTTACAAGAGAGGGTTCAGTTAGGTGCAAGGGGAAGCACTTGGGGCTGGAGTCAGAACTGCCCTCGGATGCTGGCTTTGGGCAAGTCCCTTCCCAGGCTGAGACTTTCTCACCTTTCAAATGGAGATTCTGATCCGTCCTCTCTTTTTTACAGGATGCTCTGAGCTGCATTGTTCCAAACTGGCAGGACTGACTATTTCGATCCACTTGGTGCCAGGCCCCGGGCTGGAGGTTGGGGATTTGGAGGTGGATGGGAGAGAGCCCCTGGATTCAGGGGCATGGCCTTCTTCTTGCTGGGCTCTTGCAGGAGAGCTCAGGTGGGGAGCTCACAGCAGGTGGAGAAGGAAGATTTGGGGAGGGCTTGGATAGGACCTGGGTAAACAAAAAGGAGGGAGGAAGTGGTCCATGGATAGATGGAAACAAAGCATTGATCTGTTAAGCAGAGGTTGGGCTAGAGCGGAAGCCAGAAGTAGGAGACAGGATTGGGAAGGTATGTGTAGTGAAGTTTGCCTCGGTGGTGAAGTGGAGGAATGGTAATTGCTTCAGCAAAGGAAAGAGGCAGGGAATTAGTGAAGGATATTGCAGACTTTGAAGCCATGATCCATGCTTTAAATCCTCGTCATAGAAAAAGAATTCTTCCTCTGACCTGTTCATGTCAGGGGTTGCCACATACATGACCTCGTTTACTTTTCCAAGTAACACACTGTGTAGGTATTACAATTTGCATTTTACCAAGGAGGAAATAAAGGCTCCAAGATGAAAGATTAGCCCAAAGTCACACAGATGGTCAGAGTCAAGACCAAGATTGAAACTCAAGACTTTAGACAGTTTGGGAAATGGTCCATCAGGCGGCATCTTTATCAACCAGAGTTCTTAACTGCCAGCAACTGAAATGAATCCCTGAACAGAAAGGGTTTCAGTAAAAGGGTGGTCCAGTGGTTGAGACTCCACGCTGCCAACGTAGGGGGCATGAGTTCGATCCCTGGCTGGGGAGCTAGGATCCCGCATGCTGCATGGCGCGGCCAATAAATAGATAGATAGATAAACAAATAAATAAAACAGTGACTGTGTAAATCAACCATACTTCAAAAAATAATAATAATAATAAATTAAATAACTAACTCAATAAAAGGGTGGTTCAGAGTCCAGGAGGGCTGGAGACCTAGGCCTGGGGTAGAACTGGATGTGAGGACATGACCACCTTTGTCGCGAGTGCTAGATGCTGTCACTCGCTCACTGATGTGCCCAGCCTTGGACCCTGGACCTTGGTCATGGCCACAGCTGCCCACAAGCCTCATCTGCCGCCGGTCCTGCTCCCTCTGCTCCCTCTGCTCCCCTGACTACGACAGAAGAGAGTCCCCACTTCCTGCATGACCTGAGTCATGTCTAGGCAGCCGAGATCGATGGTGAAGGCCAGGACAGGAGTCCCTGCTCTAGACTGGCAATGTCAGGACTGGCCATTTTCAGCTTGCACCAGGGGGACGGGCCTTGCCTCCCACCAAGACTCACGGGTGGCTAATATACAGAGAAGGGGTTCAGATTTCTTTTGGCCAAAGAGAATGACAAATGTCCACTCAGCTTCATTCCTGGGCTCTTAGTGTATGTGAGTTTGAGCAGGGGTAGTGGGAGGATGGCGGTCCCAAAGAAGAAGAAGAAGAAAGCATTGTGGTGTGGAAAGGCCCAGCTTGGGGGCCAGTGCCTGAGTTCTAAACCCAGACCACGCCCTCCCCCCCACTGGACCCTCAAACACCTCACAAGGTGGACAGGACAGGGCTTCTCAGATGAAGAGATGGAGGCCCTGAGAGTGGAAGGGATGTGCCCAAGGTTATGGGGGTCATGACTGCAAGCTGGTCTCTTGGACCCAGGAATTTGGATTCTAACCCAAACCTCTTTTGAGGACATGGAGACCAGGGCACTGCAGGAAACAGGGCTTTTCTCAGAACCAGCTCTGCCTGTTTGACACTTGATCTGGGCTGGGGAGGTGGGGTGCTGGAATGAGCGTCAGATCAGATCAGAGATGGAGGGCGGGTACGCATTCTGTGCATTTATTGTGTCTGAACTGAATCCGCTTCTTGTCTGTGCCTCTTGAGCGGGGATGTTGTGTGGGAGTGCAGTGCGGGGCCGGCAGGACTCAGGAATGCCTGGATATTTGAGCCAGGCGGGCAGAGGATCGCTCCTTGTGCGTCGGCTGGTCCTGTGGGGACCCTGGAGTGCATTTCTCCGAGGCCACAGCTGGTGGCATCTTTGGCACTGTGGGCCTCAGCTGACTCTGGGTTCAAACCACAAAGTCTCTGCCCCAGAGCATAAGGGAAGGCCCCAGGCTGAGCCTGACTGGTAGCCTGGGCTGTGGTCAGTTTACCAAGGAGGCTGAAAGCAGCAGAATACCTGGGTCCTGGACCCTGGGCCCTGGGAACAAAAGCATTCTGTAAAGGGGTGGCCCGCCCACGTTTTACCTTGTCTGCTTACCTGCATGAGCCATAAAGAAACTCCCATGGTGACTTTGGCCTGTGAGCTTGGACAGGCTTCTGGTCCTGGGGGGGGAGCCCTGAATTTGGAGTCACATGACCCCAAGACCAGTCCCAGATCTGCACCCAGCACCCAGCCGCGACGAGTCACTTACTTGCACTGAGCCTCAATGTTCTCTCCTCTCCTAAGGGCTAATCGTGTTGTGAAGAATGATGGAGCTTGCAGATGCGAGTGGCAGACAGGACATTGTAGGTCCCTAATGACTGTCTGCGGACGGAGTGGATGATGGAATGAATTCATCTGGAGCTGCCCCAGGAAGCGGTGTGTGTGGTAGGACGGAGGAGAGGATGGGATCAGAGGCACCACATTGCGGGTTTATGAGAGACCTTAAGTATCTTGTCCAACGGCATCATTTTAAAGGTGGAAAAACTGAGGTCTGGAGACAGGGAGGGACTTTCCTGAGGTCACATGACGACTAAGTCCCATATCTAGTCTCTTCTTAATCTCGCTGTGTCCATTCCAGCTTGCCTCCTTCAAACACACAGCGGAGGCCCTGCTGGTCAATGAATTACACAGGCTTTCGAATCATCAGACTTGGGCTTTCAAGCCATCAGACTTGGGGGCTCTGTCAAGGCCAGCTAGCTTTGTGAGCCTCAGTTTCTCTTATCTGCAAAATGGAGATAATAATGCCAACCTCTGTGATGATTAAATGCCCGGCTCACTGTAGACGTCGAAAGGAACGTGAGGACGAAAGCCCCAGATGTGGCTGCCCAGATAACGTCAGGCCCCACATGTCCTTTGTTGGATGCCATTGTCCCTGGGGGCTTGCAGGGCAGAGTCCCTCAGAGGGCACAGAGGAGGGGGAAGTGGCAGGCTCTCCTCTCCACGATGACAAAGTCAAACTCAGCACAGCGACGAGGGGTAGGGACAAGCCAGCTGGTGTGACCTCGGGCAGGGGGTGCCCTTCTCTGGCCTCGGCACTCTCACCCATAAAATGAGGGCGGCTGCTTAGGTGATTTTAAAATCTTCTGTCGCTGATGTTCAAACATTCTCTAAATGTATTAATTTCAAAACTCCTGGCAGTATTTCCAGGAGCTACATTTTCTACCAGGTCAGTTTTGAAATGATACGCAGGCAGCTCATTTGTCTCCCTGCCCACACGGGCGGTTCTAGGGAGGGGGGGCGGACACATTTTCTGCGCTGTGCGCATGTCAGTTTTCCAACGTCTCGTGCTCTCCAATGGCAGCATCCGCTACCCCTAGTAGGCAGCTGACTCACGAATGTCTGCTGTGCCAGGGTGCCTGGGGTTGCAGGCTGGGCCCCTGGATGGGGCACTCTCCTCCCTCCGAGAATGTCGCCACACCTGGAAGACAATTAACCAAATAGCTGCAGCGAAAACCGCTTTACATCTGAAACATGTTAACAATTGAGAAGAAAAAAAACTCGGTGGGAGTGTTTCTGACATCGATCCTCTGAATAACTGCTTCAGACGTTCATTTAGCATGTTCACAAGGAACCTCACTAAAGTGAACTTTCCCCAAAACAAGATACACGGTTTCTAAAATTTCTCTTCCAGACCCAGGAAGGTGAATCTTTGTCAGCGGCTTCCTTGAAAATCAGAATGTAGGGAAAAGAACGTGTTCTTGGGGTTCGGGAGAGCCTGGGCTGTAGCTCTGCCACGTACTGCTATGTTCCTTTAAACAGATCATGTCACTTCCCTGTCCTTCCTGGGGACAAATCAGTGCATGCTTATCCAGTAGCGAGCTCTGCCCTCAGGTGGTCCAGAGGCCAAGTAAGGCTGAGTGGAGCCCCTCTCTCGCCTTGCTGCTCTCTCTTACACCCTGGCATCCAAAATCATGGCCCGAACTTTCGCAGGAGCCTCTCCATTTGCCTAGAATGTTCTTATACCCTTGGCAGCCTAGCAAACTGTTTTTCATTCTCTGAGACCTTCAAGTTCCTCGCTCTCTGTGAAGACTTCCCTGACCCCAGCCTACCTACACAGCCAGTCTGAGCTAATCGGTCCTTTATTCCCATCTGTGTTCTCACAGGGCTGGGGACGAGGTAGGTCTTCAACTTATACATGATGGAGTGAGGGAATAAACTGTAAGGTCCTTTTGCAGATGTATGTACACCTGAGTAAACGTGAAGAGGTGAGGCTCCCCTTAATGAATCTCTTGGCGCTCATAGCAGTGTCTGGCGAGTGAAATGTATTCGAGGAATATCTGTAGAAACAATAAATGAAACAGTAAATGAATGAGTGAAATGGAGTCTTCATAATTAGTTCAGAGGCAATGGAAAGTATCTCATTCTTTCATTCAACATTTACTGCGTACACAGAATGTCAAGGAAAAAGAGCAGACATGGTTCTTGCCGTTATGGAATTTACATCCAAGGGGAAAGGGGGTCATAACACAGAAACTGCAATAAAATTGTTAAGGGTAGAATGATGTAGGGGTAGATTGCAAGGGAAACCAATGTAGTCTAAGGATCTGGGAAGTCCTCCTAAAATAAGTGGCTCTTAAGCTAAGTACTTAAGTATGAGAAGAAACTAACTGGATGGAGTGGTAGAGATATTTCAGTAACAGAGATACTTCGTAAATGCAAAGACCCAGAGGAGGGTGGGGGGCAGACGATAGTGGAAGCTGAGGTTGATGAGGTGAGTGAAGGACACGTTGTTGTAAAGGACTCGAGAAGCCATATTAAGGAGTCTGGGCTTTGTCAAGGGTAATGGGAAGCCACCCAAGGATTTTAAGGCTATGAGTGACAGGTTTTTAAAACTTAATCTAGCTACAGAGTGGGAAATGAATCGGAAGCAAGCAAGAATGAGGGAAAAGCAGTCCGATAGAACTGTATGCTTTAGGGGAGTTAGGTTCTAAAGACAAAGATGACATGTGGAGTGAAAAGTGTGCGTGGTTAAAGTGATCACTGACGTTCCCATTTATCACCAAATATGCAGAATTTATATCACACTGATCCTTGATTCCAGAAGCTCACAGTGTGACTGGGGAAGACCCCATTCGGGCAAACAGTAAAGGACATTACGGAGCTTTCCCCCGGGCTAGGAAGAGTCTCAGTAACTCTAAGGGAAAAGGATGAAGAGAGAAACCGTGAGCTGAGATCTCCTGGGAAGTCATCGTGTCAGAGGGGAGGGCTGCCCAGAGCACTGACAGTGACACACAGGATATGAGTAGAAGGAGGGAGAGGTTCTCAGGTAGAGGCTGCAATGAGAACAGCATGCAGTATAGATCAAAAGAAGACTTACCTTGAAGGAATTATTGAAAGCTAAATGGCTGGAAATATCAGAAGGTGTTATTTTCATTAGACTTGACCTCTCACCTTCAAAAAATTGTTTTTACCTTCAAGGTTTGTCTAGAGACATTTGCTTGTGATAGGGTGGACTGTGTTGTTTGGGGCGGGAAAGCATTTGGCATCTTATCAGTGTGAACTCGACTGATGGGGGTCGGGCGGGGTATTTGTTCTCAGCGAGGAGCTGGAGTGGGTTGTTCGGGTGCTGATTGGAATATGATGAGATTTGTTGTGAGATGGAAATACTGAGCCGGCACGGGTTAAATTTAATTGAGTCGTGTTTATTGTCACGGATTTCTTTAGTTATTCTAGGCTTAGAGCAGATCATTTGGCTGGCCTGAATAGAATTCCAAGTGGCTGACTTGGAGCCAGTTGGAATGCACTGGATTACATTAGGTCAGCACTGGTTGGCTAAGGCTGGTCCTTTGAGACATTTCTCAAACTTCCTGAGAGTGTGCGGTGAATCCAGTTTGGGGATATGTTTGCGGAGTGAGAGGAGAAGGGAAGTGCCCCTGGCGCACCGCATTAGTGCCGCCGACCCCCCACCCCCACCCCGGGCAGTCTGGTGTATACGGTTGCATAAAGGGGCATTGCCAGGGCGGGACCTGGGTCCCCTGTCCCACCCACACCGTCCTCTTCCCAAGACTGCCCCTCCCCCCCACATCCTAGGCAATGCCCGTCTGGGCCCATTTTGCTCCCTGAGTTCCATTTCTTCCTCTGGGCCTCTATCCCCTCATCTATGAAATAAAAAGATTGAAATTCCTCGCGGTTCACAGAGCACACCCCTGCTTTATTCCGTGGGATACTCGCTCCATCCCCGGGAAGTCAATGCTGTTGTACTGATGGGGGAGACTGAGGCTTGGAGGATGAGGGTTCTCCAAGGTCACACAGCCGGGGGAGGGGGGACACCTGCCAGTTACAGAGCTCTTCAGATAAGCTCTGAACCCCGCAGAGCCTCGTTGGGGCTTGGCGCTGGGGGCTGGGCAGGGGTTCCGACTTGCCCATGAACGTATGTGGTGATGTCTGCCCACGGAGTGGCTTAGTTTGTTCTCCTGTGACCTTCGTGTTGACATGACCCAAAGGCCCTATAATGGAGCAGTCCTGGGTTCCACAGAGAGGCGTGGGAGTAGGAGAGGACTGTGGTCCCTAACAGAGGGGAGGAGGAAAGGAAGGTAGCGAGCCAGCTGGCCTTTCTGATCTGAACCCCCAGGTAGAAGAGGCATAAATCAGTCCCGATCAGTGGAGCCTTCCTGGCCTCTGTGCCTCGGCTGGACCGTGTGATGGGGAAACGCCTGGAATGACAGTCAGGAGACCTTGATGTGGGTCCTGCTTCGTGTCTTTTGGATGAGTCTTTCCAGCTGTCAAATCCTCAGCTCCCACCTCTGTAAAAGGGAGGCGCTTGTGTCTCCATCAGGGCTCTTGTTGGAGCTCAGAACCCGGCGCATAGTAGGCGCTCTATGCGTTATCACTTCTCCCGTCTGCCCGTGAGTCCCAACGCGGAGCCACTTAGCCTGAGCAAAATCGGTATCTAACGTCCGTTCCCAGGTGACCTCCTGTAACCCCTTCCACCCCGGGCAGGTCGACTGACCTGTGACCCTGAGGTGTTGACAGAATCTCTGACCTCTGGGAAGGAGCTGGTCACTTTACTGAGTTTGTGCAAATAGATAAAGAACAAAGTGGCCCATAAATCAGGGCAACAGGAAAAACAAATAATTCTCTCCCCTCTGGGAAAGGAGCAGCAGGGATGTGGCAGATGGGGTGAGGGGAAAGCGGTCCGGGCAAGTTCCCTCAGGGTTTCCCCTGATGCAGGGGACCCTGTTGCTCACCTGGCCATGGGGGGAGGGCCAGTCTTGGGAAGAGGAAGGTATGAGTGGGGCAGGGGACCCTGTTGCTCACCTGGCCATGGGGGGAGGGCCAGTCTTGGGAAGAGGAAGGTGTGAGGGGGGCAGGGGACCCAGGTCCCGTCCTGGCAGTGCCCCTTTATGCAACCACATACACTAGACCTCCAGGTCTCCTCCAGGAGTCTGGCTGCTGCCAGAAGCCTGGCCTGGGGGTTGGGGAGAGAATGTCTCTTTTCTTTACAGGAATTACCGGTTGTCCAGTGTCACCGGAGGAAAGAACAAGGCAGGAATGGGCCTCACAAGGCCTCAATAAAAATGTGAACCAACCACTGACTGTGTGATGATAGACCAACCTGTCGCGGCCCTGAGTCTCGGTTTCCCCACCTGTAAAATGAGAGGTTCATCCCTGTCCTGCCTGCCTCACCAGCGTGTGATGGAGGGACAGGAGACAACACATGTGTAGGGACGAGGGAGCCATGCAGTGTCCTGCGAGCCAGCCACCCGCTTCAAAGCCTGGCTTACAGCCGGGAGAGTGTGGGCAAGTGATTGAACCCCTCCCACCTCGGTTTGCTTTTCTGGAAAATAAGGATGGTGACAGTCCTGCCTCCTGGGGTTATTCTGACACACTGTCTAAGACATCACGTGTTATACTAGGTGTTTGCTAAGAAAAATTTCTCCCCATCCTTGTCTCATCAAGATCACACCTTCCTTTCTGGACCCTGAAACATTTCAAGGTGGCTTGAGGGCGTTTACGGAAAGGTAAGGACTGGAAGAGGAAAAGCCCGCACGACGTGTACTGCCCTGGCCAGGCCCCTGCCCGCTGCACTCAATCTGCCCCATCCACGCCCACTCAAGGCTCTGCACTTCCTGTTCCTAAGGTGACCAGCAACCCAATGTCCCCAGGACTGAGGGGTTCCCTGGGATGTGGGACTTCCAGTACAACCTCTGCTCCTCTGAGCAGAGAAGGCCCTGCCCGAGGAGGCCACGTGGCCCCTTCCGCTCTCTGCTCAGGCCTCTTCCACCACCAGATGTCAATTACACCCCCTCTCACCTTGCTGTCTTTTCTCCAAAGCTCTTCTCACCATCTGGAATATTGTATATGCGCTAGTTTATTTATTTGTCTCACTCCCCTCTAGAATGTAATTTCTGTATGAGCAGGGAATTTGATTTTGTTTTAATTTTAGAGAATATGTCCTTTAATTCTCTAAATAACCCCAACGGGCAGGTCCATGTTTTACAGAAAAGGAACCGAGTCTGGGAGGGGTTCAGTGATTTGCCCATACTCTCCCTGCCATGAGCCAGCATCTGAGCCGGGGGTGGGGAGGGGGGGGGACACCATTCTATTTCAGTTTTTTGTTTTTGTTTTTTGTGTTTTGGTTTTGTTTCTTTTGTTTTTGCTGCTGTATCCCCTGGAGCTTAGAATAGAACTTAGCAGGTAGTAGGTACTTGATAACATTTTTATTGAAGGAACAAATGAATGAATGAATCTGTGGTCCTTGGATCTAGAGAAAAGCAGAGAAAAGGCCAAAAGGGTTGCTTTTTAAAATGAGGATTAAAAATAAAAGTTTATGGCTGTCCCGCGTTGACTAATGAGGTGCGGGCGCTCTCGCACAAAGCAGGAAGCGGGGTTGGATGCTCAGACTGGAAAAGGAGAGACAGGGAAAGTGCAGGAAGACTTCAAAGCTTCTCGTGGGCTGTGTCTAAGCATGTGAGGCCCAGAAGTGCGGCGATTCATCAGGTAAGTCCAGCCCCCTTCCACCCGATGGCCTCAATTATCTAGCTATTTGAAAGCTACCCGTTTTATGGGTAATGAGTGTTAATAGGCTATTGTCCGGAAACAGTCTCTCCTCGGATTTGCTCTTTGGCATTCAAGAGGCCCCAGGCATCATGAAAGGTTCAGTTCCCTGTTTGAAACTCACTCTCTGCCTCTTTAACAGGAGGACAAGACAGCCTACTTGAGCAGGATGCTGTCAAAATTAAAGAGTGGGCAGAGCACCTGGTCCAGGGCCTGGAACCCTGGCTGCGAAGCAAACATTCTCTTCACTTCGGTCATCACCTTCATGTCTCTCCCGACCAGTCTAAAGCCTGACCCTCTGACTACCTGCCCTCCAGGTCCACCTCATCTCTCTAGTTCTGCAAACTCCTCCGAGTGCAACCAGAGAACTGTGAGAAGAGCAATTGCTTTCCATCCTTCCTGAATCTCTCCCCCCAGAACAGAGCTTGCCCTCCTGGGGAAAAATGACTGAGCCAGGAAAAAAAAAAAAAAAAAAAAGGAGAGAGAGAGATTGCAAAGGAGAGGGAACTCCCATCTCTTGAGCCACTGGCTATGATTGTACCCCAACTATTGTGCTGGGCCCTTTCAAAGCACTTTCTCAGTTAATCCTCACAGCAAGCCTGCCAGGGGAGGGTACCATTATGATCCCATTTTGCAGATAGGGAGACTGAGGCTCAGAGGTTTCAATAGCTTGTCTAAAGTTAGACAGCCAGGAAGTGATGAAGCTGGGACTCAAACTCAGGGCCTATGGAGTCATCAACTCCAGGGCTTTTTGGATTACATAAGTATTGAACCAAGAAAACCAGGGCTGGAAAAGTCTTATGAGATCTTGGAATCCAACCCCTTATTTTATAGGTAGTCGAAGACCACCGGAGAGTGGAAAGAGCGGTGCTAGCATAACGGGAACGGTGATGATACTATTGTAATAGTGACAGCCGGCCCGGAGCACGCATCTGCTGGGTGTGGCTGAGACTGCAGGCCTGGGGCCCACTGTGAACCGCCATTCCTGGCCCCACTCCCTCTGCCGTTTCTGCCCCCTCCTGAGGTTCCAGCCTTGCTTACAGCGGCTGCGACGTCATCCCCCAAGCCCTGTGGCTGCAGCCGCGAAGGTGGGTGGCCCAGGCTCCTGCTGTAGCCGGCTCTGCACCAGCACCCACCCTCCCCGCCACCTTCCACTGGCTGAGCCAACAGCTGTGGGTTTCTGGTCTTTCCTGAACTGGATGAAGGTGCCAAAGGAGGGTCTTGGTGTTTCTGTCTCTGTGAACTAAGCACCCAGCACAGGGCATCTCCCGGACCTCGTGTGTTAGTGGTGAGGAATGAACGAGTAAAGGGGACGTGGCCGCACAGCTCTTTTCCTAGGTGTGTGCTTCCCCCAGCCAGACCCTAGTCTTCCTGAGGGGCACGCGTCCCGCCCAGCTCCATCCTCCCTGTGTGTCTGCATGGGGTAGGAGTGGGGGACAGAGTCGTCTTGGAGAGGGGAGCGGGGAGGTGTGGGGGAGGGATATTCTGACCTTCTCGGGCTGCTTCTACTATATCTACGAGAAGCCCTGCCTTCCTGGGAAGACGAGGTGCACTCCTGTGTGTCACCCTGGGCAGCAGTGCTCTCAGCACCCCTGAGCCCGGGAAGGGTGCAAGTTTCCAAGTGGCGAGAGAACCTGGGAGGGGCCGATATGTCCCTTGAGGGACGAATGCCACCACCACACAGGATGGGCGGGACCTGGAGCCCGTCTTCGGCTCAGCCCTGGTCCAGCTCTCCCTGCCCCCAGCCCCAGTGCAGGGGGACGCCCGTCCCAAGGGCAGGACTACCGTGTGCAGAGGGAGGGCCGCTGAGGGGAACCAGGGTGGCGATGGGGGCTGATGTCAAAATGAGTTGAAAAAAATTTTTTTAAGACACTCTATTCTTTATTTCTCTGGAATACACTAAACGATAAGAAAGCAACTCAATAATCAATGAAAATTGAAGAGCATAATACCGGTATCATTCTAAATAGCACAACTGGAAACATTCTATCAACTCCACTAGGTGTGGTCGATGTTCAAGTGAGCGGATCTTAGCACTGTCACGTGGGACAGTCCACAAGTCAATCAGCGAACACGGAGCAACTACTGCATGCTCAGGTCTGTCTCAGACCTGTGCAAACGTCTCTGAGCCTCAGTTTCCTCCTCTGTGAAATGGGAATAACAATGCCCCGCATACCTCGGGCCTTTCTCCGGGAGGGACGGCAGGGGCTAGAGAGAGAGCTGACTCAGGGTGCCCACGGCGGCCACCCAGCTAATGTCTGCTTCTTCCTCCTTCCCTTCCCTGCTTCATAGGGATGACAGCTTATGGGAGTAAGGACACAAAAGAGAACATACACGTATGATTCCATTTACATGAAGTTTTGAGACAGGCCAAGCTAACCTACAGCGATAGAGATCACAACAGGGGTTGTGCCTCGGGGGGGTGGGGGGGGTGGGCAGGGAGGGGCTTCGCAGGCTGGTGAAAACGTTCTTTATCTTCATAGGGGTGGTGGTTCCACAGGGAGACCTTTTTCAAACTGTAAAAACTATACACTGAAAATCTATACATTTTATAGCCTGCAAATTATACTTCCGTAAAAACATATGATGCGTAATTCATAATAGCTGAAAAGGCGAAGCAACCCAACTGTCCATCAGTGGGTGAGTGGATAAATAAAATGTGTCATATCTATACAATGAAATGTTATTTGATATTAAAAATGAAGGTCTGATATGTGCTACAATATCATGCTACCACATGGATGAAACCTGGAAATATTTGCTAAGTGAAAGAAGCTAGTCCAAAGTCACATGCTGTATGATTCCGTTTCTATGAAATGTCCAGAAGAGGCAAATCCACGGAGACAGAAAATAGATTAGTGGCTGCCTAGGGCTGGGAGAACTGGCACTGCTAAAAGATGTGGGATTTCTTTTTCCGGCGGATGAAAGTGTACTAAAATTTTTTGTGATGGAGGCACAGCTCTGTAAATACGTTAACAAACACTGAATTGGACATTTTAAATGGGAGGAATGTATGTGAATTATATCTCAATAGAGCTGCTTAAAAGTTATGCCAATATAAAAAAAAGTCAAAATACCACTCCTCGATAATTTATCTTTTAATTTTTTCTAATAAAATTAAAAATAATAACTTAAATTTGACAGACCCTTATAATTTACCTGGCATTTCGCTCTTATCTCATGGAATGCTCCCAAATTAACCAGTGAAGAGAGAAATCAGCGCTATATTAGTGGATATGCATGGGCTGTGGCCCAGATTGGAACTGGGTTCAAATCCAGTTCTGCTGTGTGCTAGCAGCGTGGTATTGAACAAATCATTCCAATCCCTGAACTTCATTTTTCTCATCTGTAAAAATGGTGGTGATAACACCTGCCATGAAGGGGTGGTGGTTGAGAGAACAGGGGATGATGCACATGTATAGTTAGCACTCAACAAAACGTCTTATTCTTTTCTCCATTTTATAGATGAAGACGCAAGGTGAGGCAAAGCTGATCAGGTAAGGTGCCTAGACCAGTACTCAGGCTACTGGACATGGGTCCTCTTGTCCTATGTCCATCCACACTTGATCACTTACCGAATGGTCTGTGTTCCAGCCACAGTGACCAAGGTAGTTGTTGGCACAAACAGATACTCAACAAATGCTTGCTTGAATGTAATACAGCACAAGAGAGGAGACTGAAAATCAGAGGAGTTAAATACAGCCCCTCGGAAAACACCTAATTTCTAGTTCAATGTCTGTGGTGTCAATGCGTCGCAACCCCAGAATCTCAGTCCTCATCGACACTGGCCTGTAACTGAAGATAAACACGCTATCATGCTGTCTGCTGGACAAGTCATGGAGGTGGAGGGTCCTACATCAGACACTGTAGAATGGGATTTGCCTTGCTACCAGCAAAAAAAAGAGAGGAATGATCAAATGTCAAGTAGTGGCAAAGAAAGACTACTCGTTTACCAGATTTTGTGAATATTTGCTGTGTGGATATCTAAGAGGAGGAGGTCAGTGTAGCCACCCGTCCTATTCAGGCAGTGACACATGTTTCATAGGAGCCAGAGAGCTGTGCTTTAGGCAAGCAGTTTAATCCTTGCAGACGTACAGCCAAAACTTCCAGTAAGTGAAAGCACGGTATGGGCCCAAGAAGGTGGGGAACACTGGCTCATCCATTGACTGTACGACTGAAGAGCTTGGAGGGATCGAAACTTCTTCCCAAAAGAAACAAGTGCAAATATTTCATCCACATACAATTTCCCCTTGAGTCTTTGAACACGAAATCCATGCAGCTTCAGAGGGAGCATGTCAACATTCCCTTTCTGTGTGTTGACAATGCAGATAACGTCATTTCATCATACATCTCATTCTTTTGACCTTCCTGAGGCCCCCTGACCTCTCCCTACTGAACAGCTGGTGGGGCCTACGTGCCCATGGCAGCCCACAGTGTCACCTAACCCTATTGGCCAATTATTTAATCTTCTGACCTGAGTAAACAATCCGGGAAAGGGGTAGCCCAATCCCCTTCGGTCGATCTCCAGCTACAGAGTTTACGGTGAGTTACGTTGAGGAGGGCAGAGTGGCAGAGGAAAGCTGCGCGTCGGCTTTCTTCACTTTCTGAAAACTGTTGCTTCACCAGCACTTTGGTTTTTTTGGTGCTAAAATATACATCACATAAAATTTATCATTTAAACTATTTTCAAGTGTACAATGCAGTGGCGTTAAGTATATTCCCATTGATGTGCAACTGTCACCACCATCCATCTCCAGAGCTTTTTCATGACTCTAAATGGAAACTCTATACCTATTAAACAAAAACTCCCCATTTTCAGCTCCTAGAAATGTCTATTCTACTTTCTGCCTCTATGAATTGCACTATTTTTAGGTACCTCATATAAGGAGAATCATATAATATTTGTCCTTTTCTGTTTGGCTTAACGAAGACTTAGCGTAATGTCTGCAAGTTTTATCCATGTTGTAGTACACGTCCTTTCCAAGGCTGAGTTATATTCCATTGTATGTATAGACCGCATTTGATTCATTACCAGCACATTTTTACCATCTACTATCTGGTTCTATTCCAGGCACTTTGGTGTGTGGGCTAGGAGACTAATGAGGTTAACAGCATCTAGACATTCTTAATATAATTGATGATTAAATCAATATGCTACTAAAAGATGGTGGTGATGGGGTTAACAGAGGGAGACATTTCTGAGGACTGGCCTAATCAGAGATTTGGGAAGTGACCTGAAATATACAGTTTCCTGTGTACCTATTGATTCTCCCTTGTAAATTGTTCCTTTTTATATTTGTGTACTTGAGCAGGCTGAGAGAAGGGTGAGTTAGCTGCAATGTGTCAATTTCCCTTTTATTTCTAAGCAGTTTCCTTATCGGTTTCCCTATTTTATACCCTGCTGTTGATGCCTCAACTTCATTATCAGCTTTCTTATTATCATTTGCTATTTTAAAAACATTTTTCTCCCTATATGGTCAAGTGTCTTTGGGGATGATGCAAAAATAGAAAATCTATACCTTGTCTGTTATCAATCTGTCAACTTGATTTCCTTTTATTTGAAGTTATTGATAAATTTCACCCAACCCTTCATCCCCCATCCTGCCCTCTGTCATCTCTCCATCTCTCCTCTCTGCAGCCTCTTCTCCTGTCTGCTTGGTTCCTCTGGAGCCGTTGGCACAGCACCATCTGTCTGTGCCCCTTTCCCTATCGTCAGCAAAGTGACCAAGTAGAGCATGGCCTGAACTCTCCAGGTTTCTCCTATTCTTTTGCTGCTTGTTATTCTTTAGATTTGGTGCTATTTGGGATGTCTTGGATTAGTAGAGACAAACTCTGATCAGTGAGGGTTTCTGATATTTACTGATATTATGATAGTTTATTAATTTCGATTTATAATGAAAAAAAAATCTTTCAAAGAGTGAGCATAATGACTTCCCTGGTGGCGCAACGGTTGAGAATCCACCTGCCAATGCAAGGGACACGGGTTCAAGCCCTGGTCCGGGAGGATGCCGCGGGGCAACTAAGCCTATGCGCCACAACTACTGAGCCTGCGCTCTAGAGCCCACAAGCCACAACTACTGAAGCCCGCGTGCCACAACTGCTGAAGCTCATGAGCCTAGAGCCCGTGCTCCACAACAGGAGAAGCCACCGCAGTGAGAAGCCTGCACACCCCAACGAAGAGTAGCCCCTGCTCGCCACAACTAGAGAAGAGCCCGCGTGCAGCAACGAAGACCCAACACAGCCAAAAATAAATAATGAATAAATAAATTTTTTTAAAAAAAGAGTGAGCATAACATACAAGGCTGGTCCTCTCCCCCAAGAACATTCCAGCAGTACTCAACTAACTGCTGTGGTCCCTTGTATATACCAGGCGTTACCCCTCTCTTTGCCTTTGCCCAACAGCTCCCATGAACTAGACGTTTAAACAAATATGCCATGCGTCTTTCTGCTGTGGCACCTCTAAAGCTTTGCTGTACGCGTTTGTTTAAATGTCTGCCTTTTCCTCTTGATCTGAGCTCTTCCAGAGCAGTGACGGAGGCACAAAAGTCACAATCCTTTTGCTCAAGCAGCTAACAACAACATGGGAAGCCAAACATATAAAAGCCAACTACAAAACAAAGGTGTGAGGAATATGCTTTGGAGGAAGAAATAATCGAGTGTATAGAGGGGGGTTAAGTGCCGGGGGAGTTTTTAGTTAGAAACTGAAAAATGGGAAAGATTTACAAATGAAGAAGTACTGGGGTGGATTGGGGCCATATCAGCCAGTGGGAAGAGCGTAAGTGGAAAGTGCATTCAGAAAATGTCACATTGGCTGGTGAGGTAAGAGAAGTGACCTAGGAATTGAGGAAGGCCATGGGTCGCCAGCCTAGCCATCAGCGCTTGTTCTGGGCCCATGTGGAGCCACTGAGGGCTGTGGAGACGGGTGGCTGTAGTCCCAGTGTGCCTTAGGAAGATTAATCATTGTGGTGAGGGCAGCGAGACCGAGGCAGAGGCTCTTGCAACAGAACTGAAGAGAGATGGTGAGAGTGGGTGGAGACCAGGAGCAGAATGGAACTATGGGTGCTTCCCTGGGTAGGAGTTTCCCGTGGATGTGTCAGTGGGCGGAAGAAAGTGGATGGAGAAGCATTTCTCCACCAACGGGGCAGTTGTCAGAAAGAAAGTTGCTCTCCCAGGCCCAGTGTTTATTGTTGTCTGTCACAGTCTATTTTCTGTTACATAATGCATCAGGCTGACCCCTACCCCACAGACTCTGCCCCAGAGGCCTTTCTTGGCCTCAGCCCTTGGGCCTGTGATTGGGCCGCTGGGCTGACAGGCCCCCCGGCCAGCCCCTCTTCTGTCCCCTAAGGTAGGAGGGCTCAGCAAATAAGCCCCTGCGGGGGCTTCCACCCCTGGTAGGGGCAGAAGAGGCACAACCGTAGGCGAATCAAGGCAGATCAAAATGTGATAGAAGCACAATTCCCCACCTGATCATTTGCCTTGGGACAATCATTTACCCAGTTTCCTGATCTTACCTGCCAGAGAACAAGATTCTGGCAAAATAAAAAGTGCTAGAAAGAGATGGCTCAACATTGAAGAAAATAAAACAGACATGGGCCATCACCTCCGGTACTGATGTTGTCACGGCCCCTATTATCGCTTTGGTCTTTAAGGGCTGGAGAAAGACGTTGAAGAAAAGGGGCTGCCCCCCCACCGTGAGTTCTGGACAACTCATAGTGAGAAGAGCCCTGAGTGGTACCCGGAGCTACTCAAGTCCAGCCTGGAGACTGGGTGGGTCCAAGGAGTCAGGCCCTGGTCTCCAGATCAACCACAGTAGAACGCCCAGGAGCACAGCGTGTGCGCGTGTGCGTGTGCGTGTGCGCGTGTGTGTGGAAGGGGGGAGGTGGAGTGTTTCTTGAGCTGGTGCATGTTTGGGCCCTCCTGGTGGGGCCTGGTCTGCTCGGGAGGTGGAGGCTGAGAGTGGGCACAGCGCCCAGTGGCTGGAGGGGGCAGCTCCCCTGACCCCCAGTGGGAGCAGGGCCCAGGGAGGAGCTGCCAGAGTAGACCTTCCGTCCACAGCCAGAGATGCCCCCCAGGGGAGGCTGTGGAGGGCAGACCGCTCCAGCTCAGGACAAGAGCCCGCTTCTGTACATGGAAACATAGGTTCCTCTAGGACCGCTCTGGCAGAGCCCCGGGAGCCCTCAAAGCCGTCCACCAGTTGTGTATGCAAAATTACACAACGAAAATGCGGTATGTACCTACTGCGCTCCGTGGGGTTTTCAGGTGCTGGGATGAAGTGAACATCTCTCCCTCCAGACTCCCATCCCACAGTGAAATGAATGACAGCTCGGGTGGAAGGTAGCAGTTTACAAGTTCTCCCACTATGCTAACTAACGGTGGTCCCACCACAGCCAGGCTACGATCTCCATCTTTGGGAAGGTAAGTGATTTCGCCCAAGTTCAAAGAGCTAATAAGTGACAGAGCAGATAACGTCATCCAGGGGCCCCCTCCACAACCTGACTCTCAAGGAGCTGTGATGAGCAAGTAGAATGACGTAAAAGCACTTTGTAAACCAAGATGCACTGAACGAGACATGGCTGTCATCATGAATATGAAGGAAATCCGAGGGGAGCCAGTCTGGACGGGAGCAGAAGGTGGAAACGGTCCCTCCTTGGTGTGCTTGGGCTTTGGCTCGGGGGTGAGGGGGAAATGTCCTTTGCTCCCCGCCAAATGCCTGTGTCCCACTGTCTTCCTCTAATCTTTTGGCATGAGTCAGAAATGTTTGTTTTGGAAGCTGAAGGACCAAGCTTGTACCAGTTAAGACGAGTCCACCGCTGGACAAAAGGCAGTGCACTCAGACCCCTCTGCACGCAGGAATTCATCCTGTCACCTCTGTGTACCATCCATAACCCTAAAAGACGGTCCTGTCATCTTATCTGGCAAGTGGGGTTTTAGCAGTCCCTTCATTAAGCCCGGAGAACAAAGGCGGCTGGATGAGGGTCCCGGAACGTCCAAACACGCTGTCACCCCGAGTGTGAGGCTGAGGCTGCCTGGGGAGGGCCGGGCGCTGTTTACAGATGGGAGAGATAACCGCAGAGGAAGGTCGTCCAGGCTTTTTTTCCATCCCCCCTACCCTGCCCCCTGGGGGGGCGTCCCTGACCACCCTGATGCTCCAGCTGGCCTGGGGGGCTTTCTGAGCTCCTGATGGAGAAATGCAGACAGCCCAGGACCCCTACCTTCACGGCTTGTGAGAGAGGAGGGGGTGAGAAGTGGGGGCAGGAAGTCTGCAGGAACCAAGGATCGGATTTGACAATAGCACTGCCATTGCTGCTAAGGGCAGAGTCGGTGGAAAATAGGAACTGAAGCAATGGGTAACAGTTGGAGTCACCCCCTCTGAGCCAGAGTGTTCTGAGAAATCTCTGCTTCATACTCCACCCAGCTAACCTCCTCCCCCTGGAACAGCAGTCCCCTCTCTGTCATCAGAGACAAGGGGCTCCTCAGAGGCGGCTTGGATGCTGTCAGTGACAGGGAGCTCACTCCTCCGGGGGGGTCTGTTCCTTTAGAGGGCAGGTGCCTGAAAAACCTCCCCAGGGCTGAGCTATATCTTCTATTGCCTGTGTCAGCAGGTTGAATGTCTACCTTGGCTTTGTGCTCCAAGACACTCCCAGGAGAGAAACTTTCTAGTGGATGAACTATTATTATTCTCACTACCTCCAAAACTCATGGTAATCATCATCATTATTAAAGATAACACCTTGCACTGAAAGAGTACTTCTTACTTTTCAAAGTACTTTCACACCCAAGAGTTTATTTGCTTATCCTAACAGCCCTGGGAGAGGGGCATGAATTAACCTTATTTTTTCAGATAAGCAAAGTAAGGCTTGGAGAGATAAAGTCACAGGTACAGGCCAGTAAGAAAAAAGGTGGGACCAGATTCCACGTTTCCTCACTCTTAGTTTGTGATCCTTGACTCGAAAGTAGCTCTCTAGATGTTCTTTGAGGGTTAACTTTGTGTTTAGTGGCATTTCAAAGAATCACCTCTGCCCTGAAGGTTATGGCGGTCCTATCCCCACTCCAGAATGAATAGGTGTTGTTACAAGATTTTAATCAATATTAGAAATACACTTGAATTAAAAATAAATTTTTTTATTGGAGTATAGTTGATTTACAATGCTGTGTTAGTTTCTGCTGTACAGCAAAGTGAGTCAGCTATACATACACATATCTCCACTCTTTTTCAGATTCCATTCCCATACAGGTCATTACAGAGCATTGAATAGAGTTCCCTATGCTATTCAGTAGGTCTTCTGAGTTATCTATTCTACATATAGGAGTGCATATATGTATTTAAACACTGGAAAAGTTTGTTTTGAGAGCTAGTGAGGTCCCCGTGCCTGGAGCTGGGAGTGCGTGAGCTGATTAAGTATAGATATGATAAAGGACATTTGAGGACCAGGTCAGTGGTTGGAGTATAAGATATCCAGGTACGTTTAAGTTTAGTGGCAGGAAAACTTCTTTTCTTCCCAGGCCTCACTGTTAGCAGATTTGAGGACTAACATAGGAGGGCCCACTGGGGACATGGTGCTGTGTGTCAGAGCAAGACGGTACTGCTGCTTCCAGCACAGGGCTGCCGGCCTCCCGGACACTTCGTGGCTTGTTCACAGCCTCCTTGCAATCAGGGAGCCTCCGCACAGACCCACAGGGCTGCCTTTGACCCTAGGACAGAGCTTCTGCGCTTCAGATCTTGCTTCCACGAGTTAAGTCCCCTTGTCTCCCCTCATGACCGGCGGAGCTTTTCGTCCTGATGAACAGACCTACTCCAAGGTCAGCCCCTAAGACACCTCCTCCAGGAAGCTCTTCCTGGTTTCCACAGCCTGTCGAGCCCCCGGTCTTCTGAGAGTCCCGGAGCCTGCCAGTCAGGACCTCCCATTTGGCTTTCAGTGTGGAAACCTAGGAGTGTCAGAGATGCCCCTCTTCCGGCACGTGCTGTGTCCCCGTCACGATGCTCCCAATCAGTTCAGCCTCCACTCTGGCCCCCTCTGTGCACGAGTCTCCTCTCATCGCTCCCCTACGAAATGCCTCCGGCAGCTCCGCAGCCCCAGCAGGATCAGTCACCCTCTCCTCCCTGCACGCACGGGCCTTTGGGTGCGTTCTGTTCCTCCCCCCAGCCTCGTTCTTCATCTGCCTCCCGCGTGCGGGTCCTCACGCAGACTGGCTTGAATAAGGCACACTCTCCCGCCGCCCTCTCAGTGTAGAGCAGCCATCATTCCCCAGGTTCAACTGCCCGGAAATCTCCCTTTCCTCCTTCTGATGGTTAGTTTTATGTGTCAGCTCGACTGGGCTAAGGGATGCTCAGAGAGCTGGTAGAACGTTGTTTCTGGGTGTGTCTGTGAGGAAGTTTCTGGAAGAGATGAGCATTTGAATCAATAGACAGAGTAAAGCAGATCATCTTCACCAATGTGGGTGGGCGTCACCCAATTTGTTGAGGACCTGAATAGAACGAAAAGGCGGAAGATGGGTGATGTGCCGTCTGGGACACCCATCTTTTCCTGCCCTCGGACATTTAGACCCGGACCTCCTGCTTCCAGTTACTGGGTTTTTGGAGGGTTTTTAGGTTGAATTTTACACGACCAACTTTCTTCGTTCTCCAGCTTTTTGCAGATGGCAGACTGTGGGACTCTGGGGCCTTCATAATTGCATGAACTAATTCTTATAATAAATGTAACAAATGTAAATTTGTATTTATGTGGAAAACTTCTATCTGGTCTGTTTCTCTGAGAACCCTGATATAACCCTTGAAGCTCAAACGCCATGTTCTCTAGGAACACTGACTACCAAACTCCTCCAGCCCCGCCAGGCCGGGAACCGTCTTCCCTTCTGTGTGTAACCACTGACCGTGTGCGCCATCCCTTGGTTTATTCTGATCACACAGAAGGGTGCTCATCTGTCTGTGAATATGCTTCCTAGATGGGGTTCTGGGGTCCCTGCTTAGGAAAGCATGTTCTCATGTTCAGAAAAATTCATGGACGAACACTTGTCTGCGTGTCCCAAGACCTTTGTTGATCTGGGTGGAATCCCCCAGCGCACTCTTAACCTCTTCGGTAACAAGTGTGAATGCACACGCATACACACACAGAGAGCACACGCATGCAACGTACAACACATGCACACAACGCACCTGATACACCACACAGAGATACAACGCACACAACACATATGACACACAACACGTAACACACAAGACACAACAAACATACGCTCTTCAGAACCGCTTCCCACGTCCAGTTCCAACATGTGTGTAGCTTTTTCTGCCCGACAGGTAACGGGCTGAGTAGACAGAGAATAGCCCTCAGTCAAGTTCTCTGGGGTCTAAGGGCCGGGACTGATTCACTGTGTGGTGATGGGCAGGTCCCCTGACTTTTCTGGGCTTTTTCTGCAAAATGAAGGATTGGTTCTGTGATCCAGAAGGTTCCTATTTGGTCTATACGCTAAGATTCTAAGGCAAAGTGAAGAAAGCAGCAGTCTCTGAGTCCTGTCCCTCAAGGAACCTGGGAAGTGCTTCCCGGCTTTGTAGGAAGACGGACTGGTGAAGTCTGCATGCACGCCAGAGCAGGAATGCAGGCCTTCAGGAACAGAGGCTGCGGAGGCACAGAGGAACCTCCTGAGGAAGGAAGCGTTTGAGAGGGAGACCTCAGATAGCACAGCGTGATTTGGGAAGTGTCAGCGGGAAAAGTACCCCCCCTTTCTCTGTCACTACGACTTGTCAAGGTGATGTTTGCTTCGTCTACACTTTCCTACAGTCACTGCCCTGTGATCAGCAAAGCGCCCACGGCTCAGACAGGCATCGCTGCACGGGGGTGAGGGAGCAGAGGCCTCACCCCCTGACAGCTGGCAGCCTAAGCAGGGCCTCCCTCCTGGGCTGGTGTGCTGAACCTGCTTTCTGGCATAAGCAGTAGCTCCCCTCATCAATCCCTGTCTGCTGCCATGACACTTTTCATTTGGGATTCCAGATATAGTATCTCTGTGTCAATAGAGGGAGAAGGAACCCTAACCGGCTAAGAGGATGCACAGAAGGGAGGATGGCCTCTCAGAGACCTTAGGGGAAGAGCGGGAATGTTCCTGGCAGGGAAGCCAGAAGGGCATTCCGAGCAGAAAAAGCTTGAGCAGAGCAGAGGCACGAGGGAGCCTCAGTCCCTGAGGACGCCCGGCAGAGAGGGGTTGGCTTGTCCCAGCCTGGGTCTCTTCAAACAGTGAGGGGGCCGGGGTTGGGGGGACTGCCAGCCAGTCCTTGTCTCACCTGGACGTTTGGGGACTTGGGTTGGAATTTCCATCACATCAGGAAATAAGCCCCTTCTTGGGAGAGATCGCAGGAGCTAGTGGGAAACGGATTTGGGGACGTTAGGCTTGATATTACTTCTTCCGATAGAAAGGCGTTGGCTTAACCTTTCTGTCTTCTGCTTAATCACTTTCAGAGGTTCACGAGACTTTGAGGAAGGAAACTTTCAAACTCAAACCACATGCTGTCCACAAAGAACAGAAGCCCCCGACCCACCACCGGCACAGTGAAAGGCACACGGGCTCCGAACTGGGCACCATTCCCGTGGAGGGGACTCCTGCTGAGGGGCCGCCGTGCTCCGAGGTCCCAGCGCATCGTGGTCACACCCAGAAGGAGGTACCACCATTGTCCGCCTGGCACAAACCACGGCCCAGAAATGTTTGGGAACCTGTTTTAGGTCACATGCGGCAAAATGGCAAAGCCAAAGGCCAGACTGCCTGGGTTTGCAGCCCGGCTCTGCCACTGACCTGCTGTGTGACTTTGGGCAAGTTACTTAGCCTTGCTGAATGGGTTTCCTTCTGTGTGAAGTGAGCATAGGGATCACGTCTGCCTACTGGGGGACGATCGACCACTGGGTTTACCATGGACCTAACACAGGGCCTAGCACATAGCAAGTGGCCGCAAATTTAAGGAACGGCTGAGTAAGTAAGTAAGGTCCAACTGGGATGCCACCACCTTCACAGGGCTTTGTCCCTGAAGCTGCTTGCCATCAATCTATCAGGACACGCAGCGCCAGGAGCTCTCCTCTGCTCTGTTATTTAACCCTTACAGAGAACTTCCTATGTGCAGATACTGTTCTAAGTGCTTTCTAATCTACTATTACCCCCATTTTACAGATGGTGAAAGTGAGGCACAGATAGGTCAAGTGACTTTCCCAAGGTTACACAGCGAGGCAGTGGTGAAGCCAGGATCTGAATCCAGACAGTCCAACTTCAAAGCTCCATCCTTTACTACTACACAGTGTTGCTGCCATCCTACTGTGGGTTTATTTGCTTCCTCTGGTGAGCCCCTGGGGGGCAGGACTTCGATGATTTACGCAGATTCCCTGGCTCTTCACGTAAAGCCTGGCCCAGAGTAAGCAAGGGCTTGGAGAATATATTTGTTCAACTAATGGGTCAACGAGCATCACCGGTGGAGACTTTCACACAAGGTAGGTTTGAAAGTCCACAGGCAGACAACAACATCAAACAATATTTTGCATGTAATTCTTTTTGGAAAAAGTCCTGCTGGCTGTTCTGTTTTTCCCAAATGCAGTGGTCTGGCTTAAGGGACCAGAATTTATTTACCCTCTTTTTCGGATTGTGTCTGTCATTTCCTTTCTACCAGGGGGTGGGGTGAGTGGGGAGAAGGTCAGTTATGGAAGGCTCCACAGCGGAAGTGGTGTTTGTCCTGGGCCTTAAAGAATGAGCAGCGGCGATTTAGGCATAAGGAAGCTCGGTTAGATTGCTTTTCATGTGGAGAAAATGCTAAGTCTTGAAGGCAGCGTCTATGCCTTAGGTGTCTTTTTATCTTCTCCTTTTTATTCTCTGTGTCCTTCACAGACTATTCATTCACTGTAACCTCTGGCATCCATCCATCCATCCACCTTTCATCCCTTCATCCATCCATCCATCCAGCCAGCCAGCCAGCCATAGAATACTTACTGAGCACTTACACCACTCTGTGGTGTCTTGGAGGCACACTGAGACCACTGAATGGAGGCCCCAGAGACAGAATGTTATCTGATTATCAACAAGCAAGCATGTCAAGGTGCTCTACAACGCAGTTTGGAGGGCAATGAATTCCCAGCCCCTGTAATACATAAGCCAGGATGGTCCAGATGTGATCATAAAAGGGGGTCTGATTGTCAATAGGGAATTGGATAAGAGGGCGCACCCTCAGGTTCTACCAAGTGCAGAGAGCTGACCTGCCGACTCGAGTGTTGGAAAATTCTCAATATCCAGTATCCTGATATCTTGTGTCCTTAGTCAGTCACTCAAGACGCTGAAAAACAACTCCCTCTTTGACTGAGACTGGCTCGGCCCAGAAATGGCCCTTCCTTCTGTTCAGACCTCACATCCCCCATGGTTGCTCCTTCCTGGCCAGAGGCTGTGGCCCCCGTGTCCCGGCGGCATGGAGAGTACGCGCTGGCTCACCACACACACAGCCCCCTTGTTCCAGGAATGCAGGCGGCTGCTTGGAGCCACTGCTGGAAATGGCCTCCCAACAGATGTGCCTTTAATTTGTTTCCGGGTCAGTGGCCCCCGTGCCCCGAGGAGGCCGCCTCCCAGGCAGGAGGCCCTAAAATTGCCCTGTGTGTGCGTCCCTGGATGAGGTTATCCATCACTGCCCGGCCTCTGCCCCCGGATGCCTCACTCTGGTGGCTGGCTCGAATCGGACCGCTTGATGTGGAGAAGGGGGGCAGCCGGCTCTGTCCCCTCGGGTGACGGCCCCTCAAAGGGCCAATTGTAACCACATGGAAGGGAGGCCTTCTGCCCTGGGCCCAGGGTCAGCCAAAGATCTCTTCCGGAACAGAGACTTATAGGAGGGAAGCGTGAGAGGTTTGCAAAGTTCTTAGAGTAGAACCCGTGATCGAGGTTGCTGTGCATTTCTCTATCCAGTGTCCATTTACTGAGCACCTACTACATGCTGGGCACTGTACCAGGCCCTTCCCATGCACCAACTCTGATTCGCTAATTCTCAAGGAAATTCTGCCAGGCAGGTACAATATTCCCATTTGACAAAGGTGGAAACACAGCCTCAGAGAGCTGAGGTTTTCTCCAACCCAAATAGTAAATGGCGAGCCGAGATAAGAACCCAGGTCCGTGTGGCTGAAAAACAGGGGCTTTCCCCAGGACCGCACTGCCTCCCTGTCTAGGACAGAGAAGCTTGCATACAGTAGGTGCTTACTAAATCAGCATGTTTCCTCTATCAGTCTCTTTGTCCATAAAATGTGGATAATAACCAACTGGGTTTTTTAAGGTTTAAATGAGATCATATGTATTCAGAGCCTAGTGGAGTGTTTGGTGCTCAATAAAAAAATAAAGGGGAAATGTTCAACATGCATGGTTAGTAAGAGTGTGTGTGGTTTTTAGGGCCCACTGCACGCTCCCTCGCCCCCTGCAATTCTCAGGCCAGTGCACAGGTGGGGACATTGCATCACAGAGGCCCAGAGAGGGCAGAGAATTGCTCCACCAAGCTGGAAGGTGGCAGGACTCAGCACCCCCCCTCCCCAACACACCGCCAAGGCTTTGTCCCTCCACCACACTGTGTGCAGAAAAGGAATTGTTGGGTGAATGTGTCACCAGCTACGTTCAGGCGCTCAAAACCGTAGCTGCGATCAGGAAATCAACACCTCTCCACAGACAGCTTCCTGCGAATCCACGGCAGCTCCCTGTTGCCTGGCAAATAAACTCCAATCTCTGATCCTGGCCTCCAAGGTCTTCATAGTCTGAGGTGCCTGAGTTGCCAGCCTCGCTTTGCACTTCTCTCCTGCCACACCGCAGCCCCACGCTAGCTAGATTATTCCAGGAGCTCGCAACACACCTGTGAGTTCACAATGACAGTCTTTTTCTAAAGCTATTTTCTGGGCCTGGAGTTCCTTCCTCTCTCTTTATTTTCCCAAGTTTCTGTCTACGGGACATCCTGCTGTTCCTGCCCCAGAGGTTTTCCAGCACCTCCTTACCACCCCAGTGGGAATTAATCCCCCTCCATTGTATTCCTGTATCACATATTAGATAACCTGCATCCTAGATCAGGGTCAGCAAACTATTGCCCGAGGGCCAAATCTGGCCCACCACCTGTTATTGTAAATAAAGTTTCACTGGGACACAGCCATTCATTTGTTTACCTATTACCTATGGCTGTTTCCACGCTACAATGGCAGAGCTGAGGACCTCCTTCAGAGGCTGCATCAGTAAAGCTAAAATATTTACTGTCTGTTCCTTTACGGAAAAAGTTTGCTGACCCCTCTCCCCGTGTGAGCAAATGATCTGTTTCTGTTTCCTTCATACCTGTCCAGGTGGGAACAAGGTGAGGTCAGGAACGCAGGATACTTTCCTCTCTACCCTGGGTGCCCAGCACCCGGGCGAAGATGTGCACGCACATCTGGCCCGTGGCCCAGTGCCGCGTCATGATGTGGTGTGGATACAGCTCCCCCAGGGATTCTGGCAGTGTGTGGTCCAGGGCCAGCTGGAATCTTGGTTCTGTCCTGGGCATCGTCAGAAGCACCAGAGTGGAGCGGCAGGGATCCTGGGAATCAGGGCCGAGTCGTGATTGATCGACTGAGAGCCCAGGTCAGAGCTGAAGAAGCCCATACCCTCCGGCGAGGCCGGGGCTTTCCCACATCAGTGGGATTAAGCAGAACATTCCGGGTTTAGGAGTGAGGACTCCTGGATTCTGTTTCCAGATCCCATCTCTGGTTGCCCTGCCTGTGATGGGTGGGGCTTTCCCTTAGAGCAGAAGCACCGAGGTGGGGAGGTGGTACATCCTGCTGATGGGATCCAGGCTGCTGCAGCCAGCGGGGACCAGCCGGGTGAGACCAGCAGCCCTGGGGTCCTGGCCACTGCTGCGCTGAGAGCAGACCTTGGGTCTCAGTGGGAGAGTGGCCCGGTGGGAGTTAACAGAAATAACCAGTGACAAATAGAAAAAGGCCTGGGAGCACAGTCTGATGTGGGCTTCAGGCCAGGAGCGAGTATGGGAACACACTTGACGCTGCCCCAGGTGGGACAGTGTTTCTTCAGGGGGCAGCCACCAGGACGTCCCAGTGGGATCCCAAGGCCCCTCTGTGGCGTTCTTGCCAAGGGACCGTCCAGTTTCTGCTTGCACACCTCTGGGAGCAGAGAGCTCACTTCCTCCTGAGGAGACGGGTCTTGTATCCATGTCCCCAAGCCCTGCCAAGCCTCCTTCGTGACAAGCTGGAACCTTCTTTTCTGTACCTCCCGGACTTCTGCCTTAGAGACTCAGAACAAACGCCTAAACCACAGATGGCCCTTTGGTTCTGAGGGCTGGGGGACCAGAGTGTGAGACTACCTGCCCTTGGGTGGTCCTTGTGGAGGGTCCTGGGGCTCAGTGGGGGGAAGCAGCTTGCCATCCAAGACCACCTGAGAGGAGCAAATCCAGGTGGGTGAGTTAGAACCATGTCTTCTGTGGGGAGTTTGGTCCGGATCATCCCTTTTTACGGCGCCGAGCACACTGCCATCTGCACACAGCCATGCAGAGCCAGAGGACCAGGAATGCATGTCTCCATCACGCCAACCAGGAAGAAGGACTCTGAGTTGAGTATGAAGGGGGCTGGCAGGACTTACCGAGGCTCTACCACACCCCAGACCCCTGCCCTTGTGCCGATCACACAGCTTTTCTGATTTGGCTTTCCCATCTATAAAATGGGAGCACGAATAACCACTTCCTGCTTTCTGTTGTGAGTATTAAATGCTCAAATGCATGGAGTGTGGTTAGCACAGAAGAGGCTACAGCCTTTAAAAATATTTTCTGATGGGCAGGAAAGTGAAGAAAAAGTAGCTGCTGTTTCTAAGGCACCTGTGAAGCCGGTCCTTACTCCTCAAGGAGAATGTGTGTCTTGCTTGAGTCCCTATTTTTAACCAAATGCCATTTCCCTCACCTGCTGGGATGCCAACTTAGATTCCAGCAGGATGATCTAGACCCGAGGGCTTCCACAGGCACCATCTCATTTAACTGAATCCTCGCTGCAACTCTTGGGTATAATTTCCATTCCTTTCGTGCAGATGAAGGAACTGAGGTGCAGAGAGGTTCAGAGAGGCTGAGTGACTTGTCTGAGGTCACACAACTCTTGGGTGAGGGGACCAGAGGCACTTTTTCCTGAGACTCCTCTGTCATCTACCCTTCAGGACAGGCTGGGAAACTTTCTGAGGAGGTGAGTTTGAGCTGGGTGATTTCTCACTGCCTGACTCCACCTAGGCTCTCTCCTGGGTGAGGGGCCCTGTAGCTGGCCGACCTCCTTACCCCAGAGGGCAGACGTCACCCCAGCTCTCCCAGGCAGGCCCTCCCTCCGGAAAGTGCAATCAGTGCAGCAAATCTAACCCAAAGGGGCTCCAGCAGCTGAGCGTTCTGGCAGAAACGCCCCCCCCCCGCCCCACCCCCTCCCACCCCCAGGCCCCTTTTTTGAGATCTGTGATCTTCCTGCTTGAAATCACCTTTAATTTCCCTCAGGAATGAACAAGCATTTAGAGGTTAGGTTTCAATTACACCTGGAAAAAAAGTTTGACACAAATTTCAAGCCAAATAAATTAGGAAACCACAGAGCTGGAAACACAAAGCAGGGGATGGGGAGAGGCTGACCCTGGGTCCCTGGGCAAACAGACCCCTTACTGGCCCTCAAGACTGCCCTTCCCAGGCCCATGGCTCACCCACCCCTTGGAAGGTTTGGGCCCTCTCCCTGCTACTCTCCAGTGCCTAGGCTGTCTTTTCTCTTCTGCCTGGCCTTTCTTCTTCCAGGAAGCCTTCCTTGACTGCTCCAGCCATGGGATCTCTTGGCCTCTGAGCTCCTGTAGACCCAATTTTGCTGGTGACTCCCTTAGAACCGAGGATGACTCTGTTGTAACAGTTTTTCCTAGTTACAGTAGGAAACTGTAACAGTGCTTCCTAGTTTTCTCAGTATCCCTCACTGAAAACTCAGGAGTAGAAAAAGCAGCAAAGTTCTCTCCACTTTCCATACAATGAAACTGATTTCCTTTACCTAAGCCTCCTTTGTTTCTCCTTCCTTCCCTGCTGAGAAGTCTCACGCACTCCCTGGGTCTGAGCTTCAATAGCACCTCCTGCGGGAAGTCTTCCTTGATTGCCCCAGGCCAGGCTGAGGAAGAGCGCCCCAGCCTATCTGACTGCAAAATCACTGGGCAGCCCTCTGCCTCTCATTGCCAGGATCTGGCTGGAGAAGCAGGACGTGTGACCCTCGTGGCCAACAGCAGCCTGGCACATGGAGGGGTGAGACAGCCAGCTGTCTAGGAAAGCGCAGCCATCTGGGATATGCAGCCCCTGAGGGCCAAGGGGTCCCAAGCAAATCTGACAAAACAGTCCAATAACCAGGTCCCCAAGGATAAGGCAGGGTCAGAGATGTGGCCTTGCTGGAATGCCCAGGTCATTCTGGCCCCAAAAGACTGTGAAATGGGGCTGAAGTGGGGTCAAGGGGAAAGATCCCTTCCTGCTCCTAGGCCGGCCCCAGGGTCTGGCTCTGCCATTTCCCCGTCATCTGAGGCAGAAACCCGGTGCGTGCCAGGGCTCCTCTCTCCCTCCCTCCTTTCCTCCGTGCTCCCGCAGACTCCCCTTCTATCTTAAATATAGCACACTATATTACTTGTTTTTACGTCATTTTCTGCATTAGATCGCGAGCTTCTTGAGGATAAGGTTTTCATTTGGTTAATCTGCGAAGTGATAGTCCTTACCTAGCAACTTCAGTAAATATTGGTGGAAGGAAGTGTGGAAGAAAGGGAGGAAGGATGGAAAGAAGGAAAGGAAGGAGGGAGGGAGGAAGAGGTGGAAGAAAGCCCTGAGACACTGGAGCCAGTAACCTTGGTCTTGGCGGGGCAGTCGGAGGAGGCATGGCAGATGGGTATTTATAAAGGAAGCTAAGTTGATTGAGATGCTTCTGGGAGAAAAGCCCAACCTCCCGAGCTTGGATTGCAAGGCCTCCACAGTCTGGCCCTAAAACACTTCCTGCCACGCCTCCCACTAAAAATGAACTCCTGACATACATACAACCACGCTTCATACCGTCCACCATGACCTGGCCCCATCACCTAATAACCCGCCTCACTTTCCCATCTCTGAGCCTTTTGGCCCCCATCTCCCGCCTGGGTGGGGTCCTCACCAGGCTTCGAGGTCTGTCTCTGGCATCTAGCATGAAGAACACTCACCTGTGGGAAGGCGGAGGAGACCAGAGCGATTCAGGCTGGTGAGTGTTACGGTGGAGGGGCTTCTGGGGTAAAATAGCACCTCCAAGGCTGCCTGGGATGGGGGTCAGAGGGTGCTCTGCCTGGACTGAGCCTTGGAGGATGAGGGAGGATCCTGCAACCTTCCAGACAGAGATGGAGCGTGAGCCTGGGCAGAGAGACACAAAGGACAGGCGCTTTGCTGCATCCGCAGTCCTTCCACTACCTCCATCTGGAGAATTCCCTTCCATCCTAGAGGCCCCGAGGGTCCCTCCTCCGCGAAACCCTCTCTCTGACAGGTGTGAGCTACTTATCTCCTTCCCACCCAGCACCCAGCACCACCCTCTCGCAGTCTGAGGTTCTGGCTCCGAGTCTGTTTTGTTGCACAGTCAGAGGTGTCAGCACTGGTCACCTTCCTGCTCCCTATTGGTCTGAAGCTTCCTGAAGAACAGGCAGCTTCTTCTCCACCAGGTGGTCCCTGGCAGAGCCTAGAACCGGCGCTCAGAAGAGACTTGACAAATCTCAGCGCAAGCGCAGCTGTACCAGGCATTGCTCTGGGCACCTTGAGTGTAGAGATAAATGCGCATCAGTAAATGCACGCAACCATGTCACGCCGGGGGACACCCGGTCTGCTCTAAGTGCTTGGCCTTAATCCTGCAGCAACCAGTTTCCAGATCGGGACGCTGTGACGGAGAGGAGAAATCAGCGCCCACGCTCACGCATCCCAGCGGGGCAAAGCCAGGTCTCAAGTCCAGGTTGCTTTGCCCCCTTACCCGGCATCCTCCCTGCCTGCTCCCAGGGTTGTCGCTGGACTGGCAGGGGGATCGTGCGAGGCAGCACCCAGGGGTCTTGGACGGGTTCTGCAGGCAGGCAGGTGCTCAGACCCCAGCCATCCAGTCCTGGCTGCTTCCTGGTTAATCAGCAAGGGAAGGTGAGGGGCTAGGTGCGTGGTGACCGGGACCACAGCCCTGTCCTCCCTGTGCGTGAGTGACGGGGACCACAGCCTTGGGCCAGCTCAGGAAGGTCCCAGGAGGATTTGGAAGTTTGAGAGCAAAGTCAGACTGTCCCACATTATCCAATTTTTCTGGCACCAAAATTCCTGCGCTCCCAGCCTGGTGGTCGTGAGACTAACCCCGGGCATACCGTTTCAGTGATGTCAGCGCGTGTAATCAGAATAAGAAACACATGCATGAAAGGGCCTGCCTGGGTTCAATGAACACGGGAAATTACACGTTGAGGGGAAGACCCACCGGATGGGACCACGAGAACGCCAGAAGTCTCTACTGTGTGTGTTTGGTATCAGGAACAACCCTGTGTCCACACCCCTACACCTGCCCATGTATAGTGGATGCCAAGGGCTTTGAAATCATTTCAGTAACTGCTTGGTATCCTAGAGGATATGACACAAAGCCAGGATAGGACTTTTAGCACATAAAGCATTTGCCTATCTGTCCCTTCAGTTGTATCTACATCACCCCTGTGTAGTGGGCGGGCAAGGACGGTCACCCCCTTCCCAGGCACAGAGCAGCCCTAGAGATAAAATGCCCAAAGTCACACCATCAATTCCATTCCATGTTCATTGATTGGCACTGACTTGGCACGGGCATGGTGACATACTTCATATGGTTTAATTTTCACAACCATCTCGAGAGACAAAAATTAATATCCTCAATTTACAAATGGGGAAACTGAGTACCAGAGAGGCAAGGCAATTTGGCCAAAGTCACACAGTGGATCAGAGGCAGATCTGGACTCACAGCCCCTGTCATCTCTACATAAGCTGTCTTGGGAGAGAGTGGAACCTGGCAGAAAGGATACTGCTGTCCCTGAGTTGCCCCTCGTCCCCCAAGAGGCGACAGGCCAGCCTTGGGTGGCGCAAGCAGACGCCAGAGTCAGGAAGTGACGCCGCCCCCAGAGCAGACCCAGAGAGGAGGAAGTGATGCCTCCAGGGTGCCCCAGGCGGGCCTGGCCGGGGGCACCCGCTGGCACCCTTCCACGCCTTCCCCAAGAATGTGAGCAACGTTCTATGGCACGTGGCACAGGCCTTCCGCCGCCCGCATGGAGAGTTTGGGTCCTGAACCTTCCCGAGCCAGGGTGGGCTCCCGCGGCTGAGGGCTGCATGTCCTTTAGGATGAATGGAGCTCACAGTGAGAGGCAGGCCCTGGGCGGGAACCCAGGGGGCAGCAGCCGGAGCATAACCGCCTCCTTGTGTGGTAGCATCACGGGAAGGCATGGGGCCACGGGCACATGAGTCGCTTGGGGGGGTCAGCCCTCACCTCTTGGGGCTTCTACGAACCAAGACCCAGGGGAAGGTTGCCCAGACCTGCCCCTCTATGGAGACAAGTCTGCAACGTCATAAGGAACACAGGATTTGTACCTTCAAACACTTGCTGGCCCCGACTCCCTCCAGAACCCAACAGAATCCCTCCTGTGTGTGCACACGTGTGCTCACGGGCACGCGTCAAGGTAAGAGTACACTTGATTCAGGACTCAGTGCGTCCCTGGATGCCATCAGCTCCCCAAACCTTTACGGTGACAAACTCATAATAACAAAATGACCGTAGAGCTCGAATAGAGGTACCAGTCACATAGCCATTTCTCTTCTGTTACCTTATCTGATTCTCACAGCCACCTTTTGAGGTAAAGGAGGCGGAAAACCTCTTCCCTGAAAACATCTTTTCCAGACGAAGAAGCTAAGGTTTGCCCAGCATAGGTGAATTAGACCAGGAAGATTGCCAGTTGGTGGCAAAGCTGGCTCTTGAAACAAGCTTTTGTGGCCTTTAGTCAAAAGTCCTTTTCCTCTCGCCCCACTGCCCTCCCTCTCCTGGGCGTCCCCAGAGCCTGCCCGGTGGCCTTGGGCCTTGACTCTCCTTTCTCTGGGCTCCCACCGGATGCCATCACTCTCATGCTGTTCTCGAAGCTCATGGTAACTTGTGCTCTGTCTGCTCCGAGCCAGGCCCAGGCAGGTCTCCTTCCTGTCCGGGAAGAGCGAACAGAAGATTGTAATGGGTGAGTCACTTGGACCAGGAGAGAACATTTCAACTCGGTTATACAAGGCGGCGGGGCCTGGGGGTGGGGCACGGTCTACACAGACATCTAGGAAAACATTAATCTGCTGTGTTAAGTGGCTTGGTAGAGGCGAGGATGGGGGTTGGGAGACACGATCCTGGCTAAGACAAAGTTCCCTTGAGGAGTGGCTTTGCCTAGTTTCCCCTGCTGGGGACAGGAATCTTTGCTATGAAAGATCTGCGTAGTGTATGTGGCCTAGATATCTGTTTAAAACTTCTCCATTGAGGTTTCTGTTTTTTGTTTTTATTTCAGAACTCAAAAAAAAAAACACCCCAAAACAAACAAGAAAAACCATGACAAAGGCCATTAAGAAAGGCTTAGTCCGTGCTGCAAAGGAGAGCTGTACAGAGTGGGGTCGTGTAGTCGTTTACCATCTCACCAGAAATTCCTGAGACATCTCAACCCATTGAGGCAGACGGAGGGGTCTGGGATGACGGTCCGCGGCTGGCTGGCTCAGGCGGGGTTCTCAGCATCTCACCCAGAGCCAGGCACATCATGTGTGTGTCGTATGTGATTTGAATGGGGATCTTTATTCTTCATTTTCTCTTAGTTGGGTCGGACATCGACTTTCTCCTCTGAATTCCTTCTGTCCTCATCTGAAAACGGGACACATGTGAACGGCCTTGCAAGTGTCTGTGATCTGGGTGAAAACATCTGCTTCCAGCACAAACTAAACACATCAGCGGGAGCTGAGAACCTTCCCCTGCGCTCGCTACCGTTTGACTTCTTTTATTAATAACTTGGGAGGATTGCAGGCAAGGACTTCTGGCAGGAATGAAAGGAAATGATCCAGGGAAAAAAAAAAAATCAAACCCATAAATAAGTTAAAGTTACCGGTGGAGGGCGTTTGATCTTTTCTTTTTCTTTTTTTTTTTTAAGTGAAATATGGGCACTTCCCTTCCGATCCCTGCAGGTGGAGGGGCAGCCTAGGGCGCCATGTTCTCAGGGGTTAATGGGGGTTGGGGGAGCAGACATTTCCCTCTAAAACCACGGCCTCTTCTCATGGGTCTTTTGGGAGCTGGGAAGTCAAGCTCGGCTGTGAGGAAGGCCACAGGTTGGAGTAGAAGAAAGAGCAGGAACTTTGGAACTGGGCAAAGCTGGGTTTTAAACTCGTTGTGTGATCTTGGGCAAGTTCATCGCCCAAACCTTATGTTATTTTTGTGTCAGCTGGGAGCAATGATGCCTACCTCACAGAATATTTGTGGAAATGAAATCTGGTGATGCGAATAAATTAATCAGGGTGAGTGTTCCCTAATTGCCATGAAAGGTGAATGGCGCAGCCTAACACACACTGCCGGCTGCGAGTCCCGTGCGGGTCACCCAGGCTCCCCTCTAGCCCGTGACTCCGGTAGGAGGACCAAGTGCACATGGCAACTGCCTGGGGCCATGCTGGTTTACGCTGGCTGTCCCAGCCTGATGACCAGTAGCCCCTCTCTCTCACTCTTAGAAATGTCCCAGTTTGGGTAATAAATTGTACGGTCACTCCAGACTCAGGAAGCCAGACCCTCTCTATCCCCTGATGCCACCATCTCTACAGGCAGCATCCGAGGACATCCTGGCACGACGACCCTTAAATGCCTCAGCCAGAAGGGACTCATGCCATCTGCCCCCATTTCATTGGCTACATTGGTCTCACGGCCTCATCTACCAGCCCTGGTGTTTTCCCACGTGTCCGGAAAGGAGAGGTGGGCCAGATACGGGCGTGCCGGCCTGAAATGAGGTCCTCAAGAAATGTTTTGCCCCTGCCCCGTTCCTCCCTACCCTTCTTCAGGAGGCTCCAGGAACATGAGGAGAAAAATGTTGTCATGTCAGACCACAAAACAACAAATGTTCTAGGAAATACACATTTTTAAGGTTAAATGAAATATAGCCCTTTACTGTTTCCGAAAGGCTTTCACCTTTGTGATCTCTCTTGATCTTCCCTATTGGATGATTGCACCATGGGGCAGATACTGGGATTTTCATTTATAAGAGAGAAGACAGATTCAGAGTGATACACACCCATTGCACGAGGCTGCAGAAGGACGCAGCCAAGACTTAAACTCAGTTCTCCCAGCTTTTCTCCCTATGGGTGCAGAGGTGATGATCTTGGGCACCCTTCTCGGTGAGCCCATGGTTGAGTTTCCTGCAGGACTGAGAGGGGGCGGTGAGGCCAGGGCTGAGGGCTGCTCATCTAGGATCACAGAATAATAGAGGTGGAAGCGATCTTGAAAGGCACTTTGTCCACCCTCTTCGTTAATGTACTTGGGGAAACTGAGACCCAGAGACGGACAGTGACTTGCCTAAGATCACACAGCTAGTTAGCTGACTCTCCTGGTTCCTACTGCAGTGTTCTTTCTGCTGCTGTCTTACAAAGTCACAGAGGAGAAGACAAAGAGATGAACTCTTTCCTTGGTGATTCTGAAAAGGAGAGAAGCTGGCACAGGCACAGGGAACAAGAAGGTATATGATCTCAGCCACGTTAGTAGCAAGCACAAGGCTTCTCAGATGTTGAACAACAGAAAATCCCTACAGGCTCACGGAGCTGGGAAGTCTTCGGGTTGGTGACACTTGGGCCAGGCTCTGTGGTGAACACCGCCAACTCTCCCCCATGATCTACTCTTCCATGTAGCTGGCAACGTGGCTGTCCAGATACTCCACGTCTTCCAGACTTCCTTGAGGTTCGCTTGGCCCCATGCCAAAGTTTGTGTCGGCAGGATGGGAATAAAAAGGATGTGTCATACTTCTAAACTTAACCGATACAATCTTCTGAATATATGCTTCCATGCATTTCCCTCCTTCTCATGGAGAGCTCACATCTTGCAGGTCAAGTGTTGAAGATGGCAGGGTGCAGTCAGACTGGATTCCTGACTACAGGACCAGGCAGAGCCACTGCCCACCTGAACGCCCCACCCATCCTCCATGGCTGTATGAATGAACCTCTTGTTCTTAAAGCTACAACATTCTTGAGAGCTAGTTAATGTAGCGGCTTAGACGGTCCTAACTAACATAGTCTTAAAGATCAGATAAACCTTCAGAGGAAGAGGTGGAAATAAGTCATTCTCGTTGGAAGGAACTGGCTACATGAACATGTAGATATTCGTCCATCTATTCATTCTTTCAGCAAATATTTACTGAGCATGTGTGGGTTCTCAGGCGCCAAGCTGGGTACGTCGAGCTGAGTGATTCAGTTCCTGTCCTCAGGAAGCTCCCAATCTAGGTTAGGCAGATCGCCAATCAGGGTACAAGTACTCACAGAGGAAAGGCACAAACCCGGCCTGGATGGAAACAAAGAGGATTTATTTCCTGAAGAAGGTGATAAGAAAAGCTGAGACTTGGAGTGGGAGAGAAGTCCTAGGCTGGCCAAGGCAAGGTTCAGGGGTAATGAGAGAGGATGCCATCCAGAAAGACACAAACAAACCAATATCTGCAGGAACTTGATTGCAAAGAGTTGCTACTTGATCCTCTGGGAGCCACTGAAGAACTTGGAACAGGAAAGTGACATGATCAGATTAGTGTTTAGAAAATCTCTCTCTGGCAGCTGTACGATGGATGAAGTTGGAGTCTAGTCTCTCTTCCAAGTTTCTCTGGATCTCACTCTCAGCACTGTAGTTCCGGGTGCCCGCCCCCCCCCCCCCCCACTTCCCCCTGGATGACTGTGACCATCTCCAGATGTGCCGCTCCAATCCGTTCTCAAGAGGGCAGTGTGAATGATCCTTCTGGAGCACGCAGAGGACCACGTCTTCCCTGCTTCAAGCCTTCTGTAGCTTCCCATCGCCCTTCAGACAGTCCTTGCATGGTCTGGCCTCAGGTCACCTGTCAAGGTCAGCTTTTGCCACTTCTCACCTCGTTCTCTGCCAACTAACTAACTACATAGCTTGTTCTCTCTCCCCTGTGGGACCACAAACAAATGGGTTCCTCTGCTTCCCCGTCTCACTTCTCCGACCCTATCCCCCCCAATTCCAAGCCTCCTGCAAATCTTTTTTTTTTTAATGTCATTTTTTTTTTTTTTTTGCAAATCTTAACTGAGATGTCAGTTCTATCTGGAAACATTTTCTGACCCCCAAGTCTAGGAGACGTACTCCCGCCCCCTGTCCCCCCTGTAGCCTGCATCTTGCTTTATGGTCATTGTCTATTTCCTAGTCTGTATCCTCCACCAGATCATAGCAATGTGGAGATACAACAAGAAAAGTAGGACTTTGTTGGTGACTGCTCTGTCCCTACGTGCAGTTTATGGCACTTTTGTACTACGGTTGGAACGCATGGCTGGAGGCATGAGAGCCTTCATGGTCACCCAGATGTGTAAAGCAGGTACCTCGGACCAGGAGCGGGCTGGAGGGATGGAGAGGAGAGCAGTGGTCATGCGTCTTGCTGAAGAACTTGGCAAGTATTGTCAACAGGGTCCAGCTGCCCTCAGCTCTCTCCACCACTCCCACCCAGTGTGGCCAAGGAGCCCAGGCTTCTAGGGATGAGCCCCGGAGGAAGGAAACCATCGTGTCACGTGACAGATGGTGACCTCCTTGCAGCTCGAGCACACCTCCATTACAGCGTTTGCGTTTACTGTTCTACCATCTCTTTAAGTTTCTGTCCCTCCCACTGGACTGATGACTGCATGAGGGCAAGGACTAGAGCTTGGCTAGGTGTCTACCCCCAGCTACTGGCAAAGAGTGGTACAGAGAAGACCCTCTGAAAGAGATTGTTGAACTCCTCTGAACTTGGCCGAGATTCAGTCCCTGCCTTCAAAGACCTCCCAGTGAATTTCAGGTGACACCTCTGGACACACATAACTTTTTCAAGGTGGAGGCAGTAGGTATTTACAAGGTTGGGACTGTGCTTCCAAGTGCAGAGGACCGCTCATGCTTGTGATTTGGGGCAGGGGTGTAACGAGCTCCCCTGGTGCACACCAACACGCCTCCTGTTTCAGGTGGTGCATCTAGTGGCAGGGAGCAGGGGACTCATCACAGTGACCTGACCCCTCTAACAAACCACCACCAAATCTCTGTGGCTCAACTGGTGAAGATTTCTTTCTTGCTTCTATCACGGTGCCACGCAGGCTTGCAGAGAGTCACACAGTCATCAGAGACCCAGGCTCTCTCCATTTGGAGCAGGGTTTCTCAACTTCAGCATTTTTACACTTTGGAACCCAATCATTCTTCGTTGTAGGCGCTGTTCTGTGCTTTGTAAGGCATTTAGCACAGCACACACACCTCTAGCTGTGGCTGTGTCCCCTGCAAAATTGTCCCCAGTTGAAAACTACTGATCTAGGGTCTCCTCCCTCCTCCACAGCCTAGAGCGCTTCCTTGGATCCCCACCTCTACCCGAGGGAAGGGAAAGACTGGGGGGTGGGGGGGGGAACATGTGACACGGCTCCTCAATTCTATTGGACAGACTCAGTCACATGACCACAGCTCGTTGCAAGGGAGGCTGGGAAAGAAAGCCTGCCGTATGCCTAAGAGAAAAAGGGGGTGGTTTGGGGACCAAGTAGTCAATGTATTCCACAGGTAGAGTCCACGTATGTTATTTTTCTTCTTGAACATAAAAGAAAGCAAATTTTCTTCTCCACCTCGCCAGTGGGGCTTCATTCTCGTCCCCCGGTCCGTCCGCGGAAACCTCCTGGAAGGTCTTCGGCTCATCTGGAAAACCGTAAGGACGGTCTTCGCCCACATCACACCTCCTCGGCCCCTCGTGACCGGCGTGAACCTAGCGACACCCAGAATTCCTGCTGATTTGACGTCCCTGGCGTTCCCACGGCGTCTAGGAGGGGCTGCGGAGCCCAGAGATGTCAGCCCCTGCCCTGGAGGAGGGCGTTTCCCAGCAGCGTGAGGTGTTTTTCTCACGTGACCACTGTCCTGACGAATAGGTAATGTACAAATGCTGAAAAGCCAGGGCCATCCTTGTAAGAATCTGCATGGAATGGGGGAGTCAAGTGGGCGTCCAGGTGGGGAGTGAGGTGAATCAGACGGTTGTGCTAGGTGAGCCTGGTCCCACTGGGAAACCTCCAGGGCTTTTCTGACTGGCACAGAAAGAACCTGAGAGAGAAGCGTGGAATCCAGACCAGGGTGGTGGAGGTAGCTTGGGGTCGTAGTGGAATGTCAACACAGTTCCCTTCTTCTGAATTTTATCAGTAGAGAGTGAGCACTTCTTTTTTTTTTTTAATGTTGAGCCTTCTTTTAATTTATTTATTTTTATTTGGGGCTGTGTTGGGTCTTCGTTTCTGTGCGAGGGCTTTCTCTAGTTGCGGCAAGCGGGGGCCACTCTTCATCGCGGTGCGCGGGCCTCTCACTATCGCGGCCTCTCTTGTTGCGGAGCACAGGCTCCGGACGCGCAGGCTCAGTAGTTGTGGCTCACGGGCCTAGTTGCTCCGCGGCATGTGGGATCTTCCCAGACCAGGGCTCGAACCCGTGTCCCCTGCATTGGCAGGCAGACTCTCAACCACTGAGCCACCAGGGAAGCCCGAGAGTGAGGTATTTGATTCTCTGGGTGGACCGAATTTTTCTGGAAGCCCCTATAGGAAAATGGCCGTTTGAACCCCTCCAGGGGGGCCCTTTCTCCAGCAGTGTGCAAACTGCTGGAACTCCTCCACCACAAATGCTTCATGTGGTAAAGCCGAGAATTAATTAGAAAAGGAAAAAAAAAAAAAAATCTCTCAAGACACAGATCTCACAACCTATTAGCGTTAAGATTAGCATTAAAGAAAGTTGGAAACTATAATGTTTTAAGCACAATTTATAAGTCTAATTTCCTGTGTGTCACTCTCAGATAATAAATGCTTTTCCTTCAAGTTGAAAAGTCCTGGTGGAAAGTGGGGGGTGGGAGGGGGGGGGAAGAAAGAAAAAGTTAATTTAAGGCCTATTCGTTTATTTTTAGTTGCCCAAGATCTGAGGGGCTGAGAACATTTCCCGTTTCTGATAGAACACGCCTTCCTGTGTAACAAGGAAGTCCCCTGACCTCAGGCCTCCCTCAAGGTGCTACTGATTTTTGACAGAATTGCTCAGGCAAGGGCTTTGAAAGAGGCCAAGCCAGGCCTGCGAGGGGAGGGCGATCTGGGGTCCTGGAGGGACAAGGTTAATTGCTTGGAGCCTTGGAGGATGGAGCGGTGTGGCAGGGGCCACCGGGCCACCGGGAGGCCCGCTTCCTGTGTTGCTCTGGAAGAAGTTCGTCGCCCACCGCTTCCATAATAAGACATTCCTGCTAATTTGCCAGGAGCTGAAAGGAATTTCTGTTTTTAGCCTTGGGTCTGTGGCAACTGTTTTGTTTTAAATGAAAATTAAACGGGGACCCGGAGCTGGGGCGGGGTATGGGGAGGCAGAGCCATAATTGAAGCGCGTTACTGGTAATTACCTCGGTCTTTCTTTCACTCATCATGCTGACAGAGGAATCTATTACCCAGCAGCTCCATTTCCACAAATTGCCCTTCCCTGAGGACTCGGGGAGGGGGGTGGACCACGGTGGTGCTGGAGGAGTCACTGCTTTGTTCCAGAACGTGGGCCTCCAGCCATCCTCCGAATGCCGCTCCAACTGCCTCTTAACCAGAGGGAGGGGAGATGAGGCAGAAGCTGGAGAGAGTCACCTGGGCAGAAGGATCTTGTCCCAACCAGGGTTTTGAACCCGAGGCCTCATCCCGCAGATCCATTTGGAATGCTGTGTAAACGGATGGGGATACAGCCTTATCTCTGTCTCTAAGGAAGAAAGGAAGTTGGAGGGGGATGACGGACCGAAGTACCAGGTCCACTTTGAAAGCTCTTGTATGTCTGTACAGTGGACTAAGCAGAGTTCTTCATGGGGGAGATGACCCTTGGCCGCGCCTTCTCCCATCCCTCGGCGCCTGCGGGGGCCTGCCTGCCAGGCCTCCGTCTCTCCCGCCTGCCTCTTCCTGCGTCTGACTGTGGCCTGCCTCTTCCACGCTCCCCTTCCTTCATTCCCTCCAGCCTACTGTCCTACTCGTTCCTCTTGTCTTCACCTCCCGGAGGGCTGCTTTCCCGTCCAGCTCCATTCTGCCAACAGACGAGGTTGGAAGGGTTGAAAGCAGTTCCACCAGCGGACACTGGCATCCCCCTCTGACCGTCCTTCCACATGGTCTCTTAGACTGAGGTCTCCAGCGTGTGCCAGGGCTTCGGAAACCTACCCACCAGTGACCAGAACAAATGATCCAGGGGAGGGTGGGGGAAAGGATCTCAGTGGAGTCCGGCTTCAGCCCTCTTCCACCTTTACCCTCAGCATCCCCTCCTTCCCAAAACATTGGTTGAGCCTCTGTCGTGCATGAGACAATTCAAAGACAGCAAGCACTAACCCCACCCTCAGGGGGCTCATGGTTGGCATGGGGGAGGGGGAGAATAAAAGGCATTTCATTATACTTTGAGCCCAAGGCAGATTGTCACCAAGGTTAAGGGGCCTTGAGGCCTGGCCTCTGCCCCATGTTTCACTCAATAAACAACAATCCAACAACCACAATAATTTAAAAGCAACAGAAATCTTGACTTCAGTGTCTGAAGGGAATATCAAAGGAAGATTGCATTCATAGCGCCTGGCAAAGCTTCTGAAAATCCTTTTTTAATAAAGTGATTTCAATCTCTTCCCAAAACCCAGCTTTCCGTTCCCCTCGCTGCCACCAGTAACTCTCTGCTTGTCCAGGGCAAACCCTCTTTGCTGCCTTAGCTTTTCCAGTTTTCAGCCTCTGGACCCTCTGCTTCCTCCCTCCCTCCCTCACAGGGCCAGGCAGAGGCTGCCTCTTCAGGGCGGTGGGAAGGCCCTGGCTTTGAGGCACTATCCCTGCCAGGCCACAGCTATCATGGGTCCGTCCCCCCATCCCCCATCCCAGCTAGTCTTCGGTTTCCAGCACCAGAGCCGGGCTCTGCACTGAAGCATGGCTCTGGCCAGGCCTTGGGGAGGGTATGAATAAAGAACATGGATGCCCACCAGGCTCCTGAGCTCTCCCAGGCCAGCACTGCTGTCCTCCTCCTTTTGCCTCTAGTTCCTCGTAAGACCTGGCATAGAGCAGAGGCAGAACAGGGGAAAATGTCTGCTGATGGGACAGAACCGAGCATTGCTTTCCAAAAAGCGGAAGAAGGGTTAGGATGTAAAGATCTATGTGGATCTATAATTAGACCCTGTCTAAATAACACTGCAGGGGACTTGGCAATGGAGGTGGGCTATTCAAGGTCTCGGTCACCTCCTCCTTGGGTATCCTACGGGCTATGGCCCTCCCTCCTTTCCTTCCTTCCTTCCCATGGGACCCACCTGTCCTCAGAGAGGAGGGGCCTGAGAGTGTCAGATGCATTTTACAGGGAAATGGCTTCAGTGGCCCAGGTAGAGTCGTGGACTGTCCAGCGGTCCTCTGCTGACTTGGCTAAGATCCACTGGAGAAGCAGGTTGTACCCTCTAGCTAGAATTATGTGACTTGCCTGGAGTCACCTCAAACAACAGTCAAGATCAAAGCTACCACTTGCCGGGCACCTACTATGTGCCAGGCCCCATGCTGGGTGCTCACACAGTTTTTTTTCTCATCCTCAACAACACTACGGGCGGGTGTTATTGGTAGGATTATCCTTATTTCAAAGATAAGGAAAGTGAATCTCGGAGACGTGGAGCAGAATTGCCCAAGGTCACACAACGAGTGTGTCACAGAACTGGATTTTGAACTCAGATCTTTCTGACTCCAAAGCGACGCTCTTTCTACCAGCCCTGCTGCCTCTCAGAGCTGAATGGCAGTCGACTCTTTCATGTTCCTAAAGAAGAAGAAGGAGGGGGGCCGGGTGGCCTTTTTGGAAACTCTCTTATGTCGGGACGATTCCCTCAGATATGAAGTCTTCACATAGCGTCTTTGTAGGAGAATATCCAACTGCTGCAGCAGGAGCTGGATCAACCGCCATTTCCAATCTTGTGCTTCTAGGCTGCCAGTGGCCATTCAAGAAAGGAAAAGGATTCCATCAGATCATCATTCTATCTAAGATTCACGCTAATCAATCAGCCTTCGGGATGGGGGATGGGACACGGCCGCACTAAGCTCTTAGCAGAACACAGAGGTTTTGACCAGAATCTTGACAGGTCTCTGTGCACATTTTATTTTTTATTTTATTTTTGCAGTACGCAGGCCTCTCACTGCTGTGGCCTCTCCCGTTGCGGAGCACAGGCTCCGGACGCGCAGGCTCAGCGGCCATGGCTCACGGGCCCAGCCGCTCCGCAGCATGTGGGATCTTCCCGGACCGGGGCACGAACCCGTGTCCCCTGCACTGGCAGGCGGACTCTCAACCACTGCGCCACCAGGGAAACCCCCTGTGCACATTTTAAATGAATTGAACTTACCTGAGTCAACCGAATTTAGGTCAGCCATTCATCGAGTACCCATTCTTGGTCGGGCGCTGGCTGGAGGAGGTGAGCATTGAGAGAGAAACAGGACGCAGCCCCTGCGCTCAGGGGTATCACGGCTGGGCGGGAGGTGGACTGTACAATCCCAGCTGGAAAGAGCTTTTAGAGAAGCAAGTGCAGGGATGTGTGGGGAGCCGGGGAGCCAGAGCTGACCCTGTCTGGTAGAGAGGAGAGCAGGGGAGAAATACTTCCAGGAAAACATGTAAAATTCTCCAGTGAGAAGCCAGGCCCCAGCAGAAAGGTGGGAGTTCAGAGATACTGTGGAACTATTTTGTTTGGTGAGAGCCAAAAGGGTAAAGAAAGAAGTAGCATTTTTGGCTCGTTTTGATTTCTGTTTGCATCAAAAAAACAAAAAACAGACAAACAGGGCTTCCCTGGTGGCACAGTGGTTGAGAGTCTGCCTGCTGATGCAGGGGACATGGGTTCGCGCCCTGGTCCGGGAAGATCCCGCATGCCGTGGAGCGGCTGGGTCTGTGAGCCATGGCCGCGGAGCCTGTGCTCTGCAGCGGGAGAGGCCACAAAAAAAAAAAAAAAAAACAAAAAAAACAAAAAAAACAGACAAACAAAAAGCCTGGAAGAATCTCCTTTTTCTCTTTACTATCCGGGGTTGCACACAGAGTCACGGAACAGGAGTGCGGTCATTTTGGTCTCGTAGATAGAATTCGCCGGAATCCTCACGTTCTCTGTGGCTGCGTGTTCTAACATGAGGGCGATGAGGAAAGGCGGAGAGGATGGGAGGAATTTTCCTTTCATTCCATGCTTTCCTAAAGCACAGATGAACGCAGTGCAAATCTCCATTTTAATTGAGCTGACATCGACAGGGTAGCCGCTGTGTGCTAGGAACCGCGGCACATGCCTTAGAGCCATGATCTAATTTAAATCTTCAGAACCATCCTTATGTTTATATTAGGTTATATTTTCTCCATTTGCGTAGGTGGTCAGCAGAAGCCCTGGCAGAGCACAGGGCTCGTGTCCTTTACTCTAAGCAGGACTGGCTCCCCAAAAAGGTAGAATTTTGGCTGCCGTACTGGTCTCCACGTCAAGGCCTTTTCGTTGAATTCCTGGGATGGTTTCCTGGTTCTGGTGGCGTTCCAGAACTTTCCTTCTTGCTCTGTGTGGATCCTTCCTTCTCCCCATCAGCACTCTAGAGGTGCTGCTACTGCCTGCCAGTGCCTGGGACTTCCTTGGGCCCCTACACAGCTGCAAAGAGAGACAAAAGGAGATGCATCACAGTGGCAGGGCGTCTGGGGAGGCCCTAAAGCTTCCAGACTCCCTTGGCGTGGGGCTCTCTGTAGGCCTGGGATGGATGCTGGTGTGGTCCAGGCTGACCTTCAGGCTACTCCCAGGCACAAATTTCATCCCTGCTGTTGCACGTGAGACTAAATTTCCTGAAGGAGGACAAGTTACAGAGACAGCACCCTTGGGGTGGATGTCTAACCTTGTTCCAAGTGCAAGTGAGTGCAGAATTAGAGGCCACGTTCACAGGGAGTCGTGGGTGGGAGGGAACAGAAATGGCACCCAGTGCAATCTTTCATAAGACCAATGGAGAATCTGGGACCCAGAGAGGGGAAGACACTTGGCCAGAATCACACAGCAAGGGCCGGGTCTCCCACTCCCAGCTCTCGTCTTTCCTCACTGCGCTGCATTTACTACACTGTTGCAACGAGGTTCCTTTCACTATGAAAAACTCACAGAATGGAAAATCCCTCAACTGTCTCCGTTTGGGCTTATTTTTTAGAAATTCACTGACATCTATTTCAGTTTTTTTTCCAAATAAATGCTTACGATTCAAGCATCCTATGTTGTGCTTGATCCTGGAAGAATAATTTTAGGGATTTCAAGCTCTCACTTAGCAAGCTTTACATCTTGATGAAATGCTGATTTTCATATTGTTCTCAAACTACACAGTTGCAGAAGCCAATGCCAAATGAAAGCAGGATATTTCGAAGGAAAAACTTAAAAATTTAAATCCATGACAAGTGATGACAGGTCTGAGGGTGAATGAAGTGATGAACACAGCGTGTGTGTGTGCAAAGGCACCGGGGTGCAGTGAGAGGCACTCAGACTGCGGGTAGGGGTCTGGCTCAGATCTTGGGCCGGCCCCCTTTGGCTGCGTGACCTCTGAGGGCTGGTCAGCCCAACACCCTGGACCCCAGCATCCTCATATATGAAATGGATTCACTCATGCTCACGTTACGAGGTCCCGCGCAAGACAGGATATATGTAAGTTGCTCGGTGAAGCTAAGCCACCAGATACAATCCCGTTGGTAAGTGGTAAAGGGAATCTGGGCTGGAGGCGAGGGTGCGACTAGTTATTGTGGCCTCCTGACATGCAAGTGACGAGAAACTTGAGAATATCGATGTGTTTCTCACACAGGGTTGGGCGCTCACTGCGGTCTTGAGTTTAATTATAGCGTTAAACGAATAGGGAGCTTGGGAGGCATCGTGATGGATGAGAGAGAGAATTGGCCCCAGAGTCAAGAGACTGGGTTTGATAACGGGCTCTGTGATGGCGGGCAGGTCATCGTCCTCTCTGGCCTGGACCGCCCATGCGGACACTGAGCTAGTGGGTCAGAAACTGCGGGTGACATCTGGGTCCAGGACAACTCTGAGGGGTCCTGGAACAGGGCCTGGCACGAAAATAAATGTATTTTGAATGAATGAATTAGCGATGGCTGTTCTGGGCTCGTTTTGAGAAGAATAGAGAGGCCTTCCCCAGGCTTCGCAGGAACACTGATGGTGACTAACAAGCTACGTCTGCCGTGGGCAAGGTCAGGGCGGGGCAAGGGCTTCACGTCCTGCCACAGTTATCGACCCTGGACTAGATGAGGGCTAAGCTCCTGGGCATGACTTACAGCATCAGGTTCTGTGTCTGCGCGGCGTCGGAATCACTCAGTAGTGAGGAACCGATCTCTAGCTGCCTGGAGAGCTGGAGCCCGGCTTTGGCCTCGGCTAAACAGGCTTTGCCAGCACAACCCCAGGCGGCGCCCTACGTCTCGCCCCCGGGGAGCCTCCTGGAGCTGGGCAGCACAGTGGCCCTGGATGGGAGCCCTGGCCTGGGAGTCCGGAGACCTGGCTTCTCGCTGCCTTCTCGCTGCCTTGCATGAGGGTCAGCTGCCAGCTCCCTGTGGGGCCGCGTTCACGTCCCTCCCTCTCTGGGCTTCAGCTCCCGCATTCGGGTTTGAAGCCAGCGGCTCCTAAGGGCTCTCCTCTGACCCTGCTCTAAGCGCTTGAGTGCTGTGAGGGTTCTCTTTGCCTTGCCATGGAGCCAGGCCCCTGACTTGGGCAAATGGAGCTTGTTTCTGGGCAGCTGCAAAGACCAGCAAGGGCGGCGGTGGTGCTGGGGGAACTTCTGGCAGAGACCATCCCCGCCATGTTGCAGCTCTGAGGTTCTGGGGCTGGAGGCCAGACCCTTTGTCCCCTCCGGGGAGCACCCGTGTGGCGGTGACGCCCAGCCCTCCTGCCCGGGATCCCTTCCCCCTTCCTCACATGTACCCTTCAAAGCCCCACTTGAGCACCAGCATCTAAGTGCTGGGCACCCTGACTCCCTCCCTTCCAGAGATCGTCGCTCCCTCCTCTGCTGCCTCTGCTTCTATTTCAAGGTTCTCCTGCACGTCACTTGACACGCTGGGTTTGAGTGGTCTCTCCCCCAGGGCCTGGGAGCGCTTTCTGGGAAGGGCAGGTAACTGCACAAAACAAGACCAGACCACTTCTGGGAAGCCCTGACCACGTGCACAGCATGTAAGCGCAGAGTGGGATTGGAGCTGTACAGACACGAGGGCTGCCGCCATCTCCCTGTACTCCCTCCCTGGCCTCCCCCCGCCTCCCCCAGTCCTGGGGCCAGTCTGGCTGTGGTGGAGGGGCAGTTCTCTGAGCATCCTGGGGGTGGGTTCGCCCTGTGTGGTGGAGAGAGGTAGACGTAAACATGACTGAGAGACAAACCCTTCTCCCAGGGAACTGTTATCTGTGCAGACCCGTCCTTGGTGCGTTGAAATCAATTCCTTCCAGGGGGATTTATCTTTCCTGATTTTTTTTTTTTTCTTTTTGGTGTGTGGCAAGTGTTAAAACTAGTTATCAAGATCTGTTAATGAATGCCAGAGTGATTATGTTGAGATCCCCATCAATTATGCGGAAAATCAGGTAACCAGACTATTTACTTTATGTAAGAGATGTGTGGGCTCCTTGTTCACTCTCTGAAAGAACATTCCTGAAAGGGTCATTTTTTATTTCCTGAGATGCCTTTTTTCCTAATTGCTTGAAGGTTTGAAAATTGCTCCCTTTCCCCTATTTTTATTCTGCGTGAATGTATTTCCTCGTGTCACATTTCCCCGACACCTCCGGTCTCCTGGAGAAGCGGGGCCCCTCCTCCAGCCTCCCACGTGCCTTCTGTCTCACCAGGAAAACCTCGGAGATTTGAAACCAAGTTGGAAGAAACACAGCTCCTTTGGTTTTTCTCTTTTGTAAACAGATTTGACAAAACAGAGTGGGAAGAACCCCTTCCCGGATCTGTCATGAAGTTGCTGAGGACATGGGCAGGTTCCTTCTCCCTTCTGTTTCCTCGAATGTAACATGAGGGACGAAGACAATCTGGGGGTCTAAGAGGGCCTGGGGTTGGAAGGTCCCGGAGCCAGATTTTAGTTGAATCTAAGTATGTCTTTCTCTCAGAGCTTCCCGACACATCCAGTCTGCCTAGTGAGACAATCCAAGCTGAGACAGGGCCACCCTCAGGGAACTGCTATAACCAGGGATTCAAATGATAAGGGGTTGGCCCAGATGGCCTTCAAGTCCCATTTAGCTCTGGCTCCTAGACTGGATGTGGTCAGAGGATCTCTTTATCATGAAAATCAGCTGTACCCCTTGCCGGGTGCCCCGTCATCTTTTTTTTTTTTTTTTTTTTTTGCGGTACGCAGGCCTCTCACTGTTGTGGCCTCTCCCATTGCGGAGCACAGGCTCCGGACGCGCAGGCTCAGCGGCCATGGCTCACGGGCCCAGCCGCTCCGCGGCATGTGGGATCTTCCCGGACCGGGGCACGAACCCACGTCCCCTGCATCGGCAGGCGGACTCTCAACCACTGCGCCACCGGGGAAGCCCCCATCGTCTTTTAAACTGCAGCTCACACAGACCTTTGAGGCTGGCTCCCCATGGGCACACACTCTTGGTCCTTCCACCCTCCCACCCCGGGGGCAAACGTCACAAGTCAGAGCTGAGCATACCTTCCTTTAGCGCGTTTGTCAATTGGACTCCATCCGGCCACACTGCAAAGACCAAAAGTGGAAATTGAGGCATTTCCTAAAAGTGAGTCCATCTTCACAATGCTAGATGACCCAAGGGCAGGAGGGCAAGCCGGCCTGACAGAGATTTCCCAAACTGGAGTCCCGGGTGTCTTCTTTGAAATTGTACATTTCTATCCTAAAGAAAAAAAGACCATCATTGACTTGGCCTGAACGAGCGCAACTTAGCACACACCAAGCACCAAGCACGTGAGCTCTGGTTTACACCAGCCCCCCATCTGGCTCGACTGGTTTACCCTTGAATTGTCCCTTCCTTCCCCAGCTGGAGAAGTGTCCCCCCAACTCCCTGGAAGTGACTGTTCCCAGGCAGCCTCCTGATAACCAGTACCCATGCATCAGACAGTTTCGTGAGTGAGAAATCCCCTCCTGTCGTATTAAGCGCAGACATTTGGGGGCTTATTGTTATAGCAGCTAACCTAGCTCATCTGATTTGCTCTTTAGGCCTCTTACCCCTCCGTCACGTAACTGCCTACGTGTCTTTCTCTCTCACTAGTCTGGGAGCTCTTGGAGAGAAGAGGCCTTGTCTGATTTGTCTTTATATTCTGAGGCTGATGGTCATGCCTACAATGTGTGTTGATTGAATGAATGAATATTGAGAGATGTTGGCTATTTAAACTTATAACCAGAAAGAGAAGCTGTTGTTAGACACTTTTGTTTCCATCAAAATGGGACTGGAAATCCTAGAAGCCTTCCTGGAAGAGATGATTGAAAATTTAAAAAAATTTTTTTAAAAATTAGGTTAGATAGCAAGAGAGGGACATCCCTAAAACAGGGACCACAGTAGACATGAGAGGGGGTTTAAATTGGTAGCAAATTGGGGAGTGGGGAGGGATTGAGGGAGGGAGAGAAATAGGATTTGGGGGGTGAGAGGAGACCCAAAAACTGTATGAAGGAAAAAAAAAAGCAACAGAGAAGAATGCTAACCCTCCCCAGGCACTTTCTGGAGCCAGGCACTGACCCGCCATTCTTATTCCACCTCCCCCACAGGTCCATCTCCAGGAGATTTTACTAATGAGCCTCAGAGACGGAAGCATCTGCCAAGGCCATGTGGCAGGGAGACCAGGTTTCTTCCACTCCCGAGTCCGTGCTCTCTTTCCATCTCACTCATGGCGCCTGGGCTGCTCTGCAACAGAGTGGGACGATCACACCCCGCCCCGTCCTTTCCCAGAAGCTACGTGCTTCTCCAAGACAAGAAGGTAGGTACAACCCAAGGAGCACTGGCCTTGGACTCAGGACACCCAGGCCTTGGCCTAGCACTGCGTGACCTTAAAAAAGTCCCTTTTCTTCTCTGAGACTCAACTCGCCCCTCTGCAAAACGACGAATTGGGGCCAGGTGACCCTCAAAGGCTTCTGACTAAACTGGCCCAGGATCCATCCGCGTCTCCAGGGAAGGCCAGCCTCTTACAAGTGAAGGACAGAGACCTTTGCAAGTTCTGTACCAGGGAGGGGTGGGAGAGCAGGAAGACTGCGGCGTGCAGACAGAGCGGCAGGGCGAGAGGAGAGATGGGACCCAACTGCAGCTTCCTCTTGGCCTTGGGAGTTGGAGAGGCCATTAGGGGAAACAGCAGGACATGAGGAAGGAGGTAAGAACCAGAGGTCAATAGTCTCAGCCGTGCTTACCCCAGAACCCAGCCTCAGGTCTTAAGGACCCTTGTGTAATAGAGGAAGAGCTCTGCTTCCATGAGCTCTTTCTGTAGCATGAGAAAAACATGTCAACACCTCTCCCAGAGCCGAGCACACACCATGTAAGCTTTTGGTGAAAAAGCTCTCCTTCAACATTCCTAGTGCTTGGAGTGAAGGCGTTTATCCCCCTCCTCACCATCCATCTTTGCTACTCAGAATGGAAAATGAAGAGGAGGGTAGAAGCCTTTTGGTAATTTATTTGGTCATTGATTCAGTCAATCTTTATTGAGCACCTACTATATACTAAGTCCTACGCTAGGTACCAGGAATGCAAGAGCAGACAAGTCAATCCTCATGGAGTTGACATGGTGGGATATATAGGCTGTCACAGTGATGACGTCAGCAGGATTCTTTCATACAGGATTGCCCACGAAGGCAGTACACCAGAGGGCTCCCAAGAGAGAGCAGTGGGGTCACGGGCTGACTTTATTTATTTGTTTTTTTATAATTTTTATTTTATATTGGAGTATAGCTGATTAACAGTGTTGTGTTACCGGTCAGAATGGCCATCATCAAAAAATCTAGAAACAATAAATGCTGGAGAGGGTGTGGAGAAAAGGGAACCCTCCTGCACTGCTGGTAGGAATGTAAATTGGTACAGCCGCTATGGAGAACAGTATGGAGGTTCCTTAAAAAACTAAAAATAGAACTACCATATGGCTCAGCAATCCCACTACTGGGCATATACCCTGAGAAAACCATAATTTAAAAAGAGTCACGTACCACAATGTTCATTGCAGCTCTATTTACAATAGCCAGGACACGGAAGCAACCTAAGTGTCCATCATCGGATGAATGGATAAAGAAGATGTGGCACGTATATACAATGGAATATTACTCAGCCTTAAAAAGAAACGAAATTGAGTTATTTGTAGTGAGGTGGAGGGACCTAGAGTCTGTCTTACAGAGTGAAGTAAGTCAGAAAGAGAAAAACAAATACCATATGCTAACACATATATATGGAATCTAAGGGGAAAAAAAATGTCATGAAGAACCTAGGGGTAAGACAGGAATAAAGACACAGACCTACTAGAGCATGGACTTGAGGATATGGTGAGGGGGAAGGGTAAGCTGGGACAAAGTGAGAGAGTGGCATGGACATATATACACTACCAAACGTAAAATAGATAGCTAGTGGGAAGCAGCCGCATAGCACAGGGAGATCAGCTCTGTGGTTTGTGACCACCTAGAGGGGTGGGATAGGGAGGGTGGGAGGGAGGGAGACGCAAGAGGGAAGAGATATGGGAACGTATGTATATGTATAACTGATTCACTTTGTTATAAAGCAGAAACTAACACACCATTGTAAAGCAATTATACTCCAATAAAGATGTTAAAAAAAACACAACAATGTGTTAGTTCCAGGTGTACAGCAAAGTGATTCAGTTATACACAGACATGTATCTATTCTTTTTCAAATTCTTTTCCCATTTAGGTTATTACAGAGTATTGAGCAGAGTTCCTTGTGCTATTTATAGTACATCCTTTTTGGTTATCTATTTTAAATGTAGCAGTGTGTACATGTCAATCCCAAACTCTCAATCTATCCCTCGGGCCAAACTTTAGAAAGACCATCCAGGGAAGGCCTCTCTGGAAAGAAATATCTGGGCTAAGATATGCCTGATGAGACGGAGCCAGCCATGCAGAGAGCTGGGAGGAGGGAGCCCAGGAGAAGGGGGCTGGATGAAAAGACCCCGGGGGCCAACTCTGTCTGCAACCCAAGGCCATGGAGCTTCAGCTACTCACTCCCTGGGACAGAGGCATTTTGGGACCAGACCCCCAAGAAAAGACCAAGACCAAGACCAAGGAAACTCTCTGGTCCGCAGGAAATCACAACCTCGGATTCCGGCGTCTGTCCTCATCGCTCCCGATGTTTGACAACTATTTCCTTCCCACTCCGGGCCCAGCGTCCAAGTGCAGAAACACCGGAGCACGCCAATGAAATTGATTTAGTGTTGGCGGTGCACTCTTCCCCAGCCTCGGGCAGGAGAGATTTACGGCCCCTGGAAGTGCCACCCCTCCCTGCTTCCTGTAAATCTCCCACCACATTTTGGGCGGCTGGAGCTATTTGGGTAACCTTTATCTGAACCAGAACTTCCTCGCCAGGAACTTCAGAGGGTACCTCCAGGAAGGAGGGGAGAACCTCAGGGGCCGACTTCTTTGGGGGATTCCAGGCCTGCTGAGGACAGCTGCTCCACAGGCATGAGGCAGAGAACAGAGTTCTTCTTTGATGCTGTGACGGCTTTGTGGGCATGGCACAAACCCCCAAAGGGGCACTTAGGGTTTATGGAGGGCGTGTGGATAGACAGCAGGCTATTAAGCCTGAATGTCGGGCCCCTCAAAATAAAAAGGATCGAGGGACTCGTCCGAGGCCAGATGCTCGTGGCTGCAAGGGATGCTGTGCGTGGTAGAAGAGAGAGCATAGCTTTGAGTCAGACGTGTCTTACAGATGTTATATTATATTATATATCAATGCGTTCACGGTCTGTCTCCCTGCCTGGAATCTCACTCATCTCCATGAGGCCGGCTCTTTGATTATTCCCAGATACATCCTCAGCACCTAGAACCATGCCTGGCCCGTGGTGAGTGCTCAGTAAGTAGTCGGTGAGTGAATGGATAATTCTGGATATATTCTGGCTCCACCACTGTGTGACCTTGAGCGAGTCGCTGCCTCTCCAGACCTCAGTGTCCTCCTCTGCATATTGGCGAAAAGAATCAATCAATCAAAATGTTAAAGGAGAGGCAATTTGCTTACACATTTCAGTAAACATTATCTCCCTTCTCTTTCCTCTCTGAAGCCTGGGAGTGAAGAGAAAAAGCACGTGTGCCGTGCCCTCAAAGCAACAGAAGCTGGGCCTCCATGTTTGGGGAACTTCCCTTTGCAGAAGGAGCTATCACACTGGACAAGTCACTTAAAATGTGTGTTTCTTTGTGATTTTGCAACTAAGAGATCTTTGCAGTCACCTCCTGCACAGGCATGGTGCAGAAGAGGGCGGGGAAGCCCTTTGCAGCCTGCTGGGGTGGCCATGAGCTGTGGGAAAGGGCATAGCACTCTGGGCTCTAGAATGGAGCTAGCCCCTGAACAGCTGCCATGTGACGCTTCCTCCAGGAAGCCTTCCCATACCAGCTTTTCCTTTGACTCTGAGGAAGCTGGGCTCGGGCCCCCGGAGCACCCATGTTGCCCTCTCTTAGAGTTCTGTCCCTCCTTTAATTGCTGCCTCACTGGACCTTAGAGACAAGGTCTACCTCTTCCTTCTCTTTATTCCTGGGGTCCTTTTGCTGAGTGAGGGGACAGAGGGAGGAGGGGAGGTGGTCCAGCCTCCCCTGGTGCCGCAGTGACATTTATCCTGAACAGGCTAGCCTGTGGCTGCCATCTCTGGCCAGAAGGAGCAAACCAAAATTGCTTCAGTAAACAGCCCAGTCAGAGCAAACCCGGGCCTCATTAAACCACAATTAGGATTGCTGCTCTGGCTTCGAGGGAACTCCGCGTGGGACCTGAGACTGTTTATTTGAATAAGACCGCGGCTGGGCGGCGGGAGGGGAGGGACAGAGGTGGAGGTGGAGGTCAGGCGGCGGGCGTTGGATCTTTCCGTCATTCTGGACACTTTAATAATGGGAAAACCTTTGACCTCAGCCCTCCCAGATCCCTGGATTCCAGAACCCAAATAACTATGGGACAGCAGTTTTGAATCTCCCTCAGATTCCTAATTAAACGGGATAAGGTACGGACAGTGCCCTGTGCATAGCAACGACTCCATAGAGGTGAGTTACCTCTTAGTAATCTGGTTCGATATCCACACCAAAACCACAAGCAGAAAAGCTCACTTGCTGTCAGAATTGTTGTTTAGACTGTGAATGGCCACCATATCTTTCATTTGTCCATCTTTTTTTTTTTCCTATTGAAAAGCAAACAGGCAAATGAACAACCAGTATCTCTTGTGTATGACTTACTTCCGGTCAGTGTTATCGGTTTTCTCATTTTAGACGCGAGAAAAGAGGGGTTAGAGAGGTTAGGTGATTTTGCCCACTATCTTGAAGCCAGTATGGAGTTCTCCAGCAGATAATCCACTCAACTAACCATCACTTATAGAGCACCTACCGTGTTTGGTACTGGAGATGCAAAATGAACGATATAGCCCCTGCCCTCAATGTGCTCGTTATCTGGTTATCTGACAGTTCATTTGACAGAATTTCTGTGAGTCTCTGAAAGCAGCTCTCATTGGACTAGACAAGGCCCAATGGCTGACGTCTTCTGGTTGGATGAATGGATAGTTGGCTCGATGAATGGGGGGAGGTTGTGATGCTTCAAGCTCCACCAGCATCCCGCTGCCTAAGACAGAGGAGTCTGGGGCTGGGAATGGCACCGAGTGCTGTGAGTGTGACGCTCGTGCCTTTAGGACCAGGGATCAGAGCAAGCTAATTCTACCAACTTCCCTGATACCCATGGCTCAGACTCAAACATGCCAAGCCTCTAAAGTGGGCATGGGGCAGAGCTGCAGACAGGAGAAGACCTCGCTTTCAGCCTGGCCCAAGGATCCCCAGGCCAGCCCACCCAAGGCTCTGAATGGGCTAGTGATGATAATGGACAACCGTCCTATAGTTAAGCAGAATCCACTGGCAGGTTCATTCTGTTCTAGGTGAAAAGCAGGCCACGTTTCCTGCAACTTTAATGATTGCATGCCGGTGCATGTCTTTTTGTGGAGATCTAGAAAATAGAGCTGGAAGGTTGATTAGAAATCAATAGCAAACTTTCTTCATAGGTAAGAAAACTGAATCCAAAAGAGATTTGTCCAAGCTCATTTGGCATATTCTAGAATGTCATATGATACTAGAACATATTATAATACAGGATTGAAGACTGGCCTGGGATAGGGAGATAAGAGCCTTAGCTCTGCCACTAACCTACTATATGACCTTGAGCACTTTACTCCCGGCTCTCTAGGCCTTAGTTATCTCATCTGTAATATGGGACAGATCTCTATAGTCCCTCTAGCCCTAAAAGTTAAGTGAATCTCATTTCATATTATATGCGAAGTTTAGGCAGTATGGAGTATTATTTAATGAGTCATTGATATTTGCCAGGAGAATAAATTATATTTCCTCTGATTAGTGATGTCAAAGGAGGAAAGGACCTCCTTGTAACGTTGAGTTGAATTTACACAGGATTTTGAAGAAGTCTGTCGAAAAGGCCTTGTGACACAGAACAATGCCTGGTCAATACTGGGCTCCCAATAAATGTTCGTTGAATGAATGAAAGTGAGTTCCAGGCGTAGGTTCTGTTGAGGACTGTTTACTGATGGATGTCAACTGGTCGAACATATGTGGGTCAGTGGGAGCTGGTGAGTGAAGAAACGACTGGTTGGATGGATAGACGAATGAGTGAATAGACGCGACATGCCTGAGACAGTGGCCTGACAGGCTCCCTTGGGAGTGTTTTCTCTGAGGAGATCCTGAGGCCCATGCATAGGGCAGCTAGAGGTAGACCAGCAAGCCCAGTCCTACGGGATTCCAAAGGACCCTGCCATGTGCAAGTCCTATAGCTCCTCTGAAGCTCAGCCAGAGTCCTCTCTGAGAGTTCCCAGGGGAGATGCTAGGGGACACCCTGGTGGAGGGTGAAGGCTGAGAGTAAGGGCTCATGGGAGGAAAGCACAAACTTGACCAAATCCCATTGCCACCCAGAGAGTGTACTCACCCCAGCCCACCCAACTCTCACTTCTCTGGGTTTCCACGGAGATTCTTCTTTCCTTCCGCTGTATCCTCATCTCACTCTGCTTCACTGGTTAAGTCCATGAAGGCTGGTCTTCCTTCGCTGACCTGAGCGGGCTCTGTGCCTGCTTCATCTCGGCACCTCCCCTAGGCCAGGGATGGCCCGTGCGAAGTCCCCAGTCACGGATTGAATGCATAAGTGACTGACTGATCCTTAGTCTACAGCTGGTGGCTCCCTGGACCTCAAAGGGCGATGAGTAAATACATGTTGCCCTCCATTGTTGTCGATAACTTTTTTGTAACTGGGAATAACAGTGCATATTTCACACCAACGTTAGCCAACCGTTTTTATATATTAATAGTAATACTTTCCTTAGCAACAAACCCGATTTGCATAATCCTTTGTAGTTTTTAATGTTTTATCTCGATTCTCTCATTTTCATTCTCATAGCGTCCCTGAAAGGGAGCTAGGGTAGAGATCATAATCTCCCATTTGGGGAAGAAACTGAGGCTCCTGGAAGTCAGGTGACTTGTCCAAGATCGTGTTTAGGGTCAGGGCGGGGCTGGGACACACCCAGCTTTCCTGATTCTTGGCCCTGTGCCCTCCCCTGGTTATGGTTTTCTACTTTCACCCATGGCCATGTTTAAAAGAAACTAGGAGGCAAAGAACGGTTTTACCAAGGAATGTTTACAAACAATGATGTTCTTAATTAATAACAAAAGCAGACGCACACTCTTGGTGGGTTCAGAAATAACCCGCTTCAAGCTAATTGATTAAAATGCCGTTGTACCAACTTAACGGTGACTTCAAAAACAATGAAATCCAGCCAAGGCCACAATAAAGCTGTTCCCCTGCCCCCTTTTTAATCATCTTTGTTGTTTTCAACTTTGCCTTAAACTCTTCTCTGTGTCTGGGCAGGTCACACCTGCCATGTTGACAAGCGTGGGGAGGAGGTGTGGGGCGCTGGGAACCGGTGGACTGTGGAGCTTTAATCTGACTCTTCCACGCTCTTGACCTGGAGCAAGTCATACCGCAGCACCATGTCTCAGCTCCCTCTCTCCTTTGAAGTGGGGAGGGCAACACCTGCCTGATCGATTCCAACTGTAAAAGGTAGGTAAAGGAGCCAGCGTGGTGTGTGACACAGAGAAGGTGGATGATAAATGAACGTTTGCTTCCTCTCACTGCATCAGGTCCTTCAAGGACCTCACGGACTCTTTAGAGTGAGAGGCTCTCAGAGGTGGGAACCTAATGGCTAAATTCCTATGGCCCATGGTACCTGTCTCCTGCAGGACTTTTGCAATCAGGTCCTCTGTATTTGGTGTGACACGAAGCATGTCATTCAACCTCTCTGAGCCTCAGTTTCCTCATCTGCAAAGTGGCTGCCCTAATACTGACTTCAGTGCTTTGCTAGGCTTGAATGAGAGCACATGCAAAGATCTGGGGCTCAGTAAATGGTAAGCTCTCACTATCACTGTCACGTGGATGGCAAGGGGGAGAGCTTGGAAGAGGGAGTCCCAGCTCTGCCGCATCCGCGCCCTGGGCCTCACCCTGCTCATCTCTAGTATGGGGAGGATGATTGCTGGCCCGCCTACCTGCAGGGCAGCTTGGAGAGCCCAGGAGTTAGTTGATGGTCTTGACCTTGGCTGCACTCTACGATCACCCAAGGAGCTTTAAAAACAAGCCCATCCAGGGGCCCGCCTCTGGCCAACCTAATCAGGATTTGGGGGGTTGGAACCCAGGCATGTGTGTCTCTCAAATGTCCCTGGTGAGTCTAATGGGCTGCCAGGTTTCGAGTCCCCGAGATAAAGATGCAGCCTCCGTTTCCAAATCGTGGAGGCCTGCACACATGAGGGAGTCGGGCAGGAGGGCTCCCCTCCAGGTCCTGCTGCGGGGGCGACGGAGACTTCTCGGGGTCACCATCCCTTCCTCGGTTGGGTTGGGAGCCATCAGCCTCTTTGATTCCCTTTCAACACTTCCCAGGATTTCTGTCCCCTCAGAAGAGGGAAGCAGGGTGCTGGCAGTAACCGGGGCTTGCTAACTTTAACCTTTAAAAAAACAAGCTTTATTGTGAAGACCAAAAGGTCTTATAAACCTTAATGAGCGGCATATGTGAAACACATACGTGAATTGCTTGTTTGAAAAATATTTCCCAGCTAGCCTTCAATAGCAGAGCCTTTATTATTCTAAACGGGAGCTTGTCTTACCAGAGGACTGAACAAAACCCCAGTTGGAGATAATTATCTTAGCAGAATTCCCCATGGGTCCCTGGAGAGGGGCCGGGGGGGTGGAAGCCGCTGGAACACATGTGCTAACTTAGGCTGCCTTTGTGTACACAACAAACACAAAAGCTGGGCTCTCGGCAGCGAGGAGAATTCCGGCTCCTGAAGCGGTGACCTCAATATTCGTTCCGGGGATGGCAAATAGGTTGGTCTCCATGGGTGGGGGTGGAGGTGGGAAGGGTGGGGTGGGAGACACGTGTCCAAACTCCTCCTCCAGGCAAGAGCTGGCGGTGCGGGCAGAAAATAAAGGGGCCAGCGATCGAGAGATGCCGGCTTTTCCAGTTCATTCCTCTTTGGGGGCATGACTCTGAGCGACTCGCTTTCACCATCTAGGTCTCAGTTTCTCCATGTGTAACATGGGGCCAGTGTGATGACCCCACAGGATGCCACAGTGATCAGAAATGGTTTAATCCAATGTACAGTGGAGGAAAGCAATCTCTGGATCAGTAAATTCCACAGGCAGCAACTTGACAGGCAACCCGCCTTCACCGTGAGGAAGACAAGGCTGGAGACACAGCCTGAAGCAAGAGTTTTGGGTTCCCAAGGCCCCCCCGCTTCCCGGGACCGTTCAGACACCATTACCTGAAGCTTTGGGCCGTCAGCCTCCTGAGCCTGGCCCCCAGATATTCGGGGAAAGTGGGCCACTGGGCCTCAATTAGCTGGGTAATGGCTTCAATTCCCTACTGCTCCCTGCTCCTTAATTATCGGCCAGCTACCTCCCATCCCTGAGCTCAGGAATGCCGCAGCCCTTGCTCTTTTCCCAGCCCGGAAGTCGCGAGAGGAAGCCACCTTGGTGGGACGTGTCCCACAGCTGCAGGCAGCCCAAGGAGAGGCGGGCAGGCCCCATCAGACCCAGAGCACGCTTTGATCTCCGTCCTCCCGCTCCAGACCCCCTCCAGGGGCTTGGGGCAAGCCTGCTGTGTAGGCCTAAGCGAGGGCAAGGGGTTGAACTAGACGACCTCTGAAAGGCTGGAGGGTGAAATGGACCAAACCGGAGATGTGGAGCAGGAACTACGGGCTGCCTAACAGTGTACAGCTGCTTTCACTTTCCCCAGCCCATAGTTTTCTCATCTATGAAATGGGGCTAATGAGGTCTCTCCAGAAGGGTCGTGTTTGTTAGGGTTAAGATAGTCAATTATGTGACGTGCACGTATAATTAACTAGGTGCCTGGCACCCAGGTGTGGCTCTAAACAGCCCCCTTGCCCTCCTGCTTCTCCAGCCCCTCCGTCAGCAATAACCCTTTATGCCAGTGAGACAGCTACACGAAGTGGGAAGAGTTTCAGAGCAGGGTCCGTTTCAGCCTTAGTTTCGCTACCTGTAAAATGCTGTTCCCTAAGGGGACCTGACTCTTCCAGTGTTCTAGGGGGAGAGACAGAGAGCATCCCCCAAGCCCCAGGAACGTCCTCCCAGGCCAAGCCCTGCATCAGGCGGCTCTCCTTGCCCCCAGCGCACACACCCTGCATGCTTTCCCACCAAGGTAAACAGGGTCATTAACACTTTATCTTAATTGCTACTAATGATGGTAAATTTGCCCGATTACGTAAAACGGGGCTTTCTGGACTAATTCGTTTCCTAAGCTGAGCTGGAACCTTTAAAATTTCAACTGAGTCATTCCAGCTTTGAAGCTGAACCCTATTGGTCAATTGTGGGTTATTTACGGTGGATTTGCCTTCTCCTGGTACTGGCTGTTGGGGACAAGTATGAGGCAGGAGCCGAAGGGAAGAACAACCACCCAGATTAGGGCAAGATCCTCGTGAAGGAAGAGCTGGAGGATGGCTTTCCCCTTGGTTCCTCCAGTTCATTCTTGTGTCAGACATTTTCATAGGTTTTCTTAAGGATTCACATTTTTTTCCCTTCCCATTCCATACATAAAGTGTTTTAAATCCAGACTCCATCAAACTGGCACTTTTACAAAATTCACTAAAAGTTTCAGAGTTAGTTTTATCTTTACTGTGTTGTGTGTGTGTGTGTGTGTATATATATATATATATATATATATATATATAAAATACATAAAATATTGAAATACTTCTTCCATTATTTTTTTAAACCAGATTCCTTTTTGGGTTCCTTAACAATGTTGGCTGATTGTTAGTGCTTAACGTTTCTTATTTAAATTGCTTCCTTTTTAAAACATTCAATAAATTGCTTTGAGGCTGGTGGCCCGTGTGTAAATGACAAATGCATGCATATGTATATTTCCTTCAACAGTCTAAAGGTTTGTCAGGCTCTATGGTTGAGAATTTTAACTTTAAAAAAATGTGATGATCCAGGTCAGTGCGCCTTGGTCCAGCATTTGGTGGACTAAGTGGTCCAGCCTTTCACTTGTAACCAGTGGCCCAGCCTTTCTCTTGCGAGGAGCGCAGACTTACAGAGCCCCCGGAGAGTCGGGCTCTGAGTCAATGTGAAGTCTGTGCTAGGGGATGTTCTTGTATATGCCCTTGACCAGGTAAATTTGATCTTTGTGGGTAAGTGTGCCACCTGTATTCACCTTTTCCTTCTCAGGTTTTAGGACATTGCAGCTTGCAAAACACTGCCATATCCGTTTTTCCATGTGACTCTTACAACAGCTTTGAGGCTGAGGCAAGGCAGTGGTTGAAATCCCACTTTACAGATGAGTAAACTGAGGCCCACACTGACTTCCTTAAGGCTTCTCATGGACTCAGACCCAGCTCTTTTGAGTCTCAGAATCCAGCGATCGTCAACTGCTCTACCAACACAGGAGGGCTATCGGTGAGAAAAGGCCAGGAGAGGAAGGCAGGAGCAGAGGGAAGGTCTCAGGTGTCATCTGCCCGTTTAGGTCCCTTGCATCACACTCTCAGTCTCTGTGGTTGCTTTTTTGGAAATTGATGACTAGACCATGAGCTCTTCCTGATGGGGTCTGTAATAGACTGAACTGTGTCCCCCAACCCCCAATCCAATTCATATGTTGAAGCCCTAACCCCCAGTGTGACTATATTTGGAGACAGGGCCTTCAAAGATGTATTAAGGTTAAAGGAGGTCATAAGGGTGGGGCCCTAATCCAGTATGGCTGGTGTCCTTATAAAAAGAGGAAGAGACATCAGTGATGTGGTTGCACAGAGAAAAGGCCACGTGAGGTCACAACAAGAAGACAGCCATCTGTAAAGCAAGGAGAGAGGCCTCCAGAGACAATGACCCTGCTGACGCCTTGATCTTGAATTTCCGGCCTCCAGAGTTGTAAGAGAAGACATTTCTGTTGTTGAAGCCACTGTCTCTGGTATTTGTCACAGCAGCCCTAGATAAATAATACAGGGTTCCAGTCCCACCATGGTCACCTTTGCATCCCTCTTCCCCTGGCAGCTGGGTGATGGAGGTGGGCAGGCTTTGGGTGGCTCAAAAATGCCAAAGACTTACCCTCCTTAGAGCACGTGACTGCCAGACTGAGAGCAGGGTGCGCAGGACCCTGGGCAAATAATTTTTTTGCCAAGGCCTTGTCTATATAAACAATTTAAATGAAAGATAAATTACGAAATTCATGGGCCCGTGTGAGGCACAGTTGATTCTCATTATTCATGGTAGTTATATTTTATAACATCACTGTGACCACTGATTTAGTGAATACTGAACCTTGCTCCTGGGGGAAATACAGGTTAGGTTCCTATGAGATTCTGGTCACATTTTTGTCAACTGATCAACACATAATCTTGTTCTATGTGTTTCTGTTTAAAGACGCCTTATTTAATATATATTTTGATTCATTAACATTGACCTCAGGGTCAATAGCACTGCAACCCATATGCCTGAACAAAGCTCATCTCTGTAAGGCACATCACAGCCTCACACTTAGGAACGCCACTCGACAACACTTCAGCAGTACGCTTGGGTGCCACATTTTAAACAGTGACATCACCAAAATAAAATAAAAGCACTAAAATGCAAAACAAAAAAAAGAAAAGAAAAAGACAGTACAGGAAGTTTACATCTCTGAGAAGTGAGACAAAAAGTAGAGCATCATCTGATTCTACCTTAGCTGGGAACGTGCACTTTGGACAACTCAAACTTTTCAACACTCTGCACATGTCTATGAATGACTGTGAAAGCACCGTGAATATTAATTTGGGGGGTAAACTACATTTTGGTAAAGGCACAAATTTGCAAAGACAGAATATGTAAATAATGAGGATCAACTGAACGGTGGTTTCTTTTTTTTCTTTGGCCTTGCTGTGTAGCATGTGGGATCCTAGTTCCCCAACCAGGGATCGCACCTGTGCCCCATGCAGTGGAAGCTCGGAGCCCTAACCACTGGACCACCAGGGAAGTGCCAGTACGGTAGTTTCTTGATGAAGATTTAGAATGATGGTAGGAAGAATGGTATATATTTGTTTATTGTCTGATTAGTGCTTGTGAAGATTCCTCAGTGTCCAGGCACCATCTCTGACTCTTCAGATCTGGAACCATGTCATCAGGATCTTTACTGTCAAATGCTTTAGTCCTGGTTAATTTCCTATCTCCCAGTTTGAGACATCATGCCGTGGCTCTTCCAAATCTCCTTGTGTTGAAACAATACAGAACGACTTGCCTCTGCGGTTTTCCAACACCATTTATTGAAGGCTGGTTACGTGACCACCAAGGCAAGTCTCACCCTGAGCAGGCAGGAAAACGTGACTGGTCACTCATTTTCTGGTCATGTTAAATTTACTGCTGGGAATTTTATAACATAAATGTAGAACGACACATCTTGAGCGCTTTAGGCCATAACCATTGCATTTTTAGAATGTGATCTCTTCCAGTGTTGACCTTGACTTGATTCACACGCTGCGACCGACAGGCAGGATGGGCAGAGGACCTGTGGGCACCGGAAAAGAGCTCATTTGCATAAGAAACGTCTGTCCTCATATTTCACAGCTGAAGAAGACCTGGGAAGAGCAATGCATCCCCTTGTCGATTGAAGGCAAGAGGGGACGTTGACTGGAAGGGCCCGTTGGCTTTGTGTAGCAACTGTCTCAGGAGCCCCAGGAGAAGACATGAGAAGGGTTTGGCCAATGGTACGGAGCCTGTGGAAGGTATGGGGTGTTATCCTGCTGCCAACAGTAGGGGTACACAGGGCACAGATTGCTGCCCTCCCCCACTCCTCCCTTGGATAGGGTAGATTTCAGGAGGTGCTGTGGTAGAACACGGGTGGACAAGAGCTGGTGCATGGGGTTCAAGCCCAAGGATCAGTCGACAAGGGTAACCCAGAATCCTGAAGTTGTCCTATATCTATTGTGAATCAGTCTCCCCAAACCAACATGTCACCTCCATTCTGGCAGCCCATTTTTGTTTAGTCCTGGAAAAGAAGTACCATGCTGGCAGCAGAAGCGATCTGGACATCAGGCTGCCCTTCTGGGACTGGCACCCAACCACTGGAATCCAGGACAACCCCATAGATGTAAATCCTAGAGCTCCTTGAGGCCTCTGGTCAACCAGATGTGGGCAGGGGGAAGAGGGGCTAGAGAGTCAGGGAGGACCCCAAAGGGGAGAAACGAGCCCTAGGGCCCACACAGATCCCAGTCTGGACTAGGGGTGCCCTGCCCAGATGGCACTGCCAGCTTCCAGAATCCCAGGCATGGAAAGGGGTGGGGCTTGGATAATTTTGAGGAGGAGAATGACCAGCATGCTGCAGTAGTCCAGGCAAGACGTTGTGGAGGACACGCGTTTCCGGTGGGATTGTAAGTCAGGAGACCTCCTTCGGAAAGGATTTAGTAGTAACTGCCAAAGCTCAACATACATACACCTTATAACCAGCGATTGCTCTCCTGGTTGTAGAGTCAATGAAAATGAGTGCTTGCGTTCACCAAAGGACTTGCACACAAAGATTCATAACAGCGTTATTCATAATAGTAAAAACTGGAAACAACTCAAATGCCTATCAACGGAAGATTGGGTAAATAAATCGCAGGGTATTCAGACAGTGGTATACTATGTAACAGTGAAAAAAATCGACGTGCAACAACATGGATTCATTTTCCAGACACTATATTGAACAAAGAAGCCATACCGTATTGTTCCATTTCTACAAAGTTCAAAAACAGGCATATTATACTAGAGGTCAGATAGAGGTACCATTTTGGGGGAGGTATTAACTGGGAAAAGGTACAAGGGAGCCTTCTGGGGGTACTGGAAATGTTCTAAATCTTGCTTTAGCTGGTGGTTACATGGGAGGTATACATATGTAGAAACTGACGGAGCTGTGCATTTAAGATGTGTATACCTTATGTTTGTTAGATATATGTCAGTTAAAAATCTTAAAATGTGTGTGTGTGTGTGTGAGAGACAGCGAGAGAGAGAGAGAGAGAGAGATGGATGGACTGGAAAAAATAGGTAGCAATGGGGATGGTGGGGCAGGGAGCAACTGATTAGAGAGATGTTTAGGTGTTAGAGCCCGACTTTAACCAGTCAAAGTAGGCCTCACCATGGAAACAGCCTAAATGTCCATCAACAGAGGAATGGATAAAGAAGATGTGGCACATATATACAATGGAATACGACTCAGCCACAAAAAGAAAGAAATAATGCCATTTGCAGCAACATGGATGGACCTAGAGATTGTCATACTACGTGAAATGAGTCAGACAGAGAAAGACAAATACCATGTGATATCACTTATATGTGGAATCTAAAATATGGCACAAATGAACCTACCTATGAAACAGAAAAAGACTCACAGACACAGAGAACAGACTTGTGGTTGCCAAGGGGGAGGGAGTGTGGGAGAGGAATGGACAGGGAGTTTGGTGTTAGTAGATGCAAACTATTACAAATAGAATGGATGGACAAGAAGGTCCTACTGTATGGCACAGGGAACCCTATTCAATATCCTGGGATAAATCATAATGGAAAAGAATATAAGAAAGAATGTATATATAAAGAATGTTAATTTCTGTACAGCAGAATTAACACAACATTGTAAGTCAACTATACTTCAGTAAAAAGGTAAATTAAAAATATATATAGGGCTTTCCCGGTGGCGCAGTGGTTGAGAGTCCGCCTGCCGATGCAGGGGACACGGGTTCGTGCCCCAGTCCGGGAGGATCCCGCGTGCCGCGGAGCGGCTGGGCCCGTGAGCCATGGCCGCTGAGCCTGCGCGTCCGGAGCCTGTGCTCCGCAACGGGAGAGGCCATAGCAGTGAGAGGCCCGCATACTGAAAAAAAAAAAAAAAAAAAAAAAAAAATATATATATATATATATATATATATATATGTATATGTATATAAATAAACAAAGTAGGTCTCACTGTCCTGATAAGGGAAGCACCTGGGGCTCAGAGACAGTAAGCAGTGGAGTGGGGATGGAGACATCCACTGCTCCTGAGCCCACATGCTCAGGGAAAGTGGTCCCATTCTCTGCTCTCGGGTGGCCACTGATCCATCTAGGCTGCTCATGACAATCCCTTTCCCTTTGCCAGAGAGTAGTTTAGGGCTTGGCAGGGGACCAAGACCTTCCCGATCAGATGTGAAGGGAAATCCACTGGGGGCCACCGAGCAAGGTGTCTTTGCTTTAAGGAGACACGAGGAATACGTGCTTCTCTTCTGTCTAGGGGCCTCGTTGTGTCTGTCGGGGTGTCTCAGCTGGAAGGGCAGCTGCCGTGTCTGGAGCAGGGAGGGCTAGCCAAGGCCAAAGCTGACACCCAGAGGGGACAGAGTGGGGAGATGGGGCAAACCCGGACACTGGTGACACTTTTAGCCCCTCCACGAACCAGTCCTAGACACACCCTAGCTCGGTACTTTTCCAAGGCCTCCTGGCCTGCAGTGGACCCAGTGAGGAACACTTCTTGTCCCTTGGCTGTTCCTGACAGTGTTTGTGCAAACACCCAGGTGAAGTGGGTGAACCCAGGTGAAGGGCTGGGAGCCAGGCAGTCAAGGAGGGTTTCAGGGCTGGAGGATGGCTTCAGAGGATGGGCATGATTGGGGCCAGGAGCGAGGCAGGGGGAAGGCCAGGGAGAGAGGACGTGGCTGCAAAGGATGTAGGAGGTGCTATCAGTGCCTGGCCCCCCTGCCCACTGGCGAGTCCACTCAGCATGGTGGGGGGTCCCCATGCCTGCGGACAGCCTCCCATCTCAAGCACCCACTGCGTCTCAGCTCCCTAAACATGAGCCCGTTCATCCAAGGAGCGGGTGCAGCCTGGAAATGTGTGTGTGTTTAGTGGGGAGGGTTAACGCTTCCAAGATCAAACCTCGAGCTAGCCAGCCTCTGGGGGAACCCCGCCTCCTTGCCGTCTACCCCACTGTGTACCAGAGTTGATCATATGGCCAACAGTACACAACAGAGGCAACAGCGTGTTGCTCCTGAGATTAGATGACAAGCCTTCAGCTTCCGTCCTAGGTGCTCCTTCTCTCTTCCTCACTCTCAGGTCACTCACTCTGGATGGGGCTGTGTTGTGAGACGTCCTGCGGAGAGGCCCACGAGGCTGGGAACTGAGGCTTCCTGCTGACAGCCATGCAAGTGGCCATCTTGGGAGTGGATCCTTCCGCCCCAGTTAAGCCTTCAGAGATGGCAGCCCCCGTGGACAGTCTGACTGTGGCCTCATGAGAGACCCTGAGCCAGAATCCGCCAGCTAAGCCTCTCCTAGATTCCTCACCCAGAGAAACTGTGAGACAATAAATGTGTGTTGTTTTAAGCCTGTAAATTCTGGGCCACAAAATTGTTGCTCATTGATAGATAATGAAGACAATTCTTAACCAGCAGGGGACAGGAATGATGCTTCCAACCTCCCATCTTTGGAGGAACAATTCTACACCATGATTCAGAGGATTCCCGGTGGGACTGGGTCACAGTTACCAAAGTGAAAACCAGCTCCACAATGCACCCCTTCCTGACTTTCCCTCCAATCCCATCTCCTCTTCACTCCAGCTTTCCGGGATCATTTCTCAAATGAACAACCTACACCCAAATCCTTGTCTCAGGCTCTGCTTTGGAGGGAATTCAGTCTAAGACAAGGGACTTCATGGAAAAAGGTTTAGAAGCTAGAATGTGAACACTCCACAAGGGTAATGGGGGACAGAACTGGTTGACATGAAAGTTTTTTTTTTTCCCCAAGAACACATTTTTTAAAAATTGGAGTATAGTTGATTTACAAAGTTATATTAGTTTCAGGTGTACAGCAAAGTGAATCAGTTATACATATACATATACCCGCTCTTTTTTTAAAAAGATTCTTTCCCATATAGGTCATTACAGAGCATTGAGTAGAGTTCCCTGTGCTATACAGTAGGTCCTTATTAGTTATCTATTTTATATACAGTAGTGTGTATATGTCAATCCCAGTCTCCCAATTTATCCCTCACCCCCCATCCCCTGGTAACCATAAGTTTGTTTTCTACATCTGTGACTCTCTCCTGTTTTGTAAATAAGTTCACTTGTACCCTTTTTTTTTAGGTTCCACATATAAGCGATATCCTATGATATTTGTCTTTCTGTGTCTGACTTACTTCACTCAGTATGACAATCTCTAGGTCCATGACATGAAAGTTTTAAGGACCATTAGCAGACAGCCTGGAGTTCCAGATTCACGTGCTGCCTTGGGAAGACTAGATGAGTCCTCTTGGTCTACTCAAAGGGCTGGATGCCATGTTGCCCCCATCAGCAGCAGCAGGGTGGGAGGAGATCAGGATGTGTGTCTCAGCTCTCCTAACAGCTAGCTGTATTCAGTTCACTTGTCTCCCTGGGCCTCATTCACTAATCTTAAATGTGACTAGTGCATCTCACTACTCTAGCCAGTGGTGAAGACTCATGAAAGAAGAACCATAAATGGTGAGGTGGTCTCTAAGTCCATTCCACTCACATCTCCTGAGATTAGCATCTTATTGCCACACCTTGGGTTGCCTCCTGGGGAGACTGACCTGGTTTTTGAACCACATCAAAACCTTGGGGACTGGAGATGGGGCCGCTTGTGAGTTTTAAGAGCTATCTGCTTATCCTTCTGCCATGTCACTAAGAGATGAGATGGGAGGGACCGATTTCTCACATTGGAAAGTGACAGCATCATTTCCTAATTATCACATTTGGGGGAACAGATGGGGAAGCATGTGGAGGAATTATGGGTTTCTATTTGAAAGGGGGGCATGTTTTCTAAAGAAAGTTACCTCCGAATATTTCCACCCAGTTGTCCTGAAAGCATTTGGGGTTTACGAGGCATTTAGTAAATAAGATGCTTTTTTACAGATGAGGAAACAGAAGTGGGTAAGGGGAGTCAGGATGGATATTTACTGAACACCTGCAGAGTGCCAGGTGTTTCACATTCTGAGCACATTTCATGTTTACAGTAACCCTGTTTCAAAAACAAGAAAATGGAGGCTCAGCTATTGAGAAGTAGAGCTGGGAGTTGAACCTAGGGTTGTCTGGCCCCAAAGACCCCTTTAGAGTTTGCCATGTGCAAATGAATGCAGCATGGGCTCTACCATCCTCATGCTCCTGGGTTATTGCACAGGTGGGCATAAAATGTCTGGACACAGTTCCTCAAAAAGTTAAACAGAATTACTGTATGACCCAGCAATTCCAGGACTAGGTAGATACCCGAAAGAATTGAAAGCAAGGACTTAAACAGATCCTTGTACACCCACGTTCATAGCAGCATTATTCACAACAGTCAAAAGGTGGAAAAAGCCAAATGTTCATAAACAGATGAACAGATAAACAAAATGTGGTGTGTGCGTACTGTGGAGTATTATTCAGCCATAAAAAGAGATGAAATTCTGACACAAGCTACATCACCGATGAACCTTGAAAACACTATGCTAGGGAAAATAGGCCAGACACAAAAGGACAATTATTGTATGATTCCACTTCTAGAGTAGGTAAATTCACAGAGACAGAAAGTAGAATGAAGGTTACCAGGGGCTGGGGAGAGGGGGCACGGGGAGTTATTGTTTAATGGGTACAGAGTTTCAGTTTGGAATGCTGAGAAACTCCTGGAAATGAATAGTGGTGATGGTTGCCCACAAATGTACTTAATGTTACTAAATTTGCACTTAAAAGTGTGAAAATGGTAAATCGTATGTTATGTGTGTTTACCTCAATTTAAAAAAAAAAAAAAAAAGCCCTGGCACAGGGCAGATTTCTGCTCAGTCTGTGGGAGCCTGAGTGGCAGAGAGATGAATGCCGATGGGATAGATCTGGAGAGGCGTCTGGGAGGGAGCGGGATTCAGCTGGGTCTTGAAGGGTATGTGGATTTCATTAGGCAGTTTTGGAGAAAGAAGGGCATTCCGGTGCTGATGTGAGGATGGGCGAGAAGGATTCATAAGGGATGGGAGGATATACACGCCAGGTTGGACGCAGTCCGGTAAGGCTGGAGCAGTGGGTTCATCAAGAGTGTAAAGGCAATGGGGATAGGAAGGGAGGGCTGGAGGACCTCGCCTGCCGAGAGGTGTCCCTTTCTACCTGAGGTTGAACCTGTGGGGCACCAGCAGTGTCCTGTTACACAGAGACACCTCCTCAACGCAAAGGGACATCAAGCATAGCAGTGCGGAGCAATTCTGTGTGACGGCTCTACCCTCCTACCCATCTTGTCCTCACTGGCACCTGGTCTCACTGCCCTGAAACAAGCTGGCCATGCCCCATCCTCCACTCCCCGTGGCCTCTGCTGCCGAGACCAGCTCAAGGTCCTGCCACGAAGATACACTGGCTGTTGGCTAACAAGGACCATTACCCTTTTCAGTTTTAGAATCATTTAGATGGGCTGCATCCCTAATAAACACGAATACACCCATGGACTAGGAAACGAAGGTTTTCTCCTGCTTGTCTGCTGCCATCCAGCCTCGTGATGTTATTACCAACGCCTCGGACCCCTACCACACACATGCACTAGGCTAGGGGACCCGAGAGCAGGGTCGTCCTCAGCTCCCATTCCCCAGTCGGCACCCTGCAGGCACCTGGCACTCAAGGGTCTTGTGCTGAATTGATTTGAACAGGATCTCACTGTCTACCCTTCCACACCCTGGGTTTTGAGCACCATCTGGTCCCCTGCCCAGAGTGCCAACCGTAGAGTTGGCATGTGGCATTTATTCGATCAATCTCAGATGTGTAGTTGAGGTTGGAGGACAGAGGTGAGTCATGGATTTCCAGTCCTAACGAAGTCGAGTGCTGAGAGCTGGTACTGAAGTACCTTCTGGTACTGAAGGAGGTGACGGGCCCCAGCAGACAGATTTGTCTCCAGCTTCAAGCTTCTTCCTAAGAAAGAACACCTTGGGCAGTTCCAAGATTTCTAGGGTGATGGTCAAAGTCTATATCTGCCTGGAAAAGCCAGGAGTTGCCTTTGTCATGTGGACAAATAAAGGGATGTATTGCAGCTGAGCAAAGATCAGGGTGATGGTGAGAGTTGCCATGGACTCAGTGCCGGTACGTTTTCCGTGGGTTATCTACATTCTTCTCTCCCCGGGAGATAAGCAACCCTCATGGGACTGGCTGACCACTCTCCCAACAGGTACTCTGAGTTCTAATCCAAACCCACATGCTCTGGGGAGGTCACACGTGTCTTGCACCATGCACTCTCCCTAACAGGCGCTGTCACCTGAGAGGCGTTATCTACCGTCTACACTCACGTGACTCTCAAACCACTGTCTCCATGCCGTGTGGTCATACATCCTGCTGGCCAGTGCCCACCATCATTGATGTTTCCTCCACAGGATCTCCAAGCCGTCCTCTCACATCTGCTCCCCTAGGGCCCCTGTCTCCCCTCAGGTACCTCCATCTCCCCAGCTTCCCAAACCTGTGCGTTATCCTTGCCATCCTCCTGCCGGTCAAAAAGTCCATTCAAGTCTTCCGTCGTTGTATCTCTAAAACCTCACCACTTCTCTCCATCCCAGCCACCACTGCGTCAGGTCAGGCCACCGGAACCTCTCACCTGGATGGGGGCTCCCATGCTCCCCTAACTGAAACAAGGATGAGACCATCTCTCTAAAAAGCTTATCTTCTTCAAATGACTCTCCTGTTAAAACTTCATCAATTGGTCTTCCCTGGCGGCACAGTGGTTGAGAGTCCGCCTGCCGATGCAGGGGACGCGGGTTCGTGCCCCGGTCCAGGAGGATCCCACATGCCGCGGAGCGGCTGGGCCCGTGAGCCATGGTCGCTGAGCCTGCACGTCCGGAGGCTGTGCTCTGCAACGGGAGAGGCCACAACAGTGAGGGGCCCGCGTACCGCAAAATAAAAAAAAAACAAACAAAAAAAACTTCATCAACGATTTTTCTGGGGTGGCTTTTGCTTCTGTTCTAACACCCTCAGAGATTTGGATCCTGAGTTCTAGAGCCCAGGACACTCTCTGGGTGACCCCAGAGCATACCCAGGTTTAGGCATCACTGGCCTGCACGGCCTGTGCCTCTGGTGCTGGGACGGGCTGCTTCCGACGCGTGCAGGCCTCACCCCACTCCTTTACTCTTACGAGCACATCAAGACGTGGAGACCCAGACCACGCTTTCCGCTGGAGCCTCCTACCCTCGAGGGCTGGTCCATCCCTGTGCCCTCAGCCACGCACGTGTCCCTCCGGCAGAACACGGAGGACACTGCACTGTCCAGATTTTGACTATGACCTCCATCCTTCTGGTTAAGGAATGTGTCCTTTGTCCCTGGGCCCCCAGCAAAGGGCCAGGGCAGGCATTCAGGAACTGTTTCTTAAAAATACAGCGTCTCTTGGGCTTCCCTGGTGGCGCGGTGGTTGAGAGTCCGCCTGCCGATGCAGGAGACACGGGTTCGTGCCCCGGTCCGGGAAGATCCCACATGCGGCGGAGTGGCTGGGCCCGTGAGCCATGGCCGCTGAACCTGCGCGTCCGGAGCCTGTGCTCTGCAACGGGAGAGGCCGCAACAGTGAAAGGCCCGCGTACCGCAAAAAAAAAAAAAAAAATACAGTGTCTCTTAGCTTTCAGCTCTTTAAAGGCTTTTTATTAGAGTCTCACCCACGCAGAAAGATGGACAAACCCCAAGCGCACGGCTCCATCGGTTTTCACATGTGAACACACTTGTGTCACCGGCTCAGAGATTGGCCTCCCAGCGCCCAGCGAGCCCCATCTGCCCTCTCGCACATCTGCCTTCTAGAAGCAGCGTGTGCTCTCACTCCTGACCCTCCTATGGGTGGAACCATGTGGACGTACTCTTCTGCGTCTGCTTTCTCTCTCATTCTATTGAGCTTCGTCTGTGTTTATGTTGTCGCGGTTCCTCTGTGTTGTGAGGGCCATCGGAGGTGTGGGTAGGAGTGATCGGTTCATTCTCACTTCAGCCTTCAGAATTTTGGTAGCAGAAGGGGGGAAAGAATCCCTTCCCCATGTGGGTCCTGGGGCTGGGGCTTCTGCTCCCTCCTCTGCCAGGGCCCGCCCTCTGCCCCCCACCACCCCACAGTCACTGTAAGGACGAGCCTGCCCCTCTCTGGCTTCAACCCCTGAGTCTATGGTGGGTGAGCTCCGAGTGACTTCTTGGGTCCCTTCTGGCCCCGTCCATCTCCGCCCCAAGCTCTTCATGCCTCATGCCCGGCTCCCCTCCCCACGGAGATGACTCAGGCCGAGGGAATGCCAGGCTGGAGCCTGATTCGATTAAGGGGAAAGAGGGGCCTTGTGAAGCCACAGGGCAGGCGTGCCACTACACTGACCCCTCAGAGGATGCTGATAATGGGGCGAGCTGCCGGGCCGAGGCTGAGGCCGGCCCCAGCAAACCTGATTACAGGGTCTCTGGCTGCAGCCTGCCTGCATCTCCCAGATACAACAGTCCTTATTCCCTCAGGCAGCTCCCTGGACAGGCAGTTTAAATTGAATCAGGCCCTGGTCCCTGGCACAGAATGGGCCATTCACTGGCCCTGCCATCCCCTAGCAAAACAGACCCCTCAGCCATATGGCGGCACGGGGAAACTGGCTGGACGTGTGGCCAGTGGCCAGCCTTGCAGCGGCCTGCACAGGCCAACTCAGAAGAAGGGCCGTCTCCAGGGTCCGTGGTGCCAAGCCCAAGCTGAGGGACAGATGCCCGGCTGACAGCCATCGTGGGTTGGGTGAGCCAAGGGATCGAGGGCAGAGGGAGAGGCAGGAGGCCTGGGTGGCCGTCGACGCACCCCGTAACAGTGGTGGCTCTGGTCCCAGCCATGTCACATAACAGCGGTGGGACTGTGGAAGACCACTCAGCCTCCCTGGTGCATGGCCTCACGAGTGATGGAACAGTGATCCCACCAGGGCTGCTGTAAGGATGACACGAGGAGAGGAATATGCCCAAAAGGCCTTCGTGTTGGTCTGTGGCTTCTCTGAGGCGAATGGGGGCCCGCAGTCCGTCTGCAGGAGGGACCGGAGGCCCCAGGCAGAAGCACTGGCCACATGGTTCTTCCCGTTTGCCAGTCCAGTGGGCATCAGCCTGACATCTAGCTGTCTGTGTGGTTGGCCGGTGGCCTGTCAGATACCAGCTACTACGACATCTTCCTAGAGGGACCCGAGACACCACTCCCGGATTTATGGATAGAGAAACTACCCCTCAGATAGGTTAAGGGACCTGCTCACATCAGAGAAGAAGGGGGCCTGAAATTCGCATCTCCCAGCCCCCAGTACTACAGCTTTTTACACTAGTCATCATTTTAGAGATAAGGAATCAGTGGCCAGAAAGGGGAAGTGACTCCCGCAAGGTGCACTGCGGACAGCCCTCTCAAGGCACCCACTGTGCCCGGGGCTGGCCAGGGCTGCAGCAGCAGGGCCAGTGCACATGAGACGCTAGTTTGGGGGAGCCTTCTTGCTGACGTCTCAAAGGCCTGGGAAAAACACAAAAATAAATCCTTAAAAACAGGTTTGACTGTTGCAGCAAGCGTGCTAAACTCGGACCCAGAGGCTCCAGCTCCCGGGCAGGCCCCCTCTCCGCGCCCACCCCGGACTGGCTCTGGCTCTCGGTCTCTGTCCCCAGCTGGAGCTGAGTGAGGGTCCCCCCACTGAGCACGGCAGAGCATCACCTTGGTGCACCTGGCATCGCATCAGACCTGCCTCCCTCCTCCTGTTTCCGTGGAAACACCTCAAGCCCAAGGGATCAACTCTCACCTGAGGCTTTCATTAGCCCGAACGTTGGAATAAGTTTTGATTCAAACACGACGCTTTTTAACGCAGGGAAAAACTCGTTTTGTGCAAGACCCCATTATGTGGAACGGACAAGCGGGTTGATGGCCAATTTAGTTAATAGAGCTTTGCAGCTGACCTTGAATTAAATCTGCAGGAAGCAGCCTCCATTCACCCCGGGAAGAGTCACAGGTGTAACCACAGCGGGCTGGTCCCACCCCATCCCCCCTGCTTCGGCCACTGCCTCCCCCTCAGCTCGGAGAGCAGAGGCCTTGCTCCAGTACCTCTCGGGGACTCTAGCGCTCCAGGCTGAGCCCTAGATCTCTAGCTGGGTCTCACGCCTTCCTCCTAGCCTTCCGCGTGCTGAACTTTGAATACACGGTGTTCCTCCCAGCCCCCTGCCTTTGTAAGTGTGGCGTGCCATCCCCCTGCCCCCCAGAATGTCTGTATGTATATCCGTCTCTTCATTTTTAATTGTCTCAAGACACTACTAATTATTTCTGAGCCTCAGTCTCCTCCGTCATAAAGTGGAGTGATAACGTCTACTGAAAAAATACATGTAAAATACCTACCTGGGCGGTAGGATTAAAGGCTGTGCTACCTACCAGTGGAGGAACAGTTTCGTAGCTTCTCTGTGCCTGTGTTTTCTCACCGTAAAGGGCGGGTAACATGGTCCTTCCCTCCCTGGATTGCTGGGAGGTTTGAGTTAATACAAGCAGGCTGCTTGGAATAGTGACTCCACGCTGTGAGCATGTGATGGTGACCGTTTGTTCTTTGGAATGGAGGTCCCATCCCCTGCCCCTCACTCTTGTTAATGGAGAGACCCTCCACACGGTTGGCTAGAGACACACGGGACCCCCTGGCCTGAAACAACTCCTAGGAGGATCCTAGGAGAGTCTCACACAGAAACCAGGGCCCTTCTTCCCTGGTGGGTGATCGCTTGGGGTCACTGGGGCAGGATGGGACGGGATGCCTCTGATCTGTGTTAGTTACAAGTGCCGCTCACTGTGTGGGTCCCGGGCCCTGGGAGCAGGTTCTCCAGGAGGCTGCCGCCCTCTGCTCTGGATGAGGCTGGGCCACGGCTGCCTGCGCACACCCACCCCCCGTCCTCTGCCTATGCTGTTCGGGGCTTCGTCCCAGCACCCTTGCCTGCACTATAGGACACCCAGGCAAGGGTTCACCTGTACCCTTTTGTCAATCCGCTGTGAACCTCAGAGAAGCCACATCCCCTTTGTAGCCTCAGTTTCCTCTTAAACTTTCGGGTCCATCGCAATCACCCCAGTCACTGGTGACGATTCCTGGGCCCTGGCAGGGGGTGGGTAATGCAGGAGTCTGCAGCCCACCCTGTGGGGGACACAGCCTGGATGATGAGCCCAGGCCCTGAGTGGGCACTGAGGGCTGGCAGGGCCCCCAGACCCTTTTCAGCTCTGGGAGTGTTGAGGGCGGACAGCTCTCTGTGGTCACCCTACCCACGTCCACTGCCAGGGTCACATCTTCTCCCCAGCACAGCCATCATCTAGTGACTGGTCGAGGAGGAAGGGATGCCAAGGCCTAGCCCCTGGCCCCAGACCAGAGCAGCTCTGTGGGACCAGCTCAGCTCCAAGGTTCCGTCATCATCGCATCCCAGCTCGACTCTCCCTCACCTGGTCCTGCTTCCTTCGCCCCCCAGTAAGTCTCCTGCATGTTAATCTCTGCCTCAGAGTTTGCTCCAGGAGCCTGTCCTGCAATGGTGCTTTCCAGACCTCACACAAGAGTCGCTAGCCCTTGTGGGGTCTTTCATGTAGAGAGCGTGTGCCTCGTGCCAGGGATGCAGAGACACACGGAAGATCCTCACAGTTCAGTCGGGCTGCGAGCAGGCCAACCAATAACTGCAGGACGGTGAGCCCAGGGCTCAGAGAGGTTTGTACAAATGCCATGGAACACAAAGGATGGAGACCCTAATCCTGCTGGGAGGCGCGTGATCCGTGGAATGGTAGCGTCCAGGAGACAAGGAGGCGCTAGCTGGCTTTGAAAGGCAATCAAGATGTTGTCAGGCAGGTAAGGGGGCACCGGTGCAGGAAGGCAGCTCACGCACATTTGCACTTTCCCCTGGAGAAGTTCTCTCTTCTGGGAAACCAGAGGCTCGGGAAGGAAGAGGGGAGAGGCGGCGTGCAGAGATGAGCGTTCCCAGCAAGAAAACATTTGCTGTTGTTTTTCACCCAAGCTAAGCAAGTGGGACAGAAAATGACGCGGTGGCAGCCCGCCAGCCCGGGCAGGAGAAGCACACCAGATCCGCGCACAGCGAGCTCCTCCAGTGCAGCCTGGACGATAATTATCTACCAGTTGTCCTGCTAGAAAACGCTCTGGATCTGGAGGCGTTTACAACAAAACAGCGTGTCTGGGAGCCATCTCACAGTGGAGGGGGCAGACCTCACCAGGGTTTGATCAGCCTGGCCGTGGAGCCAGGCCCCTCTACCCTGCGCCCACGGGCAGGGCATCCCCACCCAGCTTCCTAGCTGCTGGTGTCATGGGTCACCTGGAGTGTCCTGCCTCCCCAGGGACTGAAAGCTTTTCAAGACTGAGGACAGTGTTGTATGCAGCCAGCACTAATCAATCTATGGCAAAGGCTACTATTGGTCCAGCCAGTGTCCACTGTGCTTGAGCCTGTTCTGGGTCTCTAGCCCTGGTCCTGGAAATGACCACTGTCTGGTGGGAGAGAAGGATGAATAGAAACAAGGAGTAAAAAGGGCACTGACAGAGGTAACTTGGGGGTCCTGCCACCCACAGGAGTACAGCAGAGGGCACCAACCCCGGTTACTCTAACTATTGAGGACAGTTTCTCAGAGGCCCCAAAGGTAGAGTAGGAGTTCACAAGTACAGGGAAGGCTGTTAAAGGGAGAGGGAACAGTGTGTTTGAGGTCCTGGAGGGGAAGGGCATCTGTAGAAGTGGATTGAGAGGCGCTCCGGAGAGACGGCAGAGTCCATGCAGAGCCCTGAGGGATTGGCCTTGGGAAGCCTCAGAAGGGTTTTAAGTCAACCATAAAAATGCCTTTTCATGAAAATCACTTTGTTTTCTAAAGATGGCTTCCAAAGCTTGAAGCCCAACCTGAGAAGATGAGATTTGACCCAAAGAGAGCAAGAAACAATTCTCGAATCTGTTAATGCCAAATGCGAAGGCCACAGACCAGGGTCCACTTGGGTTGGCCCTTCCTACCGATACGTGGAAGAGCAGCTCCCGGGGAGCCTGAAAGGCCAGACCCAGCCCAGTCCTTGAAGGGATCCCTGGGAGTTCCTCCTCTACCAGAGAAGCAACCGGGAGTCTGAGCGTGGAGGGTCTTCTCCGTCAGGAACAGCACAGCACCCAGTGCCCACGGGCCCCAGAAGAGGTCAGCAGGCTCTATCAGGTGTGGTTGTGGCCTGAGGCCTGAGGCCAGAGGCCAGAAACAGTCTCTGCCCTTCTGTTTTCCTTATTTCCTGCTAGAAGGAGAAACATCCTAGCGCAGCACTCCTTGCGAAGTTAGGGGGAAGTCCCCAAGCTCTTAAAAGGTGTTTTATCCTTTTTCTGATTGGATGAGTAGGAGAGGAATGAGAGAGAAGGAGAGGGAGAGAAAAGGATGAAGGGATGAAGGAATACAGGGAGTGATGGAGGGATGGAGGAAGAGGGAGAGAGGGAAGTGTGAGTGCAGGAAGAATAAGACACTTACCGCCCTGAAAAGAGCTTTAACTACAGACTCCCGAAGTTACAGGAGGGAGGGGAGGAGGCTGGTCTCAGCCCTCAGGACGTTCCTAGCAGCTGGGCGGGGGCATTTCTGGTTGGCTTGAGACAAGTTGCAACAGTCAGGGTCCAATCAAGACACAAACCACCGCGATCATTTGCACACAGAGAATTTAACATAAAGGATTCTGAGGTATAAAGCTATTAACTAGGTGACTGGAAAAGCGAAAGGAGAACTCTGAAATATCCTGGAGATAACAATACACGGAACAGTTTGCCACCCCTAGGACTGCAAGAACCAAAGGAATTGTTCAGGATGTCTAAAACTTGGAAGTTTTGAGGATGGGACCCACAGAGTTGAGCCCCAGGCATCTGGTAGGGGTGCTGTTTGGCTGGTCCTGGGGTCTCTGAGCTGGATGAGGGGTCCTGGGGAGTTGGGACCCAGACCTCTGAGGCTCTGCTTGTCTGGTGCTGGGATCTCTGGAGAGGAGGGCAAATGAAGCTGGTCTATAAGGGGTAGAAGAAAAGGGAAACTGGATCCAGCTGCTGATGCCAGAGTGAAGGAGCATAGTTGGGGTGACACTCAGAGGAAGAGCAACTGCCTTCAGCCTTCTGGGCTCCCCCATCATCCCCTGTTGGCAGAGCCCAATAGAGAGGCTGCTGGCCATGCAGAGTCCCATCCCCAGGACCATGGAGCTGACTCCAGAAGTAGATTTGGGGCTGAGAGAAAATACGGTAATTGAGATTCGAGCTTCTAGCACAGGAGTAGAGCCTTCTTTGCGTGTGGGAGGGCAGGCAAGGCTTATGTTGGGACGAGGATTGTCAATGGGTCTCAGTATAGGAAACGTGGAAAACAGGGCGGGAAACAAGAAAGAAAATCACTCCTAATTCTGCTCCCCCAAGTGACCGCGGCTAACATTTTGGTGTATTGCTTTCCAGTTGTTTTTCAAAACATGGTTATGACCTTACATATATAATTTCACATCCTAATTTTTGGTTCTATATCACATCACAATGTGTTATGGGTTGATGTGTCCCCACAAAAGTGTTGACGTCCTCACCCTCGGAACCCATGAATGTAACGTGATATGAAAATAGGGTCTTTGTAGACGATCAAGTTGAGATGAAGCCATACTGGAGCAGGGTGGGCCCCTAATCCAATGTGACTGGTATCATTATGAAAGGAGAAAATTGGGACACAGACACCCACACAGGGAGAATTCCACGTGGAGGCTGAAGTTGTGTTGCTACAAACCAGTGAACACCAAGAATTGTCAGAAGCCACCTGCAGCTATAGGAGAGAAGCCTGGAACAGAGCCTCCCTTGGAGCCTCAGCAGGAACTGACCTGCAGACACCCTGACCTCAGACAACCGGCCTCCAGAGCTGAGACAACACATTCGTGTTATTTAAGCCACCAAGTTTGTGATACTTTGTTACAGCCGTCCTAGTAAAGTAACAGCAAACTAAAGACAAAGAATGGTATAAGCATCTTCTGGTGTTATTGTAAACTCTTCCCAAACATAATTTTAATTACATAGACTACTTCTCTAAGCGGATATAGGCTAATTTGCCCTATTTGGGATATCTTTTAACTGTCGTAAATGGCATTATATTGGTCAGATTTTTCCATCAATCTTGCTTTCTTATTTTGTATTATTTCCTTTAGATTACTTGAAGTGAAATTATTGGGTAAAAATACACACACACACACACACACATATGGCTTCTAACAAAACAAAATTTTTACTAATTATAAAGTTAACACATACAGATAATTTGCAAAATAAAGGAAAGGATAAATATTTTTAAAGACGTTATGCCAGTCAGAGATGTCCTATACCATTTTAGCCTACTTTCTTGCAATTATTTTTTCAGATTCCCAGCACTTACAATTGCTTTCCATAAAACTACATTTCCAGGGCTTCCCTGGTGGCGCAGTGGTTGAGAGTCCGCCTGCCGATGCAGGGGACGCGGGTTCGTGCCCCGGTCCGGGAAGATCCCACATGCCGCGGAGCGGCTGGACCCGTGAGCCATGGCCGCTGAGCCTGCGCGTCCGGAGCCTGTGCTCCGCAACGGGAGAGGCCACAGCAGTGAGAGGCCCGCGTACGGCAAAAAAAAAAAAAAAAAAAAAAAAAAAAATTACATTTCCACCACAAACTGTATATGAGAAAGTCTGTCTTGTAGCATCTTCACCAGTCCTGAATATTATGACCTTTTAAAATCTTTGAGAATTTGATTGGTAAAGCTCATGTCATAGTTTTACTTGGCCTTTGATTTCTAGGGGATTGAACATTATAAAGTGTTTTTAGCTATTTATTGACTCTCTGTCTAATGAAGTCCATTTTGTTTTTTAAAAAATCAAGATCTTAGTGTTTTTCTTATGCATTTGCGTCTCTTTTAAACATTAGATGTTAACCTCTTGTTATAGTGGCTACAGGTTTTTTTCCATCCTTTTTTTAACTTTTAATATGGGTCACCTTTTAATGCCCACTTTACCTATTCAAATCTACTGATCTTCCTCTTTGCAATCCCTTCCACTACATTTCGGTGGTTCTCCTTGTTCAGAATGTAAGTTATTTATATGTTCTAGACATCTTATGGCTTTATGTTTTTGTATTTAATTCTTTAGTCCATCTGAAATTTGTGTTGGAGTATAATATAAAATGAGAAACTAAAGCTTTGGGATTTGGGTTTGTTTTCTTTTTTTTTTTTTTTGCTGTACGCGGGCCTCTCACTGTTGTGGCCTCTCCCGCTGCGGAGCACAGGCTCTGGACGCGCAGGCTCAGCTATCATGGCCCACGGGCCCAGCCGCTCCGCGGCATTTGGGATCTTCCCGGACCAGGGCACGAACCCATGTCCCCTGCATCAGCAGGCGGATTCTCAACCACTGCGCCACCAGGGAAGCCCTGTTTTCTTTTTTTATTTAAAAAACAGCTTTCACATTGTGCCTGTACAATCTCCTGAATGATCTTACCCTGTTTTGAGGCTGACCTCAGCACAGGTTCAGTTTGGATGGATTCTAGAGTTAAAATCGGTTTCATTGATCCAGACCTATTTATGCTAGTCCCTTACCTTCTAGCAGGATGTTTTGAAAAGAGGTAGGGCTAGTTTTTCCTCATTTTTCTCTCTCTCTCTCTCTTTTTGGTGTGCGTCAGTTTTTGTTTTCCCCTAACTACTCACATCTGTTTATCTTCCAGGTAGCATCTGACATGAGAGGGGCTTCCCTTTGAGCCCCTGTCTCCCAAGGTCGAGTCAGTTCCTCCCCCACTATATTTCTGACACCCCTGGAGCCAGCCAGAAAGAGAAGAAGCACTGAGGCTATGAGCCCTGAACCCCTGCTTATTCTAGAAATAGAGAAATCTGAGTCCCCAAGGTGTGAACAACGCAGCCAGGGCATGTGCTGGAGGAAAGGGGAGGAGAACCTGAACAACAACCCACCTTTCAGGACTGAGTACACCTGCCCTGGTCAGAGGGTGGTGGCATTTCCCAAGCCTGACTGATGGCAGGAATCACCCAGGGCTTATCTCCATTCCTGGGTCCAACCCAGACCTGGGGAACCAGAATCTCCCAGGGAGGAGCCCAGGAATCTGTGTACCTGGGAGATTCTTCACATCAGACAAGGCTAGAAAACATAGAGCTAGGAGAAGAAGGCAGAGCAAAAACTAAAACCAGGACATTATTCTGGACTTACCCAGACAGCAAAATTGGTAGCAAGAACCCAGGGGGTAAGAAACCCTGGGAAGGGCTCCTGCAAGGGCATGAATTCCAGCTGGGTCAGAGATCTTGAAGATAGGATCAAATGGAAGGAATGAGAGCCATCCTGGCAGGCAGGATTCGTCAGGCCTGGGTGGAGCAAAAGGAATATGTCAGGAAGCAGAGAAGGATCCCGAATATCTTCAGCAAACATTTACAGAGCCTTCTGGTGGGTACAGGAGACACAGGGACAAATAGAGTGTGTGGTCCTGTCCTTAAAAAGCTCATAGACAGGTAAAGAGAAGATTATAGTAGAGTGTGTTAAATGCCTAGGAGAGAAGGATGTCTGGGAGGTGATAATTAATTTTGCCTAGAGCAATCGAGATCGACTTCACAGGGAAGACGACCTTGTGCGGGACTGGAAGGTTGCCTAGTAGATTCTTGGGTAGTGGTTGGGATGGGCTTGACAGGTGTGGAGAGGAAAGGTGGAGACATTTTTTTGGAAGCAGAAACGAATTGAGAAAGGCTGAGAAGCAAGAAAATGCTTGGTGTTTGGGGAAAAGTGTAAGTGGTTTAGTCCAAAAAATGTCTAGCGTGTTTGCAGAAGCCAGGCTACGAAGAAGCTCGGGCTTAACTCTGAGTTCAATAGGGAAAAACAAGAGGGTTTAAATAACACAATGGGTGATCAGATTTGCATTTTAGAGAGATCACTCTGGCTGCTGTGAAAAAATTGGATTTAAGGTGGGGAGATCAAAAGTAGAAAAACTGTTTAGGAGGTCATTATAAAAGTTTAGTCATGGAGCTTCCCTGGTGGTGCAGTGGTTGAGAGTCCGCCTGCCGATGCAGGGCACACGGGTTCATGCCCCGGTCCGGGAAGATCCCACATGCTGCGGAGTGGCTGGGCCCGTGACCCATGGCCGCTGAGCCTGCACGTCTGGAGACTGTGCTCCGCAGTGGGAGAGGCCACAACGGTGAGAGGCCCGCGTACGGCAAAGGAAGAAGAAAAAAAAATTCTAGTGACTTGTTTTGTAGATTCCATTGGCTTTTCTGTATAGGTGATCATGTCATCTACAAATAAAGTTTTGCTTACTTTTTAATTGGATGCCTTCTTTTTCTGCCTCATTGCAGCAGCTATAAACTACAATGTGCAATACTGCACTGCAGTGATGAGAGGCTACGTCCTTGCCCTATTTCTGATTTTAGGCAGAAAGCATCAAGTCTTTAACCATTAAGTAAAATGTAGGTGTTCTGTAGATGCCTTTTCCAGGTTGAGGAAGTTTGCTTCTATTCCTCGTTTGCTGAGAGCAGAGTTAGAAAGGGCAGATATGGAGTATTTATACCCAGTCTCTCAGACCTTAAAGCCTGAGCACTCAGCCCTTCTAGCAGCAAGCATGAGTATTTTTTCTCCATTTCTTGCCAGTTCATTTTACAAAAGGCCATTCCCCTACCCTCTGAAAATATTTCTTTAGGCAATGGGGAAGAAGAGATTTCTCAAAGGCTATTTCATCAGAAACTTGATGAACGTTCTGTTTTGCTCTAACGTACAGGTTCTTATTTCTCATCAGCTCGACTCTTTAATTTCATGTAAGTGGTGTAATTAGAGTGACTGTTAATTGGTGTATTACTAAGGTGCCATAATGGTATGTGACAAGCCTTAATTAGCATGTGGTCTGGCACTCAGTGTTCTCAACGAATCGCTCGGAAACAGAGATCGTTCTCTCAAGAGTGGCACTTGATATGAACAGAAAGGTAGTGCAATTTTGAGGCAATGGGGGATAAAAGGAAAGAAAATAATAACCTCCAATGTTTTTTGCTCATGGAAGTGGAGTTCTCACTGCCTGCGTGAGCCGCACCTCCACAGTCAAAGAGACAAGGGTGCAGACCATGTGTTGGGCTCCACTTAACTGCAGAAGGTCGTACAAAGAATGCATTGCCTCAGTAAACAGAGACACCTCTTTAACCCATGGGACTGTTCTTTAAAATAGGTGTCCTCTAAAACACAGGGCCTTCACTACTTCCTTACCCTAGAATGTCCTGGAAATTTTCTACCTATTTTGGGATCCAGAAGTCAACTCACTCATTCTTTTTTCTAAGAATCAGCCATCAATCCATCTGATAAATATTTTCTGAGACCCAGTATGTGCCTAAGGCTCTAAGGAGATCAGAAGAGGAATGTGACGTGGTCCTGCCCTTGAGAAGGTCCTTGTCCCTGTTCACACAGCACCTGGGCTTCCTTCCACCAAGGCATTCATCACAGGGCACAGAAACTGGCTTTCTACCACCAGTATCCCTTAGGGAGACTGCAGTTCCTTGAGGGTGATCTTATTCTACATTGTGCCCCCTCGTCCTTAAACATCTAGTACAACACCTGAAATATTAATTAACAGACTGTTAATATGAATCATTGCATGGCATTAAAATGGGTGTTGGGGTGTTGTGGAAAGAATATTGCTTTAGAATTAGAACACTTGCCAGCTGGGTCAATCTGGATCCATTACTTTGTCCTTTTGAGCCTCAGTTTTACTTGTCTTCAAAATGGGAATAAAAAGGGAATTCCCTGGCAGTCCAGTGGTTAGGCCTTGGCACTTTCACTGCCGGGGCTCAGGTTCAATCCCTGGTCAGAGAACTAAGATCCCGCAAGCCACGCAGCACAACCAAAACCAAAACAAAAACAGAAACAAAAACCCAGAATGGGAATAAAAATAAACAGTTTTGAGACTGATGCGTAGCTCAAATGATATACTTTATATGATAGCATGTTAAACTGCAAAGTGCCATTCAAATCAATTATTAAGTTATCTTATTAATTACTAATTTAAAATGTCACCAGTACCATTTAAGATAACACCCCAGTTACTCCAAGAACATTGATTGCCTCTTCTGTTCTGAAAGTTATCCAAAGTTGATTTCTACAATTCAGGGGACTCTTCTAACATCTGTCAGCCCTATTGGCCAGAAAGAAAATAAAGATAAGACTTTAATCAATTTCCTAGAGATTTCTACTAAATACAAACTCATAGATGGTGTTTGTTTCATTTTTTAAATCAACTCAGAGCAGATAAATTATCCAGCCTTATGATTCAATGCACATCCATCTATTGTTTCTAGCGAAAAACCCATTCAAATAAGCCATGGCCCATTTAATTGCCTAGCTTACAAAATTACGATTTTAATGCGGTTGAAATGATATTAACTGAGTTGTGCCAAGCGTTGAGCTGGGTACTAAGGGTACAATAGTGAGAGAAGCACACCAATAGTTTAGAAGCACACCTTCTAAACTAGCTTGGTTTGTAAATATAACTCACCTAATAAATAGCTGTAGAAGCTTAAAAAAACCTCTGCTAGTGGCCAGAAGCCTTATTTCCATAGTAAAATATTGGAAATAGCTAATAAGTAATGGTAAGTAAAAGCTGGAAAAATGTCTTCCAGGTATGATGAAGTCTAGAAGATTCTTTTTACTTGGAACCACAGGTAACTGTATAATACCTTGTCTAGAACCAATGATGGAAGAGTCAACTGGAGTTTCACAGACCACACAGATCTTGGGGTACTTAGAATATCCACAGTCAAAGAGTTGCTAAAAAGAGATAAAAAGAGTTGCTATTCTCTGCTGTTGGGGTAGAACACATCTGTTTTTTAAAGATTGACCTTTGAGCATGCAAATGGAGAGTCTGAGAGCATTCCACAGGGAGCTTGTAAGCACAGTGGAAAGCTGTCTGTCAAAAATGATGAAAAAATGGTGTCCCAAGAGAGGGAAATGAACCCCAGGGCCCAAGTTGCACAACTTGATTGCTCGCCATTCACGTTATAGACTCCAGGGGGCGCCATTATGTAGACAGCAATCTTGTACAGGCAGTGATTCAGGTTCTGAGTAAGGACTTTACCCAGGCCCTACTTTTGGGGATCAGTATTTAATAAACACCAGAACAATTTCATAATTATACACGTAAGTTAGCATATTTTACATGTGTATGTAAATATACAGATATATTAATAAATTTAGCAAATTTGTACATAACTCGATCTGTAGACTCAATCTAGATCTTGAGTACCAAGATAAACAAGCCCCACAGATATCACCAAGGACAGCAACCTGAACTGGGTAGACATGATAGGTGGATTTCCTGGTTGGGTAAGTCAATTACCAAGGTCTCAATGAGTTAGTGAAACCATGCGTGTGTTAGCCAAGTCTACCCTGTAAAACTGTTGGAAAAATAATTACAATATCCTGCCATGTAATTCATAGACACTGAGACTTTATAAATTAAGAGATTGTATATTAGAATATTTGGCACTTTGTCCAGTAGCTTCAAAAAACGAGAAAAACAAAAAAGCATAAAGTTATGACCAAAGGGTTAATGCCTAAGAGTCTTATTCTGATATCAAATTATTCTAAGTCAAGACAAGCGAGCTCTATAAATATATTTTGTTATGGCAGCCTCTCTCTGACTCTCAGAAACTTCTCTCAATGAATGTCATTATCCAAGGCTGCAACTTTCAGACTCTGCATGCACAGATAATGGCTGTTCATTCATTGTACAACTCCTGGCGAGGAACCGGTCTCAACTTCTCTTTTAAAAAGCTCAACAGGCTAGAACAAAAATGATTGGAGACAATAGCAATAGCCTTTAAGTTCTTTCTAAAGGGGCATGATTTTCCAGAAGCATCTTCTTTAACCCTGTAAGAATCCAATGTTACTTCTGCCCAGGTAATTCTTTCAAGTCCTTTTTAACTAGGTAGGTGTTCCAACATTTTAGTTTGGATATCAACAAAGTAAAGGTACATTTATTCAAAATAAATATTCAGGTTAGTCATTGTTATTCCACTGAGAAAAATAGGATTGGACTTTAACCATTCATTTAAGAAATAGTTATTCAGAGCTTATTAGGTGCCAGACAGTGTGCTAGGGGCTGAAGATTCAGCTCTGAACAAAGAGGCAAAGACCTGGCATTCATGAAATTTACATTCTAGTAGGGAAGACAGAAATAAGCAACAAATATATTTTAATGTGTCAGATGAGGAAGGGCTGTAAAGAAAAACGGCAGGGTGAAGTGACAGTGACAGATGTTTTTAAAAGCATGTTTTGTTTTTTTTTTAAATAAAAGGACATGGAGAAAATATTTGCAACAGATGTAGCTAAAAAAGGACTTATATCTAGAACCTAAAAGAAACTTGGCAACTCAATAATGAGACAACCCAATTTTAAAACAGGTTGAAGATTTAACAGATATCTCAAAAAGAAGGTATAGAAGTGGCCAATAGGCCCATGAAGAGATGTTCAATATCTTTAGTCATGGAAAAATGTAAATTAGAAAGACAATGAGATACTACTACAAATCAAGATGAGGAAGAAACAGTTTTTTTAAAGACTTACAATACCAAGCATTGGCAAGGGTGTGGGGCATGGAAATATCATTATTGCCGGCGAGAATGTAAAATGGGACAGGCACTTTGGAAAATCCTTTGGCTTTTTCTTGTAAAATTAAAATAAACTTAACGCTATGGCCCAACAATTCTACACCTTGGTGGTTACCCAAGAGGAATGAAAACACCTGTCCACAGAAAAGACTTGTGAGTAATGTTTATAGTAGCTTTATAGACGATAATAAAAAATGGGAAACCACCAAGACCACCACCTACCCCCCACAAATATGGATCAATAGGTCGATGGATAAATAAACTGGTATACTCATAATATGAAAAAGAACACCTACAGATACTCACAACAAACATGGGAGAATCATTATGCTGAAGAGGAAAGAAGCCAGACACGAGTCCAGACTGCATGGTACCATTTATATAAAGTCCTAGAGCAGGCAAACCTCATCTAGAGGGCTAGAAACCAGATCAGTGGTGGCCTGGGAAGGGACTGAGGGGAGTATTGAGGCTCCGAAGGCAATAAAGGAACTTTGGGGGGTGATGGATATACTCTATGTTTTCATTGGGGTGATAGCTACAAAGGTGTATACGTTTATCAAAACTCAGCAAACTGTTTACTTAAAATCCGTGCATTGTACTGTTTGCAAATTACACTTTAATAAAGTTGAGACCAATTTCTAAAAGAAAGGAGCTCAGATTGAAGTTTAAAATTTAATAGATGGGTTCAAATAGATATTAGCACCGACAGGGAAATTTGGTAAATTAGGACATAAAGAAATGATCCAGAGTGCCGCACAGAGAGGAAGAAAGGAAGGTTGGCAGGAAGGATAGAGCGAGATAGAGCGAGAAGTACTAACGTATTGAAATTGGAGCTCCGTTAGGAAAGGAGGGAGCGAGACATCCCCCAGTTGATGCCACAAGGAGCAGGGATGAGCTTGTGTCACTAAGCATCGCTCAGACTGCAGGTTCACAAGCAACGTAAATCACGGCTGTTGTTACAAGCTGCTAAGTGTGAGGTAGGTTTTTTAAAATAAAACTGTAGATTGCTGGGATAGGTTTTGGTACCAGGAGTCTGGTGTCGCTGTAACGAAAACCTGCAAGATGTAGCCTTAGCTTTGGGACCAGACATGGTAGGAGCCAAAGGGCTTCAAGGAGGCTGCTGGTGAAGACTTGAATGTGAGAAAGGTGTTATCAGAGGCCAGAAGAACTTGCATGCAGGAGGCTAAAATTTAACAGTATTATCACCCATGGTAACATGTAAGTGAGAAGCTGTACCCAAGGAGCTGACAATCTAATTAAGGAAATTTCCAGGCGCAGTGGTGCTGTCTGGCTCCTCCAAGTTGCTTCTAATAAAATCAGAGAGCAGAGAAATAAAGTGATGAATGGCTCTTTAAATATAAAAAAGCGACCCACATGAACTGAAAAGTTTGGCCACACAAAAACCCACACACAAATGTGTATAGCAACTGTATTCATAACTGCCAAAACTTGGAAGCAACCAAGATGTCCTTCAATAGGCAAATTAATCAATAAACTGTGATATAAATAAATATACAGTAGAATATTACATAGCACTAAAAAGCAATGAGTTATCAAGCCATGAAAACTTAAATGCACATTTTCAAGGGAAAGAAGCCAGTCTGAAAAGGCCACATACTGTACGATTCCAACAACAGTAAAAGCCAAACAAAGGAGAGAGGAATAAAATTGTGCTAAGATAGATAATAGAATGCGCTAAGAAGCTTACAATCCCGAATTAAAATTATATAAGTGAATATTTTTATGGCTTCTGGATAGGGAGCGATCTCTCAAGTAGATTCCAAAACATCATCTGTAAAGAAAAATATATACCCATATAAATATGATTGTGTTAAAGTTAAAACAATTTGGGTCAAAGGCATTATTAAGAATTTGAAAGACATAAGCCAAAGAATGAAGGAAGATTGGCAACATATATAACCAATAAAGGGCTTTTTTCCAAAATATTTTTTTAAAAAAGAACTCTAGCACATCAATAAGAAAGAGATAGTCAACGCAGTAGAAAAATGGCCAAAAGACTACAACACAGTTCACAGAGGGAGAAACACAAATGCAGAAAGAGATTTCAATCTCACTCATCGTCAAGAAAATGAAATCATGATATTACTTTCCCATCAAATCAGAAAAAAAAAAATAGTTCCGACAATAACAGATCTTGGTGAGGGCATGTAGCAAGAAGAACCCTCATACGCTGCGGATGGGAATGTTAATACATATAACCACTTGGGAAAACAATTTGGCGTGATCAATGACAGTTGAAACCCACACACTATGTATAACCCTGCAATTCCATTCCTGGATATAGGCTTTAAAAAAAACCTCTTGTAGGTATATACAAGACTCAGGGTAAGAATGTTCATTGCTGCACTGTTTGTAGTAAAAAAAAAAATTGGGAACAGTCTAATATCCATAAATAGTAGAATGGATAAATAATGTGTAGATCATTCATCTAATGCACTACCACGTCACAATGAAAATTAAAGAAATCTTGCTAAATGCAAGAGCACAGATCCATCTTAAGAGCACACTGAGTAAAAGAAGAAAGTGCATGGAGAGTATGAGTCCATTAACAGAATATTCAAAACCAGGCAGAGCTAAACCACATTGTTTAGAGTTACATACATAGGTGGTAAGACTGAAGAAACAGGGAAGTGTTTACCATAAAATTCAGAAAAGCGGTTATTCTCAGGAGCTAGGGAAGGGAGTATGAGCTGGGAGGGAACATCTGGCGTGGGGCGTAGGAGGACGGAGCTGGGGTGATGGCGTTCTAGTTCCTGACCTGGGTGATGGGTACACAGGTATTCACTCGAAACATGTTTATTTCCCTATACATCGAAAGACTTCTTTTGTGTGTGTGTGTGTGTGTGTGTTTGTCATATTCCACAGCTTAAACAAAACTGAGAAAAAGTTTAAGTAGCTTTCTCAGGGTCAAAGAGCTAGTTCCTCACAGATTCATGCAGGACAGTCTCACACGAAAACCTCTTAACCTCTATGCTACAGAGTCTCTGCGGTAACTGGCTAGTTAGTTAAGCATATATTAACCCCTCCAGAGCCCTCTCCACTAATGCTAATGTTGTTTTACCTCTCACTCTAACGAGCCTCCTGCCCAATGCCTTTCATCCAGGTATCAGTCTCTCCAGACTGATTTCATCCAAGAGCATAGCTAAGTCCTTCTTGGTCACAAGAACCTCTTTAGGTACAGACATTCCATGTAGCACAAGTTCAGGGCCTTGCCCTTGTCACACGCCCTCAAAGGCCTCTGTCTCCAGATGTTAAGACATCTGGGCCAGGTGCACCCCTGAATAACAGCAGTTACGATTCTAGTAACCAGAGGGCCAGGCTAGACAAGCCATTCCTCTCCCACCGCGCCCGACGGCTGCGGTGTTTCAGCCTATACATGCTGCATGCATCACACACACAATGGGCCTTCCGCAGAGCCCCCTCCCCTCCCCCGTTCCAATCAATACAGCTGATTGATTTCTTCCTAGGGACCAGATAGACTATTCACTCCTCTGACTCCCCCAGGCGATGGCCCAGGTCTGACTGGGTCATTTACTTCTTTGAGAATTCTTCACCAGCAATCCAGTGCCAACGCCACCCCCCCTCCCCTCCCAGACCGGAAAGATCCCCGGCTCTAGGGCGGCTGGGTCCTAGGAGACAGAGCGGACTTGGAGAGAGCGCAACATGCCTGTGGCTTCACTGATAAGAACTGAGAGAATAACTCAAGGGTGATGAAAATGGAAGGCCAGGCAGAAGGAGCAGTGGGGAGTTTACTGGAAGGATCATCTAGGTAGAAAGCAGGAAGATAGGAACTGGTAAAACTCCAGGAGAAGCTGGAAGGGCCAGGAATGGCAGACTGAGCTGGAGAAAACTCCTGAGGTCCTTGGACCAGGCTGTAGGCACCTGTAGCAGAGGGTCTTGGCGAGGAAGGAAAGTGTTAGTAAAGGGAGTTAAATTGAGTCCAACACCACGAGAATAAAGTTCAAATCTGTAAGCCTGACTTTCAAAGCTCTCCCCAGATTTGATCCTAATTTCCCTTCCTGCTTCATCTCCCATCGCCCCTTACACAGGACATTCCCAAAGTTCATACCACTCAGACAATTAACCACCATGGATACATCCCACACGTTCCCCTCCCCCAGCTCTCCAATCACTATTTACTGAGTGTGTGTGGCCAAAACAACCACCTAGTGCCTACCGGGCTCTGTGTTCAGTGCCCAACACTCATCCTCCCAGAAGGCAAGTAATGTGATGCCCACATTTCATCAGGGAAATTGCAGGACGTACGAATCATAGGCGTCTGGTCACAGAGCCCAGGAGGGTTTGAGTCAGGTTGTGAATCCAAGTTCTCAGCCCAGCATTCTTCCTTCAGGGTTGCTCCAAGCCTAGCTGGGCTGCTGTGGGAGACGTGAGCCCGGCCACGTCCTCAACGGGCTCTGCAGGCCAGGAGCAAAGGCCAGGCTGCTGCCCAGCACAGGGGACAGTCCAGGAGCTGGACAGGTGCCTCGTGACAAGCGATGGGACCACAGGCTGCTGCTCAAGCTTGGAAGCACTTTAAGGGCAACTGGGAGTTGGGAGTGAAGGGACACAAACGTGCCACCCAGGCTTTGGCATAAGGTAATTTTGACCTGAAGGCACTTGAGAAGCCGCAGGCTCTCTCTACCTAAAAGCAGGGTCTAAAATTTCCCGTGAGAAAGGTACCAGGAAAAGAAGAACGTTCTTATCACTGGAGACTGTAGTTGACGCCAGAAAGGACCTGTACAAACAAACCTTCTGAAATAGCCCATAGGGTCTACTGGTTTCCCGCGTATATTTCCTGGTCACTGTCACAAAATTTACTGCCCCTAGCCCAAGCCCTTTTGTCCTGTCACATTCCCACAATTTATTGTCCTTTGTGTAAAAAGTATATAAGCTTTTGGGCCTAACACCTTCTTCAGGTCTTCATTTTCCTTTTGAAGACTCCTGTGTAACATGTAAATATGAAATAACATTTGTATACTTTTCTCCTGCTAAGCTGTCATACGGCCATTTCATTCTTAGACCCAGTCACGGAACCTAAGAGACTAGAAGGGAATTTTTGCTCTCCTGCAGAAGCAAAGTCAACTGTACCATCATATCTCATTTTTCTGGTACCAAAATTTCTTTTCTCACAGCTGAGTACCCAGGAAAAACCCCTGGCAAAACCCCTTTACTGAGCTAGGCACGTGTGTGCCATCAGAACAAAAAAACACATCCATTGAAAGGCCTTCATGGTATCAGTGAAACTATACAATGCTTCTTAAAAGGAATGAGATTGTTAAAATCCATAAGTTTGCCCAGTATTTGGTGATGCCTTCAGCGTCAGTTATTGCTCATCTAAGGACACTGTAGTCCTGCCAATAACCAGTTGATAATCCCCATGGAAGGGATACAAAGTTTCAGACAACTAGCAGTTGGCAGAGTGTTCTCACATCTCTTGTCTCACTCCTACTCCCACAAGAGCTCTATGGTGTGCTGGGCAGAGTGAGACTGTCACACTGCATCACTTACCACTGACGTCATGACAGACAGCAGACCCTGACAGCAAGAATACTTTCCCAAGGTGACTCTGCCAGCTTATTTCCCCCATCACTTACCTAGTACCTATTAATTATAGCAGACACTCTGCACGTATTATTTGATTAAATCTTCACAATATCCTGAGAAGTAGAAACTACCCTCTTTTTAGAATAATATTTGATTCTAAAATGTATGTACAAAAGCAGAGGCCAAGAATAGCCTGTAGTGTTAGGAAGCTGTTGGACAAAGTGATGGACTTGGCAAATCTTTTTTTTTTTTTTTTTTTTGACTTGGCAAATCTTAATCAGACATCATCAGGAAGTGTTACAAAGCCCAGATGATGAAGACAGTGTAGTATCAGTTCAGAGACAGTCAGATTAGCTACTGAGCAGATAAACAAGGGCAGACTGGTGAGCCAGGACCAGACCCCCGTACACATGGAACTGGATTTATGACTGAGCAGGCATTGCAAATCAGAGGAAAAAGGGTGGGATTTTAATAAATGGTGCTGGCACTATTGGTTATCCATATGGCAAATATGGTATTCGATTCCTGCCTCACACCATACATGAAAATCAACTCCAAGTGAATTAAAGATGTGAATACAAGTGATCAAACTACAGAATACTTAGAATGAAACATATGAAAATGTGTTTTTGATCTCAGGAAAGGAAAGAATTTCTTAAACTTATGTCACAAGAGGTACAAATAACAAAATGCCCAAATCATAGAGAAAAAGGTAAATAAAGTTGACTACATTAAAATGTAAAACACCTATTTGAAAGACACCATAAAGAGAATGCAAAGACTTTCACAGACTGGGGATAAAAATGCCCCAAAACTTGGAGAATTTATTTCTGATACATGTAATGGACAAAGCATTAAGTATCACTCACATAACAAAACAAACCTCATGGAAAATTTGGCAAAAGACTTGAAGAAACACTTTACCTAGCAAGAATCTTTTATAATCAATAAAGACATGGGACTTCCCTAGTGGTCAGCGGTTAAGACTCTGAGCTCCCAATGCAGGGGGCCCGGGTTCGATCTCTGGTCAGGGAACTAGATCCCACATGCCACAACTAAAGATGCCGCATGCCGCAACTAAGATCCAGCACAGCCAAATAAATAAATAAATACTTTTTTAAGATTAAAAAAGTAAAAAAAGACATGAAAAGGTGCTCAACTTAATTACTAATTAGGTAAATGCAATTTTAAGTCATCATGACATATATTTTACATCTGCCAGAGGGGCGACAATGAAAAAGTCTGAAAATATCAACTTTTGGTGAGGTTGGAGCAGCCAGAATATTTATACACTGATGGTGGGAGTATGAATTGATATAATCCCTTTGGAAAATAATTTGACATCCTATGATAAGTATCTGTATGGATTCTGACAATTGTACGCCGTAGTGAATACCCTAGAAAAACTTCTCCACCTGTGCTTATGAAAAGATGCTTAAAAAATGTTCAGGGTAGCACTGTTTATAATAGCAAAACTGGAAACAGTCCAAACGGTCACCAATAATGAATAATTAAATGTATGATATACTAGTATAACAGAATATCATACAGAAAGGAAAATGAATGCATTGCAGCTGCATGAAAGATCATGGATAAATTTCTTTTTTAAAAAAATTGAAGTATATCATTTACTTCAAATTGAGGTATTTGAAGGTACCTTCAAATTGAGGTATATCATTTACAATAGCCAGGACATGGAAGCAACCTAAATGTCCATCAACAGATGAATGGATAAAGAAGATGTGGCACATATATACAATGGAATATTACTCAGCCATAAAAGGAACGAAACTGAGTTATTTGTAATGGGGTGGGTGGACCTAGAGTGAAGTAAGTCAGAGTGAAGTAAGTCAGAAAGAGAAAACAAATACCGTACGCTAATGCCTATACATGGAATCTAAAAAATGGTACTGATGAACCTAGTGGCAGGGCAGGAATAAAGATGCAGATGTAGAGAACGGACTTGAGGACACAGTGCGGGGAGGAGAAGCTGGCAAGAAGTGGGAGAGTATGATTGACATATATACACTACCAAATGTAAAATGGATGGCTAGTGGGAAGCTGCTGCATAGCTCAGGGAGATCAGCTCAACGCTTTGTGATAACTTAGAGGGGTGGGATAGGGAGGGTGGGAGGGAGACGCAAGAGGGAGGGGATATGGGGATATATGTAAATGTATAACTGATTCACTCTGTTGTACAGCGGAAACTAACACAACATTGTAAAGCAATTATACTCCCATAAAGATGTAAAAATAAATTAAAAAAACTTAAGTATAGTTGATTTACAATGGTTCTGGTATACAGCAAAGTGATTCAATTTTATATATATATATATATATATATATATATATATTCTTTTTCAGATTCCTTTCTATTATAGGTTATTACAAGATATTGAATATAGTTCCCTATGCTATACAGTAGGTCCCTTGCTGTTTATCTATTTTATGTATAGTAGCATGTATCTGTTAATCCCAAATTCCCAATTTATCCGTCTGCTCCCACCCCAAATAAATTTCAAGAACTTAATATCGAAGAAATGAAGCAAATTGCAGAGGAATGCATAGACTGTGGTTCTGTTTACTTAAAGTTCAAAATCATGCAAATCTAAATAATGTATTGTGTAAGGATACAAATACATGTGGCAAAGCTCTAAAGAAAAGCAAGAAAATAATGAAACTGAAGTGTAGGGTGGTAGAAAACTCTGGAAAGAAAAGGGATGAGATTGTAGGATGGACACGCAGGGGACTTCAAAAATAATGATACGGGTGTGATATGGACAACGCTATATACTGTGGTGTTGTTTGTAACAGCAAGAAAGGAAAAATGACCTAAGAAGAAACTGATTAAATAAATTACAATATATCCCTTCAATGAAATAGTGTGCAGTCATTTAAAAAGAATGAGGAAGCTCTTTATGAACAAATATGGGAAAATTGCTGGTGGGAAAAAAGAGGTTCAGAACGGTGTTTATAACATGCTGCCATTTGGGTAAAAAAGTAAGAAAATGCATAATATACCTGGATGGGATGTACGAGAGCCAGATAACATTGGTTGCCTCTGAGTAAAGAAGTAGGTAGGTGAAAAATTTGCACTTTTTAAGTCATGGGAATAAAGTATCTAAACTTACAAAATTTTAATATTACCTTATTCATGTCAAAGTATATGATGCTTAGAACTTCAAAACACTCTAGCAGGGCTTCCCTGGTGGCGCAGTGGTTGAGAGTCCGCCTGCCGATGCAGGGGACACGGGTTCGTGCCCCGGTCCGGGAAGATCCCACATGCCGCGGAGCAGCTGGGCCCGTGAGCCATGGCCACTGAGCCTGCGCGTCTGGAGTCTGTGCTCTGCAACGGGAGAGGCCACAACAGTGAGAGGCCCGCGTACCGCAAAAAAAAAAAAAAAAAAAAACACTCTAGCAAGTTAAAAAATAAAAGTTTAGACAGCAGATGCAAGCTATTATATATAGAATGGATAAACAACAAGGTCCTACTGTGTAGCGCAGGGAACTATACTCAATATCCTGTAATAAATCATAAGGGAAAAAAATGAAAAAGAATATATATGTATAACTGAGTCACTTTGCTGTAGAGCAGAAATTAATACAACATTGTAAATCAACTATACTTCAATAAAAATTTTTTAACAGTCTAGACAGATGAGAGAAGATTAGAAAAATGTTGATAATATTGACACTAGATTACGGATGATGGGATGGTGGCGTTTGAAGTTTTCTATAGCAAAAGGTATATATAGAAACCTGCAGAGTTCTGGGTCAAAACTCAGATTAGTCACACGTGTTTAAATCCTCTCCATCTCAATACTCCACTAAAATAACATAAAATGCATTTTAAAGCCATATTCACAACATAACTTGTTTAAAATGATATCAATGACAACAAAACCAGAATAACCTACAGAGACGGTTCAATAAATTAGCGTGTAGCCACGTGATGTGAAATTATGCAGCTGGAGCTCAGAATTCAAAGCTGAATCACCCTTAAGATAGATTTATTCCACTGGGGGACCAAGGTTGGGTAGAGCATTTCCACGTGATCCCCCTCCATTTGCAAATGGAGACAGAGAGGGATTGCCCAGTACTTTCTGTCCAGGGATGAGCAAGGTCTCTAAAACACTCCTACCTGCTATGAGCCATTGCACATGGTTTGGTTTATTTGTTACAGGACCTAGCTTTACCCAAAGTCATAGGCGTGGATTTTCCAATAGAGACACATTCAAAACTTGAACCCCAAGAGAAGAGTGGGTTTTCCTGGTGGGTTCCCGCATCAGCCAGCACCAGGTGATGTGCACAGCACTTACTCTCCCAATAACAAGGGCAGCTAGTATTCCTCTCGTTCCACAGAGCGCAAAACTGAAACCCACGCAGGTGAAAGGACGTGTCCTCACTCTTTTCACTTGACCAGAGAGCCACAGAGCTGTGCTGACTCCAATGCGTTCACGAGAGCCCCAGAACACCGGGTGTGCCGTCTGGAAACCACACTGTGTGAGAACGGGAGGCTGGCTCTCCAGCTGGACGGGACTTCATCGTGATTTGATTTGGGGATTGATCTGGAATGGCTGCACTACCCACAGGTACGGGAGAAGCCACCTGGGGGACCACAGGGTGACGGTGAGAGGAAATCACAGAAACCTACCAGAGCAGAAAGTCTGTTTTCACACCAGCTGCAAAGTGCAAAATGATACTAAATTGTCTACTCCGCTCCCCTGGTCTAAAGGATGTAAAATCCTCTCTGAGTCTGTCTGTCATCAGATCTGCTGTGTGGCTGGGGGGCCACAGCACAGAATCTTCTGTGCCTGGGGCAGGTTCCACTGTTTCTAGGCTTTGGGAACGAAGGCAGCGCCCCCTGGCTTGCTCCGAACCTCGGTTTTCTCATGGGTAAAGCTGAGACTTCCTGGCTGGGAGGTTTGTAATGAGGACTTTGCAATATCATGTGTGAAAATGATTCGTAAGCTGTGAAATACTCACCTAATGTTACCTCATCAAGTGAGATAATACTTGTAAAGTATCTACCCAGGGCCTGTTATGTAAGTAGGTGGTCAACCTAAAATTTCTTTCACTTGCTCCCTGTTATTCCTACTGTGATTATTATTCCATCCCAAGCCCACCCCCCCACGATGTGAAGTCTTAGAGGGTCTTAGTGTCCTTTCTTATCCTATATTATTGTTATCTTCTGGTGGCCAATTTTATTTTCCGAAAATGGCACAGCCATATTTTCAGTCCCACATGGTTTTCCAGAACCTTGCCACTCCCTATCAAGAAGCAGGGTTTATATCCCCTTGAACATGGATGGGGCACTGTGACCACCTCGTTGAATCAAATATGGTGGCAGGGATGCTGCATGATTTCTGAGGCGAGTTCATAGGGGGGACGTAGTGTCTACTAGGACTTCTTGGGATGCTTGTCTTTGAAATCAGCCACCATGCTGTGAGGGAGCCCAACTAGCCCACAAGGAGAGTACACGCGGAGAAGCCCAGAGAGAGGAATGGAGGCCCCCAGCCGACAGCCAGCATCAGCCATGAGACTTGCAAGGGAACAGACCTTTAGATGATCCCAGTCTCCTTACTTTGAGCCCTCCAGTCGAGACACCATGGAGCAGAGGCAAAGCCATCCCCACTGTGTTCTAAATTCCCAGCCCACGGAACCAGTGAGCCCAGTAAATGGTTGCTTTATGCCACTAAGTTTTGGGGTGCCACTTGGCACAGCTATAGTGACAGGGACATCCCCCCACTTCACCATAGATCTCTTGAAGGGGGAGGCTGCTTTGTCCTCAGTAAGCTAAACAGAGGGCTCCTTCAGGACGCTCAACCCCTCTTGCGGGCATTTTGGAATGCCTCTGTGCTCTTTGAGGCCAGGACTCCTAGATGTGCAATGTTTTTTAATCATTCATTCAGTCAACAAATATTTATTAAATGCCTAATGGGTCAGAGGGGCTGCAGATGAGACAGTCAGCCAGTCAGACTCAGCACTGCCCTCACGGGGCTTACAGCTCAGTTGAGAGTGAATGGGAGTAGATGACAAATAAAAAGGGACACGAAGTTATTCCACATTGTGATAAATGCTACAGCAGGAAATACATAGAGTGAAGGTGGTGAATAGCAGTGGGAGACCTGCTTGAATAGGGTGGTCAGCAAAGGCCTTTCTGAGGGAGCAACACAGAGATAGGTAAGCCCTGGGAAGGGTGGGGCTGGGGGTGAAGAACATTCCAGGTGCTGGGACTACAGAGGCAAAGACCTTGTGAGTGGCAAGAGCTTGGAAGGTTGGGGAAATGGAAGATGACCAGGGGGGAGGGGTCTGGTTCCCCAGGGCAGGGCTGGGAGCTGGAGAGGCGAGAAGGGGCTGGCCACGGAAGGCTGTTTGGATTTTCCTCTAAAAGCTGTGGGGAGCCACTCGGGGGGCTTAAGCACGTTAGGATAATTCTCAAGAGTTTGCCTAATACCTCCTTGGTCTCGGTTTCCAGCACCAGCTGTGTCTGAGAGAGCAGAGCATGAGGGAGGGACGGTGTGAGCACGTACATCACTCGGGTCCTTGGCAGGAGTTAGACGATAAATCTCTGACGATGCTAAGTCAGGTCTCACACAGGACAGCCTTCGGCTGGGAAATAAGCCCCAACACCAGGCTGGGATGCTGGTATAGGTATCACGATGTTCTTAGTTACCGGGAGCGGCCTCGTGACCCTCTCTCTGTCTCTCTGTCTCTGTGTCTGTCCTTCTCTCTCTCTCTCTCTCTCTCTCTCTCTCTCTCACACACACACACACACACACACACACACACACTACCAGCCAAAAGTAGGTAAATAAGAAATAAGGAGCTTCTGAACAAAGTCATGGTCACCAAGTGGACACCCAGTTGCCATATCCTTTACTGTTCCAAAAGCCTCCTAGGCCTGGATGCCCGCTACCTCTCACTTTGCATCCAGGTCTGGCAGCCCTGGTTCTCTCTAGCTGAGCTGTGGGCAGTAGCAAAATAAGCGGGGGCAACTGGGGGAGGTCACAGTCAATCTTGGCAGACAGCCTGGAGTAAGGGAGGGACCCCGGGAACTTCAAGGCAGGGGGGTGGGTGCCAGCAGCCCAGATCCCTCTGTGCCTTGCCTCCTCCAGCAGCAGCGCCTGCTCTTGGTTTAATTAGCTCAATGTCACTGGCTTAAGACAGCAGCGCAGGGGCTTCCCTGGTGGCGCAGTGGTTGGGAGTCCACCTGCCAATGCAGGGGACATGGGTTCGAGGCCTGGTCTGGGAGGATCCCACGTGCTGCGGAGCAACTAAGCCCGTGCACCACAACTACTGAGCCTGCGCTCTAGAGCCCACGAGCCACAACGGCTGAGCCCACGAGCCACGACTACTGAAGCCCACAACAAGTAGCCCCGACTCGCCACAGTTAGAGAAAGCCTGAGTGCAGCAACGAAGACCCAACGCAGCCAAAATAAATAAATAAATAAATACAAAGAAAGAAAGCAGGGCATTTGTAGCATATTTTAGAATCGTCTCCGTTCAAAATGAATAGAATAAAAACATTTTCTTTCACCTCGCAGCTTGTAGGATCTTAGTTCCCCAACCAGGAATTGAAGCTGGCGCCACGGCAGTGAAAGCAATGAGTCCTAACCACTGATCCACCAGGGAATTCCCTGGAAAGAATAAAATTTTAATGTTTAAAGAGGCAATAATGATAATGATGACAATAAGCAGCGTTTATATTTCATGCTATCTCTTGTTTACCAACTCTGCATTCACCCGTTTGTCATGATTGGCCCTTAGCTTTCTAGAAATGTCAGCTATCTGACACAATCACCCCTCTCCTTCAGCACACCCCACCCCCAGAGCCTGCACGCTCAAACACACACACAGAGCTTCCAAGAAAGCATCCTCGTGGATATACACAGATGTCTCCTTCTTACCCTTCATGAACCCACCAAATGAAATCCACATTCGGCTTGAACAGGAGCCGAAGCATCTGCGTGAGGCCCAAGACAGGACAGCAGTCCCCTTGAACAGGGCTGCAGGAACGGCGGGAGCGGGGCAGCCCCAGGGCCCTCCTGTGTGGTGGCCTCACTCCTTGGGAAAGTGGCTGGCGGGCGTGAGGGCTTGGGCTCTGCCCTTCGCACGCTGTGTGGCACTCTGTGGGCCCGTCTTCTGAGTGTGGTCTCTTCCCAGCTGTTGCTGCCTGCATTGTGTTTTCCCACGCCTGGGCCTGCCCAAGCTGTCACCAGCTGTGACCAGCTGTCAGCCAGTTGTTAGCACTCAGCCCCTCTCCCACCACGTGACACTCCCATCATCAGCGGGAACCCAGAAGAGCTCTGTGACAGGCAGATCCAGGGACAGACGGCATTTGAGGCCTGAGCACCTGCAGTCAGGTGGAGACCCCCGTGAGAGACCCACATGGACGGAGCCAGAGAGACAGACACCCAAACAGGAGTGGACTCAGAGAGATAGATGGGGAATAGAGAGCGCACACACACACACACACACACACACACACACACACACACACACAGAGTGGACTCAGATAGGTGGGGAATAGAAAGCACGCGCGCACACACACACACATGCTCACACACACACACACACACACACACACACACAGAGTGGACTCAGATAGGTGGGGAATAGAAAGCACGCGCGCGCACACACACACATGCTCACACACACACACACACACACACACACACACACACAGCCGCGCTTACAGACACGAGGCAGCCAAGAGTCACTTCCCTCCCAGCCGTGGGTCCTCCCGGGAGCCAGGAGCTCCAGGAATCTTACTAGGGGCCTCCCCAGCCCAGCTACTCAAAGTGTGGTCCGTGAACCAGGGCCAGAGGCCTCGGCACCCGTGGGAGCTGTGAGACCTGCAGAGTCTCAGGCCCACCCCAGACCTGCAGCATCAGATGTGCGTCTTTACCAGAGCCCCGGGAGATTCCCAGGCACGGTAAGCACAGGCAGCGCGGCTCTCACTCCTGTCCTGGCCTCTCTATCACAGGAAGCTTGAGGAGGACCAGAGGAGTGTGGACACTTTCACTCCCGTGACGCAAACCGAGCGCCAGGAGGAGAGGCAGCGGGGGCCGGGGGGTGGGGTGTGGGCGTGGGCTGAGCCCTCATATGCTCTGCGTGCAGAGCCGGGACGAGCTCAGCGCGCACGGACGGCTCTGCCCCCGTGGTTCCGCCACCTGGGCTGCCATCGTTCCCTCTTCTCGATGGTCCCAGGCCATCTTCCTCGGAGGCCCAGTCCCCTGCTCACTGAGACAGGAGGCCTTCCCGGTACACCTTGAAGACAGAGGTCTCTCTCCTCCGCTAACCACAGCCAAAATGATGATAGCTACTCACCCGCTGGATGGCCTCCGTATTCCCAGGCTGCTTGCTGGCTTCTCCCACTCGATACACAGAGTGGAACTGAATTAAGTACTATTATTATCCCTGTTTCACAGATGGGAACGCTGAGGCTCAGAGGGCTACCCGTCCTTTATTCAGCAAGTGTTGAGGGGATACCAAGTATGTGCCGGGGTGGGGGACCAGCTGGTCTATGAGCCCCGCCCCCTTCAGGCTTCTGCGCCCAGATGGTGGTCCGGGGGGGAGCAGGGGGTAGGGCAAGCCAAGCCCAGAGGAAGGGGCAGGAACCCTGGAAATCTCAGCTGTCTCGCCAGAGATAAGGGTGCTTTGATCTCCAGGCTATTTCCCACACCGAGGAATTCCGTTCAGGCCTGTAGGCGGGCTGGCTATCTCCTCAGGTGCTGTACAATCGCCCCCCTGGAACATCTAGAAGGATGGTTATTACTTGCTGACGAACTCAGGATCTGCTTGGTTCCACAAATAGGGGTCTCTTCCTGGAGGAGCCCTCCCTGCCCAGCCCTTAGCCTCCAGCCCCCAGGAGGGGTCCCTCCACCCTCAGTCTGTCACCGCCTGAAGCTGGTCCCACACTGGAAGCTGCTAGAGTGGCCCTGGACAGAGGGGCAGGAAAGAGGGGCAGCCTGGCAGGGACACCCCCAGCTCTGGGGCCCACGGACGCGCTGTGGAGGGAGGAGTCACCAGTCTCATCCACCTACCAGCTGAGTCTCCCGGGGCGACTGACCTCACCTCTCTGGAACTCGGATTTTTGGACTAAACGGGGACAATGGTAGGACACTGCCTATCTGAGGGCCGGGGGAATCTGAAGAATGTAAAGGTTGCATAAGCATTAAACAGAAGGCAGCTAGGTTGCCTTTGCTCTGATTGGAGCAGGTACAGCCCCCTGCTATAGAAAACCACCTCCGGTTTTTATCTTGGGGGTCGTTTATTAAGTCTCTGCTTACGAAACACAGATTGCATTATGCTGATAACAGTTTCCCTTTTTTAAAATCTTGTTGCTTGACTTTCTTGTTATAAAGAGCAGGTGATAAAGGCGTAAGGGCACTCTGAGGTGACAGTAAAATGAAGTCTCTGGCTGGTGAGAGCTGAATGTAATCGGACACAGGGATTTGCTTTAGGGAGGCGATCTGAAGGCTATAAATGTAGGATTGTGAAAAGACCTTTATTACTGATATTCCTGCAGGAAAACCAACTTTATCTGCTGAAACTCTCACAGAAACGATCACTTGTAGAACATGATTTCTTTTTTTTTGACTTTTGAAACTAGTGGGGTTTTTTTAAATTGAAGTATAGTTGACTTACAATGTTGTGTTAATTTCTGCTGTACAGCAAAGTGATTCAGTTATATATATATATATATATATATATATATACATTCTTTTTCCTATTCTTTTCCATGATGGTTTATTCCAGGATATTGAATAGAGTTCCCCGTGCTACACAGTAGGACCTTGCTGTTTATCCACTCTATATATAAAAGTTTGCATCTGCTAATCCCGAACTCCCCATCCATCCCTCCCCCACCCCACCCCCCTGACAACCACAAGTTTCTAGAACATGATTTCTGAGATTTCATATGAATGGTGTGCTCATGCTTTAGCAGAGATGGGCTCCTTGGAGCCCCTACCGGGTGCTAAGCCCATTATCTTATTTGATCTTTTCAACAGTCCCGTGAGATGGGTACCATCTCCATTCTCCAGCCAGGAAAACTGAGGTCCAGAGAGAAGTAACTTAGCTCGGGTTGCAGAGTTAGTAGCAGAGAAGGAATTTGAAGACAGGACTGTGGTCCTCCAAAGTCCTGTCTTCTGCTGCAATACCCAGACCACCTTCCTCAGTGTAAAAGCTTCCCTACATGGCTCCACCCCATAAACACCAGATGACTCGAACTAGCAGAGGTGAGAGCCTCCTGTAAACTGTGAAGTCCTCCATACAGGTCAGAACTTTTTTTTTTTTTTTTTTTGCGGTCCGCGGGCCTCTCACTGTTGTGGCCTCTCCCACTGCGGAGCACAGGCTCCGGATGCGCGGGCTCAGCGGCCATGGCTCACGGGCCCAGCCGCTCCGCGGCATGTGGGATCTTCCCGGACCGGGGCACGAACCCGCGTCCCCTGCATCGGCAGGCGGACTCTCAACCACTGCGCCACCAGGGAAGCCCCAGGTCAGAACTTTTTACATCAAAGCTCTAATTTATTACAAGTAATTTAGAGCTTGTTATTTCCTCCACCAACAAAGCCTGGCTTTTCCAGAAGGAACCACCGCAGGGTTCCTTGAATAATGAGCGTTTAAAATATTACTAAACACAACTTTCCAGGATTACAATCTGCTGAAGGGAAGTGAGGGGCAGTTCGGGCTGGGAAGGGAAATCTCTGGAACTGGAGGAATTTGCAAGAGCAAGAGGTGCTCTGTGAAGCCTCCTGATGAGAACGAACGCTTTGGGTCACCCCAACCTGTTCACAGCCCTGGAGCAAACAACTAAATTTTTTTAACCTACATTATTATGTATCATCACTATGCCTGTGGTGACTTACATTTATGGCAGGGCCTGAGAGAGTTATTATTTCCAGTGAGGTTCAAAAAAGTTTAGTAACCTTTTTTTTGAGTCCAAGGCTATATATACAAGTATCACTTAATAGTGATGTACAACCATATGGCCCAGTAAATCCACAAAAGAATTGAAAGCAGGGACTTGAACACCACTGTTCATAGCAGCATCATTCATAACACCCAAAAGGTAGAAACAACCTAAATAGCTATAGAGGGATGAATGGATAAACAAAGTGTGGCATGTACATGTATGTCATATCGTTCAGCCTTAAGACAGGGAAGAAATTCTCACACATGCTACAACTTGGATAAACCTAAGTGAAATAAGGCAGGCACTAAAAGATTCATATTGTATGATTGCACTTACTTCAGGTACCTGAAGTAGTCAAATTCATAGTGACAGAAAGTAGAATGGTTGTTGCCAGGGACAGGGGGCAGGGGGTAGGGGGTAGAAATGGGGAATTAATGTTTCATGGGTATGAACTTTCTGTTCATGATCATGAAGAAGTTCTGGAGATGGATGGTGGTGATGGTGGCACAACAAAGTAAATGCACTTAATGCCACTGAACTGTACACTTAAAAATGGTTCAAATCGGGCTTCCCCGGTGGCGCAGTGGTTGAGAGTCCGCCTGCCGATGCAGGGGACGCGGGTTCGCGCCCCGGTCCGGGAAGATCCCACATGCCGCGGAGCGGCTGGGCCCGTGAGCCATGGCCGCTGAGCCTGCGCGTCTGGAGCCTGTGCTCCGCAACGGGAGAGGCCACAACAGTGAGAGGCCCGTGTACCGCAAAAAAAAAAAAATGTTAAAATCGTAAGTTACATTTACGTTTCATGTTATGTATACTTTACCACAATTAAAAAACAAAGTCAATGTACAACCTGAATAATAATGATGGTTAACATTTTTTGAATAGCTAATAGGTACTCAGTACAACTGTATGAAGTAGTTATTATCCTTCCAATTTTATAGATGAAGAAACCGAGGTTCAGGGTAGTTCTGTGAGTGCCCCCAAAATCATAAAGCCAGAAATAAAGGTGGGATTTAAAGCCAGATCTTTCTGGCAGGTCTTTATTTCTGTGTGCTGCCTTCTATCCTATGAATGCCTTAGCGCCCTCTGCATGGCCTTAACTAAAAGGATTTTGTTGGGACAAATTACAAGTCCTAAACTCTAAAACAAAAACAAAACAAAAAAAAAACTATTGGGACTTCCCTGGTGGCACAGTGGTTAAGAATCCGCCTGCCAATGCAGGGGACACGGGCTCGAGCCCTGGTCTGGGAAGATCCCACATGCCACGGAGCAACTAAGCCCATGCGCCACAACTACTGAGCCTGGGCTCTGGAGCCCGCCAGCCACAACTACTGAGCCTGCGCTCCACAACTACTGAAGCCCGCGTGCCTAGAGCCCATGCTCCGCAACAAGAGAAGCCACCGCGATGAGAAGCCCGCATACAGCAACGAAGACCCAACGTAGCCAAAACTAAATAAATAAATAAAATGGTTAAATTTATAAAAAAATAAAAGGCAGAGAAAGCTATCAGCAAAAGGCATTTAGCCTTGGATCATTAGTTAGGAGCTGCCTCTGACCTGGGGTTAGTTCCTCCTCATTCTGTACCTCAGCTTCCCCATCAGACAATCTGGTGGTGGGCTTCCAAGGGCACATCCAAGTCCCACATTCCAATACTCTCCACCCCGAATAGACCCTCAAAGAGAACAGTCTAAAAAGAAGCTAAATTCATAGGCTGACCATAAGTCCCATTTTGCCCCAAACCGTCCCAGTTTCTGCCTTTTGCCCCATGTAATGACAGTTGCACCCCTTAAACTTTTTTAATTTTTTAAAAGTTTTTGGCCACATGGCATGTGGGATCTTAGTTCCCTGACCAGGGCTCGAACCCACGCATTGGAAGCATGGAGTCTTAACCACTGGACCACCAGGGATGTCCCATACCCCTTAAACTTTCAAAAGTGTCCTGGGTTGGGTGATAGCTCATCCTACAAACGCACTAACCAGGTTTTGTTTTGACAACAGTTGACTTCAGACCTCACAGTCAGAGCTGCCTCTTGTAAATTCTTGTTACTGTTTGGTTTGAAACCTACAAGGTAAAATCATCCGAAGATTGTCAGGATTGATAAGGCAGGCTTTGTTCTGAAGTCACTCAATGCCGACAGTTATAAGCATCTTTGCTTAAAATTTGCAAGCCAAGATACCTAATGATTTGTTTGTTTCTGTTTCAAAGCTTTAAAAAGCCCTTTTATCTATTGTCTGATAGGGATTATTCTGTGATTTTAAAAAAACCAACAATTCAGTTCAGTAATTAAAAAAAAAAAATTCTAAGTATAGGACCAAATGCAAAATGGCTGACCCGGCAGGATGGGTAAAAGGAGTAATTATTATGGGGTATTTATGAGTTGATCCTTAGAAGAACCACACTTTTACCCAAGCAGAGTAAGTTAAAAATTGTCTTGTTCTACTCTTTGGTAATTTATTGTCACTCTGAAAAAGCTTAGGTTTTTAAAAAATTTCATTGAAAACTAATAGATTAGTTTTAACAAATGTTAAACAAAACTAATACATTCTAGAAAATGTAAAAAATATAAAACAATACAAAAAGACAATAATTCCATTCCCAACAGACCTACTGCTAAAATTTGATATATACTTCTAGTTATTTTGTATTCATGTATATGTTATTTACCCCAAAAGAGTAGTCATGCTATATTTTCTTCTATAACACTTTTTGTCCATTTATAGGCCAAAGCTTTTATCTGTTTCATCAAATACAGTCTATAAAACCACTTTCATAGCTATATGGTAGTCCTTCATATGAATGTGTAAAAATGTACTTAACTGTGCCCCTACTGTGGGATGTTTCTTTCCAATTTTTTGCTTTACGAAATCAAAAAGGATTGAGATAATCATTCCTTTGGCCAAAACTTGGTGCATATCAAAATTATTTTTGGAGACGAAATTTCTGGAAATGCATTTGTTCGGTTAAAGGATATACAGTTTTAAGGCTCTCGATACATACTCTGATCACAGTTGCTGTGAAAATCCTAAACCTTCCAGAATAAACACAAAGCAAGAGAAATTGAAGGGACAATCTTACAGTTCTCGATTTCTTCCCCATGATCCACTTCCTCTGTGTCTCACGGTGATGGGTTCCAGAAGAACACAGGCCAAGCCTGTTTGAATTATCTGCAGTGAGACCATTAAACTGTAGCGGGGAAGGACACAGGACTGGGAGATCGGATTTAAGGCTTCTAATCCTGATTCAGCCCTCACCCATTTTGTCCATAAACAAGACATCTGACCTCTGGACCTAAATCCCTCCATTCGTGAAACTGGGGGGGGGGGGGGGGGGTCAGCCAGATAATTATGAAAGGCCCTTCCTGTTCTTACATAGGAAATGAAAGAAAGCAGATGGAAATGCAGGTAAAATATTAACAAGTTTCTTCTAACTACTTGTAGCTCTCAGTGCCTTTCTTCCCCCTCATTTCCACTTCCCTGGGCTTGGCTGTGTTTCATCTTTCTTTCACTAAAAAACTCACTCTTGAACAGGCTTCAGCTGGGTGGTCAGCGATGACCAAGCCTTTCTTCGGTCTTTAGGAATTAGAAGTAATCTCTCGCTGATGTGCTCTTTTGCAGTTTATCTGGAGCCTTTGAAATGCAAATCACTCCAACCTACAGCCAGGGAAACTGGATTCTATAGGGCCTCCAACTGACCCCCACAGCCTGCTGCAAGCTAGGAGCAGGCGGGAGTCTGTGGCCTGCTTCCGAAGATCAAAGGACCATTGTTCACCTAGAGTCACCACGAGAAAACCCAGATTAGCGGGTACTTCCACCACCATCGGTCTTAATATCAAACCTCTACTAACACGGACAGGACGCAGAGGCTTTGGCCACTGGGCTTCAAGCTGCTCAAGGGGAGAAGCTACTGGGACATCTCAACAGAGGGATAGGTATCAGGTAAAGTTGCTTCTCTGATCTCTCTTGGTCTAGAGCAAATCAAAGGGGTCTAGAGCAGGGGCTCTGGAGTCAGCTGGCCTGGACTTACATGAAGGAGCTGCCAATGCAGGCGTTTGGAATAAACTGAATGAATCTCTACAGCTATGTCTAGGTGACGTATGATCCAGCTGTTTCAGTGGTACATTTGAGGTCCCTACCTTGCTTCTCCTGGAACGAGTCCTGACTGGTCCATGGAGGTCGGCAAGCCCTGGCGAGCGGGGAGTGGATTCTGATCTGCCCAGTCACCACTGGTTTCCACAGTCTGCTGTTTGATTGCCTGAACCCGTGCCTTCTCTTTCGAGTGAATGCCCCATGGACACACACGTTATCTCCACTCCCTCCTGGAATCCCACTAAAATGATAGTAAAGGAATGCAAAAGGCATGAGCCACAAGGACAAAGGGGAGAGGGGAGGAGACGGCAGCAGAGTTAGCCACAAAATTCAGAAGCTGGAAAACAGATGGATTTGTGGTAACTAACTTGGCAGAGAGAAGAATCATCTAACTTTCTTCAGTAGGTTGAGTAAACTAGAGAGGAGACAGTAGCAAACAAGAGCTGTCGACGGAGTTCTAAAAGCACAAAAACAGATGGATTAATGGCATCTGACTGAAAAGGGAGAGGAGAAGGGAATCTAACTTTTTTCAGTAGACCCGACTAGAAATAAGCGGATATGAGCCCTAGAACTATGGAAAAGCCCCATCTGGGGAGCCCCAGATTTCTCTGGAGGTGAGGATTCAGAATAGGGCTAAAAAGTGGAGAATTAGCTAAAAGTCTTCATAAGGAGCAGTTAAACCTCCAGATGCCCTCCCATACCCCATGCACCCACTTTGGTAGAATGCGGGAAGTTTACTCCCTAAACCAGTTAAACTGCAGAGGATATCATCTCAGAGACACTGGGCACAGCTGAGGACAGGATGATGTTTGGTCTTGAAAGCAAGAGGACAAAGTAAAAGTAAGCACAAATGCGGAGTGGCACCATCCCTGCTCCTGGCTCCTTTCTCTGCCTACCCTCCAAATGGTGACATTCAGCTTAACAATCACCCCAGGCACATTTTGGCAAGAAAATGGAGACATTCTCACTGCAGACATCGATTGTCCAAAACAAGAAAAAAAAAATCTGTGAATACTGACGTTTCAAAGTTCACCCAGAGAGCCAGTCAGGTCCCCACCTGAACATATTATAACAAAGCCTACCAGTCAGCAACCTCCACACGCGCACACAAAGCCATTAAGGGCCTTGTTTTAAAATATGGTTATACAGCCAAAGGGCACCCAATTTTTAAAAAAAGCCTTTAGTATGGGCCTTCCCTGGTGGAGCAGTGGTTAAGAGTCCGCCTGCCGATGCAGGGGACACGGGTTCGTGCCCCGGTCCGGGAAGATCCCACATGCCGCAGAGCAGCTGGGCCCGTGAGCCATGGCCGCTGAGCCTGCGCGTCCGGAGCCTGTGCTCCGCAACGGGAGAGGCCACAACAGTGAGAGGCCCGCGTACCGCAAAAAAAAAAAAAAAAGCCTCTAGTATGATGGAAAAGTCAAAACAATTTCTAAAAGGGAACCCAAACCAATCAGAAGACCCTTATCTCAATTTTAGAAAATCCAAAGTAAAGTTTCAGAGAAACTACACAGGAAAATTTCCCGGAGCTAAGGGACATGTTTATTGTTTTTGTTTTTTTTAATAGAAAGTATCCTCCAAGCATAAAAAAAAAAGTAATGAAATTTAATAATAGTAGGTATAAAAAGGATATTCTAAAAGTTTTTGGGAAAAAAACCAACCAGAAAACCAGAAAATAAAAACACATGAAAGCAGGGTCTTAAAAATTCTGAGGGAAAATATTTTCCAAATATAAAACATTATACTCATCCAAAATATCAATCAAATGTAAGTTGAGACTTAACAATTCAGACTTGAAAGATCTCAAAAACTTATCTCCCACAAATCCTTCCTTGGGAAATTACTGCAAAATATACTCCACCAAAATGAGAGAATTAAGAAAGTAAAAGATGTGGAACATGGCAAAGATGGAGTCATGGGGACCGCCTGAAACAAGTAAAGAACTAGACAAAATATATGAAACAATGGCTCTCAAGACATTGGACACCAGGGAACAAAGGCCAGTAAGCTCTTAGGGATGGGAGATAAAGTGAGCCCTGTAGTGTAGGGAAGGTCAATAAGACAGAACCCAGAGGTTTCCTTAAGGAGATGGAGTGGGATGTCTGGGGAAACCAGGGCAGCTGGCATCTATAGGATGGAATACTTGAGTAAAGAGAGCTACACAGAAAAAGAACCTCAGAGATCTGAAAAGGATTGATGCCTCAAGTATTCAACTGAGTACCTATCAGTTCACATGGGTGAGAAAAGTACCCACAGAGAAAGAACCATTAAAATGATTAGAGGAAACACTGCTGGGACTACTGCCTGTTCCCAACAGTCAAGCTGCAAAATCTCATAATTCAAGAAGCACCAGCTAAATATGAAAAAGGGTTTTGTCTCAGATTTGGGGGGAAAATTAGCCTTAGACTAACCATTGCTTTGTTCCAGGCCACCAAAGATTAAAAACAAAACCCAAAAAGATTATTTCCATGTAATTTTACCTCAACCCAGAACAAAATTCAAGGATATTTTTAGGAATGGAAAACTATCCAGCACCTAACATAAATAAAATTCATGGATAAATATACAGACTATTATAATTATTATCATGGAAATTTCTTTAAATAATAAAACCAATTACAGTAAAAATATTAACAATGTGTTGTGAAGTTGATAACATATATAGAAGTAAAATGCATGAGAATAATATCACAAAGGCTTAGAGGGAAGACATAGACATATATTGTTCTAAGATTCTTATACATGGAGTAGTATATCACTTGGAGGTAGCCATAGAAAGTTAAAGATGTATACATAGACTATAAAGCAACTGCTAAAATAACACAACAAAGAATTATACCTAATGAACCAACAAAGGGTTTAAAATGGAATCATAAAAAAATACCTCATGAATTCAGAAGAATGTGGAAAAGGGGCAAATGTAGCACAAAGAACACATGGCAGAAATAGAAAGTAAATAGTAAGATGATAGATTTGAATCCAAACACATCATAACCACATTAAATATAAATGGCCTAAATACCTTGAGACGTTTAGACAATCTCCAAGATGGCCACCATTGAGACATACTTTCTGGTACTCATATCATCATAAGCCTTTCCCACTGAATGGGCTGGGCTTAGTGACTTACTAAAGACAAGGTAAGGCTTATATCTTGGTGTATGATTGGAGACTAGTGTATAAAAGGCTGGCTGGTATTGCATTCTCTCTCTCTCTCTCTCTCTCCAGGAGCAGTTGCTATGAGGAAAGCCATGATGTGAGCAGTCCTGTGGTTGAGCCCACATGCTGACGAACTGCAGCCTCCTGCAATCAGCCTCCTGAGTGAGCTTGAAAGTGGAGTCTTTAGTCTCAATCTTCAGAGATGGAAGCCTTGACTGCTGCCTCCTGAGAGATGCTAAGCCAGAACCACTGCAGGATTTCCGACCCTCAGAAACTCGTGAGATAGAAAATGTTTGGTACTTTAAACTGTTGAGTTTGGGGATAATTTGTTACACAGTGGTAGATAACTAATATAGATTTTAATTAAAAAACAGATTTTGTCAGGTTGGATAAAAAAGCAAGAGCCACCAGTTCACACCCATTAGGATGACTAATATTTTAAAAACAACAACAATAGCAAACAGAAAATAACAAGTGTTGGCAAAGATAGAGAGACATTGGAACTCTAGTGCATTGCTGGTGGGAATATAAAATGGTATAGCTTCTGTGAAAACAGTACGGTGCTTCCTCAAAAAGATAAAAGTAGAATTACTGTGTGATCCAGTAATCCCATTCCTAGGTGTATACCTGAGAGAACTGAGAGCAGGGACTCAGATTCTTACACACCAATGTTCATAGCAGCGTTATTCACAATAGCCAAAAGATGGAAACAACCCAAATATTCACTGATGGATGAATGGATTAACAAAATTCGGTATATACACACAGTGAAATATTATTCAGCCTTAAAAAGGAATGAAATTCTGATACATGCTGCAGCATGGATAAACCTTGAGGATATGCTAAATAAAATAAGTTAGACACAAAAGGACAAAAACTGTGTGATCCCACTTATATGAGTTACCTCAAGTACACAGATTCATACAAACAGAAAGTAGAATAGAGGTTACCAGGGGCTGGGGATGGGAGGTATTGTTTAAACAGGTACAGAATTTCTGTTTAGAATCATGAAAATGTTCCGGAAATGGACAGCAGTGATGATTGCACAACATTGTAAATGTACTTGATGCCCTGAACTGTACACTTTAAAATGGCTAAAATGATAAGATAAGCAACAAGGATTTACTGTATAGCACAGGAAACTATATTCAATATCTTACAATAAACTATAATGGAAAGGAATATAGATATATACATATATATGTAAAACTGAATCAGTTTGCTGTACACCTGAAGCTAACACAACATTGTAAATCAACTAAACTTCAACAAAAAAAGAAAGAAAAGAAAGAAAGAAAAAACTACTTATATAATGGAAAAAATGGCTAAAATGATAAATTTTATCCTATGTATATTTCGCCACAATTAAAAAAGTGGGAAAAAAAGCAAGACCAAATGATATGCTGTCTACAAGAAACCTACCCTAAATATATAGATACAAACAGGTTAAAAGCAAAAAGAGGGAAATAGATATGCTATGCTAATATAATCAAAAGAAAGCTAGAATGGCTATATTAATATCAGACTATGTCTATTTCAGGCAAAGAACATTACCAGGGATAAAGCAAATCAATGCATAAAAAAAAAACCACAACATCTTAAACATCATATGCTTAATGACTGAGCTTTAAAATAAATGAAGCAAATATTAATGAAACTGCAAGGAGAAACAGACAAAACCACAATTATAGTCTGAGATTTCAACAACCCTCTCTCAATAACTATAAAACAAGAAAACATAACACTAATAAGGATACAGAAGACTTGAAAAACACTATCAACCCACTTAACTTAATAGACATTTATAGAACACTGCCAACAGCAGAATATACATTCTTCTCAAGGACACACAAAACATTTACCAAGATAGACTATAGCTTAGGCCATAAGACAAGGAAGTCTTTATAAATTTAAAAAGATTCAAGTCTTACAAAGTATGTTCTTTGACCACAGTGAAATGAAGTTAGAAATCAATAGTAGAAAGAGATCTAGAAAGTCCAAAATATTTGGATCCTAAATAACACAAGTCTGAATAATCTGTGGTTCAAAGAAAAAGTCTCAAGGTAAGCCTAAAAATACTTTCCACTAAAAGGAAATGAAAACACAACATATCATCCAAGATAGTACTTGGAAATCTACAGTGCTAAAAGATTATATTAGATAACAGAGGAAATGTCTCAAGGACATTACCTTAAGAAGCTAAAAAGAAAAGAGAAAATAAAGCAAAGAAAGTAGAAGAAAGGGAGATAAAAGAGTAAATAAATAAAAGAGAAAAATACATAAATAATAGGGAAAAATCAGTGAAATCAATTGCTGTCTCTTTGAGAAGATCAATTAAATTGATAAATTTCAAGTCAGACTGATCAGAAAAAAATAGATAAAACAGAAACAGCCAATTTCAGCAATGAGTGAGGTAGTGAGAGAATCATTTCGATTCTCTAGCTATGAGAGGGACAATGAATATTATGAACAACCCTAGACAATAAATTTGACAAATTGATGAATGGACAAATTCCTAGAAAGACAAACTACCAGAGTTTCTTTGAGAAGAAATAGATAACCTGAATAACCCTATGTCTTTTAAATAAATGACAAACTTTCCCACAAAGGAAATTCCAGGCCCAGATGGCTTTAATGATGAATTCGAATACACATTTAAGGAAGAAACTATTCTGATTCTATGCTGAAGAGGAAATAGTATTTCTCAACAGATTCTATGAGACTAGTATTATACTGATATCTAAACCAAAGGTGTTACAAGAAAACTAGACCCATATCCCTCATTAGCATAAATGCAACAATTGTTAGTAAAATTTTGGCAAATTGAATTCAACAATGTATAAAAAAGAATAATATATCAAGACTCAGTGTAGTTTATCCCAGAAATGCAAAGTTGGTTTTACATTGGAAAATCAAGTAACATAATTTACCATATTAACAGACTAAATCCAAAATCAGACCAAAAAAGGGATATGATCATCTCTAATAAATGGCAAAAAAAAAAAAGCATTTGACAAAACCCAACGTCTATTCCTGAAAAGAACTCTCAGCAAACTAGCAATAGAGGGGAACTTCTTCAATCAGATAAGGGGCATTTACAAACTCCTAAAATTAACATCATACAACGCCTGAATGTTTCCTTCCTAAGATCAGGTTCAAAGCAACGATGCAGTCTCTCACCATTTCTATGCAGCATTGCACTGGAGGTGGTAGCTACTTCATAAAGGCAAGAAAAAGAATTAAAGGGCATCTGGATTGAAAGGAAGAAGTAAAACTGTCTCCAGTTATGGATGACATGAAAATTCTTTCTACATAGAAAATTCTTTTGAATACACAAAAAAGTTACTACAACTATTAAATGAGACTAGCAAAGTTGCAGGACACAAGATTAATATACAAAAATCAATTGTATTTCTATAGACTAGCAATAAAGAATCAGAAATTTAAATTTAAATTATAATTTACAGGGACTTCCCTGGAAGTCCAGTGGTTAAGACTCCATGCTCCCACTGCAAGGGGCACAGGTCTGATCCCTGGTTGGGGAACTAAGATTCCCCACAAGCCATGCAGCATGGCCAAAAAAATAAAATTAATTAAATAAATATATGTGTGTGTGTGTGCATATATATATATAAAATTCACAGTAGCGTCAGAAATATTAACTACTTAGGGACAAATCTGACAAAAGGTGTACAAGACATTTAAACTGAAAATATAAAACATTGCTGAGAAAAATTAAAAACCTAAATGTGTGGAGAGATACATAGGTTCGTGGATCCAATGACTCTATATTCCTAAGAGACCTCTTAAGACTCTCCACTAAATTTACCACTAAACCTCACTAAACCTCTCCAGACTCAACACACTTCCAATAAAAATCCCAGCGAGGTTTTTGTGTAAAAATTGACATGCAGATTCTAAAATTGGTATGTAAATGAAAAGGATCAAAACCCAGATCTACAAAAAGAAAGAGTATTATCAAAGAAGTAATAAGTGAAGGTGAAATAAAAATGTTATTTTTCTTATTATTAATTGATTTAGCAGATAACAGTTTATTCATAATAATAATAGCAACAATGTATTTGATTATGTTTGCTTATGTATATACGTACGCTTATGCGTGCTTATATATAAATGGAATGAGTGACAGCAATGATACAAGGACTGGAGAGAAGAATTAAGATTATTTGGTTATTATAAAATAATAACACTACCTATGAAGTAGTCTAGTGTTATTTGAAAGGAGACTTGGATTACTTGTAAATGTGTATTGAAAATTCTAGGGCAATGACAAAAAAGTAAAAAGAAGTATAACAGGTATCCTATAAAAGGAGAGAAAATGCAATCATATAAAATGCTTGGTTAAAGCTACAAAAGACAGAAAAATAGTGGAAGACAGAAAAAAAAAAAGAAACAAAGAAGGTGGGTAACAAATAGAAAATAGTAGCAAATATGGCTCCAGCTGTATTATAGCTTATATATCCAAGACATTAATCCAACTATATCAATAATCACTTTGAACAGCAATGGTCTAAATGTACCAATTAAAGACAGAGATTGTCAGAGTGAATTAAAAAAAACAAAAAGACCCACTTATAGGTTGTCTACAAGAAATTAAAACCACAATGAGATACCAGTAAACATCCAATAGAATGTCTACAATTAAAAAGACTGATTCTACCAGGCATTGGCCAGAATGTGGAGCAATTAGAACTCTCATACACAGCTGATGGGAAGGTAATGTGATACCAACATTTTAGAAAATAGTTTGGCAACAATAACAGCAACAAACACACCTCTCTTATGACCCAGTCATTCCTCTCCTAGCTATTTACCCAAGAGAAAAGAGAGCTCATGTCCATACAGTGATTTGTACATGAATGTTCACAGGAGTTTTATTTTTAATAACAGAAGAACAAAAACACCCCATATGTCCTCGACAGGAGAATGGATGAGCAATCTGGGGACATCTATATAATGGAATACTACTCAGCAAAAAAAAAAGAAAAAAGTAATGAACTATTGATACAGATAACAGCAGAGATAAATCTCAAAATAATTATGCTGAGCAAATGAAGCCAGATAAAAACAAGTACATACTAGATGAATCCAACTATATAAAATTCTAGAAAATGCCAACCACTCTGTAGTGACAGAAAGCAGGTCAGTGGTTGCCTGTGGATGGGGTAGGGACAGAAGAGAAGGATTACCAAGAGACACAGGGACATTTTAGAGGGTGATGGATATGTGATATGTTCATTATCTTGATTGTGGTGATGGTTTCGTAAATGCATACGTATGAAAAAATGTATCAGATTGTACATTTTAACATGTGAAGTTTACTGTTTGTTAATTACACCTCATAAAGCTGTTAAAAATTTTTTTTAAAAAAGACATATAGGACTTAGGGATCCAACACAAGAGATAGGGGATGGGAATGACCATGAATTTGTTAAGAGAAGGCCTAGGACACAGTTGAACATGAAAGAACTATCAATCCAGATGGGAACAGGAAGAAGGAATGCTCCAGAAAGGATGTTTCCAAGGAACGAAAATGAAAGACATAGCTTACTTTGTGCGTTTGAATGCATCAATTAAAATACTAAGGAAATACAGTTCTACTAGAGAGTTTGGAATGTGCTAGAGATAGATACATAGAAAGCTAAGTAAACAAAATTAGGCAATTATGAATTCCAAAGAATGGGAAAAAGTCATACAAGACAGGAAATGTATTGACAGTACACAAAAATATCTGTGTCCCAAACATATTTACAGTGGCATAAACGTGGAAGTAAAGATTATTTCTTTAGCTAAATTCATATACTATATTGGGAAAAGTGGAGGGAGACGGGTAAGAATTGGTGTATAGCTGAGTGGTGGTGGAGAGAGCAGGAGGGCTAGAATCCCAACTCCCATACCAAGAAGTCAAGAGACAAAAAATCTAAAAGCATCAACAGAGAATGTAACTCAGTGAGATGATGAAGGTGCCTATCTAGCCTTATTGTGGTAAATCATTTGCAGTACATACGTGATCAAATCATCACATTGTACACCTTAAACTTACACAGCGTTATATGTGAACTATACCTCAGTAAAGCTGGAAAGAAAAGAAATAGTAATATAAGCAGATTATGTAGACAGATGGGGGTAGATAACAGAGACCTAGCTGGGGAAAATAAAAATAATTGCCTCTAGGGAATGGGAATCGGGGTAGGGAAGGGGACTGAGGCAGTAGACTGCTGGTTGTTACCAAAACCCAACATTCTCTATCTTTTTAAACTATATATAAATATCTCTGTGACCAAATAAAATTCAAGAGAATGTATGGAAAGATTGCTGGGAGAACATCAATAACAGTGAACACAGTGGGTTTGACTCTTTGTGTCTGCCTGCTTATTTGTACTTGCCCAGAGTTTTTCCAAGTCTATTTATTACTGTCATGAAAGAAGAAAACAAATGAGTCAATAAATGCAAGTGAACAAAAAGCCCATCCTGTTTACAATGCTCAATAAGGTAAAGGAAAAGACTTTGAAAAGAAAGTAGAAACCGAGATGGAAAATCCCAGAATCAGAGCAGCTGGCAGTACTCCTGATTGGCAGTGCCCAGGAGCAGCCTTCCCGGGGAAATCACCATGGGATCATTCCAGGATGCAAGCCAGGCTTCCTGAGAGCCGATGCTCACACACTGCACCACGCACACACACACACCACCACCAGCACATACACACACACTACCACACATACACACCACCACCAACACATACACACATACCCCCCACACACACACACACCACACACACACACACACGCACCATCAAAGGTTGATGTAAGATTCCTGCCATCGCTAATGGGCTGCCTTCCCATACCTGCAACTTAACTTCAACAACATCTCCCATTTGGAACTTCAATGTCCAGACCTCTCTCCTTTAGAAGGGAGCTGAGAGGTTAGAGTGGGACGTGAGTGAGAAAGGAAGTGAGAAGCAGTTGACTGCTATTCTAAAGAGAACTTCCTAAAGTTTCCAGGGGAAAAAGCTACAAAAATGGGTCCTTTGCACAAATGATCTCACTGAATTCCAAAAAATAATTCATATCCCCTTTTGACAGGAAAGGAATCAAAAGCCGAGAGAGGTCAAAGAATCTTTCCAAGTTCACCAAAGTCTGAATTTGAATGCTGACGCCTCCATGCTTTCTTGCCCCATTTCTCCCTTCCATCCTTCCTTCATCATTTTTTTTTTTCCATCCAAAAATATTTATACAGCACCCAGGCATGACACTACACACGGGTCTGGGTCTTCATGGAACTTACACTCTAGTGGGAGATCTGGAATAAATAAATGAAAGGAGCAATTTCAGATACTTGTTAGGGCTGTGACACAAATAAAACATGGTGAAGTAATAGTAACTGGGTGAGGGCAGGTGTGGGTGCATCAAAGTGGTCAGGGAAGGCCTCTGAGGAAGCAGTGTTTGGGCCGAGCCCTGAATAACAGGCTGTGGAAAGACCTAGGAGCAGAGTGTTTCAGGTTCAGAGAAAAGGAAGGGCAAAGACCATGAGATGAGAGTGAAAAAAAGTCATCAACTCCAAATACCACGGCAAACCCCACTAGCGGGGATCTGAACACTCCTTATTTATTTATTTATTAATAAGTTTATTTATTTATTTTTGGCTGCATTGGGTCTTTGCTGCTGTGCGCGGGCTTTCTCTAGTTGCAGCGAGCAGGGCCTACTCTTCGTTGCAGTGTGTGGGCTTCTCTTGTTGCAGAGCACAGGCTCTAGGCACGCAGGCTTCAGTAGTTGCAGCACATGGGCTCAGTAGTTGTGGCTCACGGGCTCTAGAGCACAGGCAGTAGTTGTGGCACACAGGCTTAGTTGCTCCGCAGCATGTGTGATCTTCCCGGACCAGGGCTCGAACCCGTGTCCCCTGCAATTCGCAGGCGGATTCTTAACCACTGTGCCACCAGGGAAGTCCCTATTTATTTTTTTTTAACATCTTTATTGGAGTATAATTGCTTTACAATGGTGTGTTAGTTTCTGCTGTATAACAGAGTGAATCAGCTATACATATACATATATCCCCATATCTCCTCCCTCTTGCGTCTCTCTCCCACCCTCCCTATCCCACCCCTCTAGGTGGTCACAAAGCACCAAGCTGATCTCCCTGTGCTATGCGGCTGCTTCCCACTGGCTATCTATTTTACTTTTGGTAGTGTATATATAAGTCCATGCCACTCTCACTTCATCCCAGCTTACCCTTCCCCCTCCCCGTGTCCTCAAGTCCATCTTCTACGTCTGCATCTTTATTCCTGCCCTGCTCCTAGTGAATACTCCTTATTGATATGCCCTGTCTGGTGTGGGCTTTCCTGGGAAGCTGACTCTGAAAGTGAGATTAAAGTCCAGGAAGATGATTGGGGAAGACTCTTGAGAATTACTCGTGTGAAATGTGAAAGCAGAGGGACTGGGCAGAGGGAGGAATTAAACTGTGTTGCAGCCTCAAGGCACTCTGCACAGTCTGACCTTGGCGTAGCGGAGCGCTAGGGTTGAGAATTCAACCATCTCTGGAGCTCCACCACTCTGCTAATTAAGTTCCAGAACTAACGCTCAGCCTCTTCTGCCTGCAGGTTGCAGGTTGTCTCTTCATATGCCACCAGAAAGGTTCTCTGGCTTTCATACTTGACCTTATTGATCAATCACCCTCAGCTTTTCCAATGTCCTTGTCAAATGCATCAGTAGTTCTCAGTAACAGCCACCCTACTCCATTGTTCTACCCTCCTGCCAGCCTCTCAAATATCTGAGATACATTCTCCCCCCAGTGCATTCCTCTCCATGGATATTCCATCCAAGTTCATAATAGAACTCTTAACAAAGTTCACAGCATGCCTGAGGCAATCAGCGCTCCACTGCAAGTGATGGAGTCCTCATGGCCAACTGGCCGGTGAGAGATCAAACTCCAAAATCCCAAGGAGAATCGGCTTCCTCAAACCATTCCTGGTACCAGCATCTCTGAGCAAGAGACTTGTGTGCAGTAAGTATGTTGGTGGCTGCTCTCTGAATCAACCCCAGTGGGGCAGTGAGGGAAATACAATGAACAAGAAGGAGTTGAACTCCAGTGTCTTGGCCACAAAGCTCAGCCAATCTCACAGGGAGATCTGGAGCTGGGGTGACTCTTCAGAGTTGTCCCAGATTGAAGCAGGGGGCTGGCCTCTTGTACCTTCCCATCAGCCAATCTGACTGAGCTGCCTCATGGGAGGGGGCCATAACTTTGTGAGTGGCAATGGCCTTCAGCCAAGGGTAGCGTCCAGGAGGGACTCAGCTGGGAGCCATCAGTAGAGACAACACTGCCGGTAGCTGGGGGGATGAGGGCTTGGGTTCTGGGGAGTATGTGGGGACAGCCACACCAGCCCAGTTTGGGCACATCTAATGCAAAGAACAATTAGCTTCCTTTCCTGAGGCCTCCGTGGAATCAGCATCTGGAGGCTGAGAGTCTGAGGCCCCTTACAAGTAGCAAAAGAATTTGGACAGGATGCATTTAATCTTGAGCTAATGGTGCAATGCTCCGCCAAGATAAACTTCTCAACCTCAACAGATTTTATTTTGAAAAAAAATGTTATTGTCAGGTACAAGGGAAATTCCTCCTCACTTAGGCTGCCGGGCCAGATGACATAATCCCTGGCTGGGGCCACTTGTGTGGTGTGTTATCTTTTTCATCTGAGCAGATCTCTTCCCGACAGACCCACCTCCCCAAAAGCTGGCCACGGTTCCTAAGTAATTCTAGCCTCTGACAGCTGCAGGAAAGAAAGAAATGTGACTTGCAAACAGACATTTTTTGGATGTCACGTTTCTAAACACTAGATACGTTGGATTTCTCCCCACCCCCTGGCTCTGGGTGGAGTTCAGATGGGAATTGAAGGGAGTATTTGGGAGTCTCTTTTTCATTCCTTACATTTTTATTGAGTGTCTGCTGTGTGGCCAGTGGGGTGGTAGCTATGAACGGTAATGACCGTCTTTCACTGCCTATTAGGGGCCAGGCACTGTGCAGACATTATACACTTGTTATGTCTGCAGGGGGTAGAAGGATGCTCAGGTCATCCCGGTTGTCTAGACAGAGAGATGGAGGCTCAACTAGATTAAGCCACTTTCCCAAGTCAGAGGTGGAACCAAGCCAGAGGTATGGGCCTTCAATTTTCACGTTCAAGGGCTTTCCATCTATCATGGAGTCTAGGAAAGCAAAGAAACTTGACACACGCATGTGGAAGAAATGACTGAGTCACTAGGAGAACAACAGGGTGGAGTGGAGTCAGCCGTTCTACAGTGTGACACCCAGATCAGCTTCTCAGGCAGGTCCTGGCACTCTCCGAGAACTCTAGAACTCTCTAGAGCTGCCACAGCAGTCCAGACGCAGGCAGGACCTCTACAGGCAGGACAGGCAGTTCAAGCCCAGAAAGGGGCTGCCTCTTGGCGCTGAGCCTTCTGTTCTCCGCTCCAGGGAAGCTGTGTGCGGCTGGCGCGGTTTCCCATTCTCTCAGAAGCAGCCCTGAGTTCCTCCAGCCCTGCCTCAGGGGATTTCCTATAGGGCTGGAAGGAAGCCAAGGATAGGATAGGATGGGGGCAGAAGGGAGGGTCCTAGAGCCACCTGCATCACAGGATCTCAAAACATACAAAGAAGTGCAGGGAATAAACACCATCTTTATTTTGGGCATAGTTTGATGTCAGATCCTGGATGTATTCGCTTAGTCTTCAAAGATTTTCAGAGGCATTTTTCCTCCCAGTGAAGCTGGCAGGGCTGGGATCACCAGTCCCATCTTAGATAAAACAAGTGAGACTCAGAAAAGCTACCTGACTTGCCCAGGATCACCCTCAAGCACCAAAGTGAAGGTTTCCTTCAAGTTCATTGCTCTTTTTGTCCCCCATCCCCATGGCGTCGTCGGAGCCAGAAATCTTGGAGGGGGCAGTGTATTCTTGTAGGAAGAAGACAAACGTTGGAGTCAGAAGATCTGAGTTTGAATCCTGGGCCACTAACTGGGTGATCTTGGGGGGAGTTACTTAGCTCCTCCTGGCCTCGGTTTTCCCATCTGTAAAATGGAGCGAGTAATCCTTGCATCAGAGAGATTGTTCTGAGGATTAAAGTCTATCACAGCTCTAAAGAAGCTGGCCCTTGCTGCTGAAATAAATCTTACATCTCTTTTCCCCTTCTCGAAGATGTACAATTATTCCTACACGGATGTGTGATGATTATTATACATTTATATTTACCTGTCTTATTCAAAGAATAATTTGAGGCAGCTATTGCAACGGTAAGCCCAAAGCAGAAGGATTTTGTCCCCTTTAATCTTGATCTCCAAGTGTCAGCGGAGGTGGGTATGTCATCCCGAAGATGCAGGAAATAGAAGTACGAGGCGTTCCTTTAACAGGCGCCACCGTCCCAGGCTGAGGATAAAGCCGTGCCTGGCCTACAGCAGCCCTGCTTTTCTCTCCAGGACCCTTTCTCACTCTTTCCCTCCTTTTCCCTCCAACTTTGTCTTGACTGTGCAGTCCTATCTCTGAGCATTTTCAATGCTCTTCCCTCTGCCAGGACCGCTCTCCATCTGGCTGACTCACCTGGAATGTCACTTCGTTCAGTCATTCATTCATTCAGTGCTGACTGAGTGCTCACTACACCCTAAACAGTGTGCTGTGACATTCCAGTGGGGAGACAGTGAAGAAACAAGCACATGTATACAGAATTGCTGTTACTGAAAACTGCTAAGAAGAACAGGAGAGAGCAGGGCAAAGAATTGAGAGCGGCCATGGGCTGTTTCAGATATGATGCTACAGGATTACATGCCTTCCTTGGAGCAGAGTCCGGACAGAAGTGTGAGATGGGAGTGCGGGGCATCAGGTTGGGAGGAACTCAAGTGCAAAACTCTAGTGGGAGTAAACTTGGCATGTGTGCAGAGAGAAGGGAAAAGGGGTCCAGGTGCCCCCACCCCTTGCTGGGCCTGGAATCTGGGTTGCCAGTGAGGGGGTGAACTTGATTGCCTTTATGAACTTCCTCAGGCTCTGACCTTCTAGGAATCAAAGATCCCTGAGCCCGTAGCCAGCTGGACAGAGAGGGGAGGCGTGAGGACACAGATGCTGCAGTCAGCTCAGAGGAGCCTGTGCCCCACTCCCCAGTGCAGGCCACCTGTCCAGAACTAGATGGACACGCTGTGGGACTCTGGGTGAGATCAGGCGAACCCATCACTGCCAGCCTGGCTCAGAGACGGAAGGAAGGGCAGCTAGTCCACTCTGAGGGAGGCCCCGGGGACCATCGGTCGCGCTCCTGTGCACACCCACGGCACAGTTCCTTCTGTCTGAGTTTCCTAGGCTGCCATCACAAAGCACCACAAAGCAGGTGGCTTTAAACAACAGCAATGGATAGTTTCGCCGTTCTGGAGTCTAAAGTCTGAAATCACGCTGCTGGCAGGGCTCCCCGTGAGAGCGGTAGGGGAGAAGGCTTCTTGCCTCTTCTAGCTTCTGGTGCTTTTCTGGCAACTTTGGGGATCCCTTGGCTTGCAGCCACGTAATTCCAACCTTTGCCTTTGACGTCACATGACATTCTCATGTGACTCTGTCTTCACGTGGCTGTCTTCTTAGAAGGGCACCAGTCCTATTGGATTGGGGCCCAGCTACTCCAGCATAACCTCGTCTTAACTCGTGACATCTGCAACGACCCCAACTCTAAATAAGGTCGCACTCTGGGGGTTAGAACTTCAACATACCCTCTTTTTTGGGGGGGAGGGGGCAAATTCAGCCTATAACACCTTCCATGCCATCCTAACAAAGGGCCTTTCAGCCTCTGATGGTCACTCCCACCGACGGAGGTGCACGGCCCTCAACGCAGTAAGCTCTCTTGCTGGAAATTTCCCTCTCTCCCACAAATATTTATCAAGGGATTCCTACAGTCCAGGAGCATTGCCAAGTCCTGAGTGCCCAGCAGTAAACAAAACAGATGGTGGGAAGGCTGACATGACATCATCTTTGCCCATGGGTCCCAGGTTCCCCCTGGGGCTACAAACAGCACCCTGGCCCACCCCGAAGGTGGCCCTTCAGAGAGCTGAGGACAGCGGTGGGTTCCCCCAAGTCTCCCTCAGATTGAACACCTGTGGTTTCTTTACTTATTCCTCGAATAGAGTGAATATAGATTTTATGGACCAAACTAGTATGGTTCTGGGGGTGAGAGTGGGTGCCAGTAATAATGACACAGAGATGACGGGCTTAACCAGGCGTGTCCCAGGCCGACTGCTCTGTACAGTCACCGCACGGAGCACAGGTTTCCAGATCCTTCCTCACCCCGGCTACTCTCTTCTGGACGTTTTGTAGTCTGTCTCCTTTTAAATCATTGCTCCCAGAATTAACTATCATGAGTGTCTGGCATAGTGGAAAAAGCCAAATAGGCAAGGAGATCATTTTAATAAATGTGCCAAACTACTTAATAGAGATGAAAGGGAGGTATTATGGCAACCCCAAGGAAGAAACAATGAACTCTTTCTGAGAAAGTTGGGGATGGCTGCAGAGAGGAGCTGATACCTGCAGTGGATCTTCCAGGGAGTAGAAATTGCCCATCAGGAAAGTGAAGGGCATCTTGCGAAAGGGCATCTTTGGCATGCCGTGAGGGAGGAGCGAGCGGGGTTCCCAGCTCACCTGCTGCTGATGGAGACCCATGCCATTTTCCCCTAGAGCCTGTGAGGTCTCATCTCACGCTAGCTTTACTTTGGGTTAAATTATGGGATATTATGGGAAGGACACACTTGTCCTAGATGTCTGTGGTTCTATCTGAACCTACTTCTGACCAGCCCTACTTCTGATCTTCAGATTTGTTCTAAGGATGAACCACCAAAATACAGGCAGAATTTGGCAAATGAGGCATCAAGCAGCTTAATCCAGGATCCTTCGCACTTCCAGGCCCCAGTGGGAGTGAGTCGTTTACAAGCACTTGCTGAGACGAGCTTCACTGATGGGTCCGTGCTGGTCTCTGGGGAGGCGAAGATCACTCAGGGTCACTGCTCTCAAAGAGGTGTAGCTACTGAGTGAGACACACACGTGCAAAGAACTTCAAGTCGTGCCAAAGCACCTAAGGACTGTCACACCCCTTTATAAGTTTGCCATATGTTTTGGGAACACAGGGACTAGCTCCCACTGGAGGAATAAAACTGACTTTCACTGCAGAACTTCCAGGGCTTTGATGGCCAAGCGAAGCATCAGAGCTAGAGAAAGAGTGCGCGAAAAGTGTGGAAGCATGAGAAATGCCTGGCGTAGGAATAGCCTCTGGGGCTGGCCTGTGGGGGGCAGGGCAGGTCAGGGAGGTGACCTCAGAATGCAGCAACAAGGCATTGCTGGCATAGCAGGTCACCATCATGCCTGGCCAACCACCTGCATCCCTGCGTTCCCTCTGCAAGGTCTGAATGCCGGTGGGAGACTGCCTGAGGGGAGGCGAGAGCAGGAAGGAGTGAAGTGGATGACTCGGCCCCTCAGCCAAACACGCGTTACTGCCTCTGGCTCCGCGGGTCAGCGGGCTGCATCCTCTGCTCCCCTCCCCCTTGGGGACGGGCCCTTCATCAGCTGTGTGCAATCGTCCTCTGAGGTGGGTGGTGGTGGTTCTCTAGGGTGATGACTCGTCACAGAGCTGGACTCTATCCAGACCCAAACACTGTCTACAACCCCGGCCCATAAGGCACCAGCACATCCTCACCAGCCCTTTAAAAGTTCGGTCAGACTCATCTTGGACAGACGCTGGGACTGCGGGTGTGGGCCCTGGCAGAGGCTGGGAGAGAAGCTCAAGCCCCCAGATGGTCCCCGGTTCTGTGCCCTCCCGTCTGAGCTGAGAGAGAAATTCTGCGGGGATGCCTGGAGCTCAAGTATCACATCTGTCCCGACTCACTTGGGTAGAGGAGACCTCCCTCTTCTCAGAGCGCTTGGTCCCATGCAGGACCATCTCCCGGCACAGCATCCCAGCTGGTGGTCTCTGTATCTTCATCGCCTCCGGACTGTGGACAACCCAAGGGCAGGCAGTGCGGCTTCCTCATTTCCAGATGCTCACGGTACCCAGTAGGTGGTCTGCGAATGAGGAGGAAAAGAGGAAGACAGTGGATGAAGGAAGGTCCGCGGAAATACCATCATGGGCTCCTGGAGATAAGAGAGGGATGAGGAAAAGGGGAATGGGGCTGCATTCTGGGTTTGCTTTTGTTCTTGGAGGCCTCATGCATTACAAATACTGCAAAATTAAACTTTGTGACTGTGTGGTTAGAAATGTAAATCCAGGCACGATTCTTTATTAGTTAGTCATTGTGATAATATTCACTTTTGTCTTCTGATTTTAAAAGAAATTTAACTTAAGCCTTTTTTGGGGCCCCAAGGCACAGCATTTACTGTGCACTAACCAATAAGCTGGACATGGGCTGTGAACAGGGTAGTCAAATAGTAATGAATGGTTCCACTCAGGCACCAGCCAATCCAAACCAGAGCAAGGGGCTTCCTTGGTGGTACAGTGGTTAAGAATTTGCCTGCTAATACAGGGAACACGGGTTCAAGCCCTGGCCCGGGAAGATCCCACATGCCACAGAGCAACTAAGCCCGTGTGCCACAGCTACTGAGCCTGCGCTCCAGAGCCCACGAGCCACAACTAGTGAGCCCACGTGCCACAGCTACTGAAGCCCGCGTGCCTAGAGCCCGTGCTCCTCAACAAGAGAAGCCACCGTGATGAGAAGCCCGCGCACATCAACGAAGAGTAGCCCCTGCTCTCTGCAACTAGAGAAAACCTGCACGCAGCAGCACAGACCTAACGCAGCCAAAAAAATAAAGGAAAACAAAGAAAAAAAACCAGAGCAAGTTCCTGAAGGCCCCTCACTGTGCCAGACCTTACCTCTTGGTTTGCTGGATCTTGGGAAGGGTCACAGGCTCTGGAGGGAGGGGCTGAAGTGGTGAACAGAGGGGCATTTGGGGAGTGTGGCACTGTGACTCTTTACCAACTGGAATCGAAGGGTTTCAATCTTTGAAAAATGGGCATGGACATTCTGGTGCCTTCTATAAGCCCTGGATGGAGGTAGAAATAACAAAATATGGTCACTGTAAAGGAGCAAGATGACTCAGAAAGAGGAGGAGAGCCTGAATGCCAGGTTTCTGATCTGGGTAAAAGGTGGTACCATCACTGAAAGGGAATTTGGCAGGAGGTATAGCTTGAAGGGAAAGACACTGAGTTCAGTTTGGGACACGATAAATGTGAGGGATTTCTGGGAAGTGATGTCCGTAAGCATTGAATAGATGGGTATAGTTTTTTAGGAAATAAGGTGAGGATGCAAAAGGCAATCTGGAAGTTTCAATAGGCACATAGTAGGACCTCAATCAATCTGTCCAGGGCTGAATAAGAACTCCAGACACAAAGACTTCAGCCCCAGGCTCATGGACTGATTGGAAGGACCCCACGCAGACTGACTTCAAGGGGAAAACACAGAACATCCTTTGTCTGACTGTGATCGACGCAGACAACTGGAGGGCATGCTTCAGCTCCAAGTACCCAAGGTGTGGGATCTGTGAGGGCTTTACTGCTGTCAGAAGGCAGCGTGAGGGGCCGGCAAGAGCATGTCTTATTGTCTTGTACCTTGAAGATCTGGGAGGCATGAGGAAAAGAAACTGCATTTGCCAAACCCTGAAGAAATACTCATTTTCTTTTCACATCTGTTTCCTTAAGAGTCTTTTTTTCCCACTGTGTTGATAGATATTATATAATCGCATTGTTTAAATATTTGAGATGGTGATTGCACCACCATTCAGTTTTAATCGCTGCTTCTGTTAACATCGTCAGACATTCTCAAGCAAAATTAATGAGGACCAAACAATGGATTGATGGTCTTTAAAATTCAAACCTTCAGAAACTAACCAGTTTCCTAACCCAACACCATAAATGCACAGTGAATTTAGACCCTAGAACTTATCACTTCAAGGATGTTTTCCCCTAAGGCCACATGTTAGTCTTACCAACAATAAATAAAAATGTACAATGAGAATCACAAATTTTATTTTTATACAAAAATACCTTCTATCGCAAGTTTGATGCTTCACTCACCTCTCTTTGAATCCTGTGGCAGTCGACTCAGTACCTACTAAGAGAGCCCCATCCACTGTTGGCGGGTTCTAGTCCCTACCAAATTCTTTCTCCTACTGTTGAGACTGGGAACTCTACTCTCAGACAGTGCCTCCTGTCACTTGTAAAGTTCACTTGCTGGAGCAACACAGAAAAATTCCGTTTCCAATCGGAAGATTCCTTTGAGAGTTGAGTCCTCGTGAATGGGGAAACAAGCAGACTCACTAGATACCAACCTCTGCTCCCCAGTGATATATTAGGGTGAGGCTCTCGGGAGTCTGTGGTTGACTTCGTGTCCCATATGGTGGTGTCATAAGTCTACAGACTTACAGGATTTGAGAAATCTTTTTTTTTTTTTAATACCGTGCATTAAAAAAAAAGATTTTAGTTATTTTATTTTATTTATTTTTGGCTGTGTTGGGTCTTCATTGCAGTGTGCAGGCTTCTCATTGTGGTGGTTTCTCTTTGTTGCAGAGCACGGGCTTCAGGAGTTGTGGCGCATGGGCTCAGTAGTTGTGGCTCACGGGCTCTACAGTGCAGGCTCAGTAGTTGTGGTGCACAGGCTTAGTTGCTCTGGAGCATGTGGGATCTTCCCAGACCAGAGCTCGAACCCACGTCCCCTGCATTGGCCGGCAGATTCTTAACCACTGTGCCACCAGGGAAGCCCTGAGAAATCTCTGAGAAGGAGTTCTGAACGGATTCGTAAATTGCTGTGGCTTCACTTAGATGTCATTCACATAAAGGAGAGTGCGCCCTAAGATCTACCTAGGCCATTGCCATCTGGGGGAAGATGGGGGTCAGCGTTTGAAGGAGAGAGATAATATGCTATATTGACTATGTTAAAATCAGATTGTATATACAAGTATATATTGATAATAAATTTTAAAATTCTGTTTATGAGGTTTAATGCAATCTTGAAGATCGCATCAGGGAACCTGAAGAGAGGTACCTTTATAAACAAATGTGCACTTTGGTCATACTGAGTCAGATTGTGCTGGGTTAGAATTCCAGCTCTGCCACTAATTTACAGTGTGACCTTAGGCCTTAGCTTCCTAAGATGGAAAATGGGTATGAAAACAATTCACCTTGCAAGTCGAGAGTGAGGGTTAAGTGCCTGGCATTCAGCCTGGGATATAGCAGGTGCTTGATACAGGCAGTGATTAGGGCTGTAGATTCCAGTTTTACACATGAGAGAGAATGTGCATGTAACTTATTTACAAAATTAAAGAGTAAAAACAGATATAATGATCTATTAAAATATATTTCAAAGCCATGTGTTTAAAGTGTCTGCTGATGTTTAAAATTTTGTTAATTTAAAACGTAATATTAAATTTTAAAAAATTTTCATTTTTAAAAAAAAGTTTAAGTAAATAGGGCTTCCCTGGTGGTGCAGTGGTTGAGAGTCCACCTGCCAATGCAGGGGACATGGGTTCGTGCCCCAGTCCGGGAAGATCCCACATGCCACGGAGTGGCTGGGCCCGTGAGCCATGGCCGCTGAGCCTGTGCGTCCGAAGCCTGTGCTCCGCAACGGGAGAGGCCACAACAGTGAGAGGCCCGCGTACCAAAAAAAAAAAAAAAGTTTAAGTGAACAATAAACAATCATAGTTTCAAAAAATTCAAACAATAGAAAAATAAATAAAAATTTCCTCATCATCCCTCCCCTCCATCCTTAATCCCAGCCCCCAACAATTCCACTAAACAGTTTGGTGTACAACTTTCAGACGTGCATAAAGAAGCACATGTGGTGTTTTCCCTTCAGAATGAGCTCATGCTATACGTTGTTCTACAGCTTCACTTTTTCATCTAACACTATAGCTATATGTGATTCTGATGGGTTTTAAAAGAAGCTATATATTATTCTTAGCCGTATATTATTCTGATGGGGGTTTTTTGTTTTTTGTTTTTTGTTTTGCGGTACGCGGGCCTCTCGCTGTTGTGGCCTCTCCCGTTGCGGAGCACAGGCTCCGGACACGCAGGCTCAGCGGACATGGCTCACGGGCCCAGCCACTCCACAGCATATGGGATCTTCCCAGACCGGGGCACGAACCTGTGTCCCCTGCATCGGCAGGTGGACTCTCAACCACTGCGCCACCAAGGAAGCCCCCTGATGGGTTTTTAAAGAAGGGTGTTAGCAGAAATAATGCCAGTGAAATGTGATGTTTTGAGTACGTGATTCTAAAGAGTTGGATGAAAACAGAAAAACTCAGGTTAACACCTGATTATTTCATCTCTAAAATATGGCAGAAATCCAGACAACAGGTGGGGAAATAATCCAGATAAGACAATTTGGGAATTCATGAATGAGTAGGGATTAGTTTTGTAATACTGACAATCACCCCTACAGTTACATGGCACTTTATCATTTATGTCACAGTTGACTCTGACAGCAATCCTGCAAGGACAGAGGAACCAATTATCCCATTTTAAGCCTGAGAAGACTGAGGTTCAAACAGGTGTCCATGCATCTGGGAGGCCAGGTGTTGGGAGCGAGGTGGAGGAAAGGGGGTGTGTCGGGCTGCTTAATAAACCTGCTTTTCCCTGAGCTGACTCATTAAGGTCCTCGGCCAGCAGATGGACCTAAAAAGGAGCAGAGTGACCGCTTGGCATCTGACTTGATGAATTGAGCAGAACTGAGGCTACTTCCTCAGTTTTGGAGGAATGCTCTTTTGGGACCTCTGGCTTAAGCGCTGGGGTCCTCTTCATCTAAACATAGTTGTAAATGATTCACAGTGTTTGGTGAGCACCTCCGAAGTGCTTGCCCCATGTTAGAAATCAAATGCAGAACAGTGGAACTTACACTGGGTGGGCATCGGGCTTCTGTCCCAACCTGGGCATGTCCACCTCTCTCGGGATGCTGTTGCCCCAGCTGCCTGAAGAGTGGCTTGGGCTAGGGGAGCTCTTCTTGGCTTGGAACTGGGGTCCCCAGGGTCTCCGTGAGGATGGAGAAGGGGGAGGAGACCTCACTCGTTCACAGAGTGAAAATCTCCCGTATTCATCCTCATGGTTTCAAAGGTGAACCTTTAATAAAGGAATTATCTAAGGTTGAGGGTTTGGGTTTTAATGGAGCAGAATGAAGACGAAAAGGACCAGAGACCCCATCTGACACTGGATGATGACGCTTAGAAAGTTTGCCCAGCTCTGCAGCCCTGTCTTCTCCGTGGAAGTTAGGTGGGAGGCTGTTGGTAGGAAACAGGCATCCTTGGCCTCTCTGACAGCATCCATGGGGCCCCTGAAAGTCTGGCTTTCCTTGGCTCCGACTAGCAATGATGGGACTGGAAGACCCAGGTTCTCTCTGGGTCGCTCTTGACTGGTAATATTGTGGGTGGAGGTTCTTTAGTGAGCCAGAGGAGGGGGGGTGGGTGGACCAGCAAAGCCTCTTCTTCTTTCTCCCCAGCCTTCCCAAAACCTTGGCCTGTGAGAAATGAGTATCAGATAGAGAGAAAGACAATCTTCCTTGGGAGCCTAAGCAGATTTTGCAGAAAAGGTGACATCTGCCTAGGCTCCCACCTTCAGGAGGCACTGGGAACCTTGCTTAGCTAATCTGTGTCTGCAGGAGTCCCAGCCCCTGGACCTGCAGGGCGAGCCTTTTGGAGGATCTTGGAGCCAGTGGCTTCTCTCAGCCCTCCACTCTCGAGAACTGACCATCTCACACTCACATCTGAACATTTCATTCCTTCCTTGTGAAACGAAATGCACCACACCCTCAAACCCCTCGTAGGAGAATGGAGATAACTGTAGATTTCAACAGCAGCAAGAGATGAAAGCCAGAAACTTCTGCTGGTTTCCTAAGAAAGTGCTGGGGTTTCTTATTTGTGGGCTTTGATTTATCTAAGTGCTCGACTTTCAATGTGGGTTTGAAAATCCTAAAGATGCCCAGAGGTTCCTTTAGAGGGAGCCAAAAGGGGGCGGAGAAAGTGGGGCTCAGGGTTCCTTATTTCCATATCAACCAGAGCCACTCCACTTCTGTCTCATGTTTTTTAAAAAATGTGGGCTTAGTGTAAAAGTTATTTAATTATTAATTTATTAATTTATTTATTTTGGCTGCGTTTGGTCCTCATTGCTGCACGCGGGCTTTCTCTAGTTGTGGTGAGCAGGGGACACTCTTCGTTGCGGTCCGCGGGTTTCTCATTGCAGTGGCTTCTCTTATTGTGGAGCATGGGCTCTAGGCTCGCGGGTTTCAGTAGTTGCAGCACGTGGGCTCAGTAGTTGCGGCTCACGGGCTTAGTTGCTCCATAGTTAGGCACGGCATGTGGGATCTTCCCGGACCAGGGATCGAACCCGTGTCCCCTGCGTTGGCATGCGGATTCTTAACCACTGCGCCACCAGGGGAGTCTCTAATTATTGTTTTTTAAATAAAGAGTTTTGGGACTGGTGGTCTAGTGGTTAACACCTGGAGCTTCCACTGCAGGGGGCTCAATCCTGCAGTGGAATTTTGATGCTAAAACCAAAACTGAAAACCACAGGTCTGTCGCCTCACTTTTCTATGGGGTGCTGGTCCTGATATTCTACATGTATATACAGCTCAGTCTTGTTTTGGGAGAACAGAGAAATTCATTCACTCATTCCGCTAACATTTATTGAGTACTTCCTTTGTGCCAGGTACAACTATGCCCTGTGAAAAATAAAAAGGTCTAATAAATGCCCCCCTTGCCCTTGAGGAGGTTGTCCAGTGCTGAATGGTACAGGTTACAGGCCATGGCAGGTGGTTCAGAGGAGCGGAAAGCATGAGGGCTGCGAGGTAGGCCTGGGTTTCCATCCTTGAGTGATCTGATTCTTAAGAGCTGTAGCCATGGACACAGCTGTCTTCAAAACATCTATCTTTCTAGACTTACTTTTAGTATCTTCAGCTTATGAGACTTCTTTGAGGAGCGGCCATGCTTTAGTTTCTTTTTCCTAAATCACTTTGTCCAACGGAGAAAGTGATTTGTCCACTTAATCCAATCAGAGGTTTTAACAAAGGGTATAACAGCTGTGCTCTTGATTTGTTTCTTGCCTTCTTCTTTTTTTCTGTGAGGGGCTGCTTCTCTAATAAGGATGATGTAACATGTAAAGAGAGCAGAAATTAAACCTTTGTTATATTGAGCCACTGAGATTTAGGGGGTCTTTGTTGCTACAGCATAACCTCATCCATCCTGACTAATACATTTATCTACTCTTATATCATGGGAAAACTCCTGTTTCCCATCCCATAGCTTAAATGTCTCCCAGTCTGTGAAGTCATGGTCCACTCCCCCAGATGGAGGTGAAGGGTCTTTCTTCTGTGCACACAATATATTATAACATATAATAAGTTTACCTGAACTTTTTTGTGTCTTTGTCTATCATCCGCACTGGCTTGTAAATACCTGAGAGCAGAAGTTATATATATGTATTTATTGATAGACTGAATGAATGCAAGTATAGAATTTGGAAATTGCTTCTTAAAGCCTAGCGTTTTTTGCTCATTTCTTAGCTGCAAAGACACAATCTGTCACTGTATAAGTGACAAGGTGCAATTGTCAACATCTGCCCGACAACTCAGGTTAGGTATGAAAGCTTGAAATCAAGGGGATTAGAAAAGAGGGTCTGTAAGGTTTCTCCAGGCACTCTAACAGCCAGTGCCCTGTGAACAATGCCATACCAGACGGAAACCCTCCTCAGCAAGCGGCAGGGAATATAGCAGTCTTCCACACTGAAACAATTTGTTAGCATTTACAAGTTCCCATTTTCTGTATTTTAACTTCTAATTGGTTTCCTCTTTTGTGCTAAGAATGCCATCTGTCCCTTTGACAGGTTTTTGGATTTGATACCACTTACCAGGAAATATGACCATCACTGTAAGATGATTCTAAAGTGTCCATCCCAAACAGCCCAGTTTTAGTAACTTCACACAGAATCCTCACTATTCCTGTGTAGAAATTTCACCATTTTCCAAGCAGTTTCACCTCCACATTTTCTAGGAGTTCATAATATAATGCAAGGTACGTGGCCTTTTGATTCCAAATCTCTTATCTGCTCCCTTGCAGTAAAACGGATATTATTATCCCTATTTGCAGACGAGAAAACTGAGGCTCTGGAAGTGGACTTGTCTAGGATATGGAAACAACATAGTACCAGGACATTAAACTTAATTTCTGAATCTAAACCCACTTCTCTACAGATATCATTTCTACCCTGTGGAATAGCAGCAGGGATGAAATCATTATTCCCATTTAATGAACCAAGTAACTGAGGCCAAGAGCAGTTAAATGACCAGTGTAAGATGTTTCAACAATTAATCCACAGCTCTAGGCTTGGAGAACTCCAATCCTCTCCCCTGTGGTCTTGTGCTCTCACTATTACTGCCTTACCCTACTTTGACTGTGCATGACCTTCCTCCAAGGCCAAAGTTACCTGGGTTTTAGACAAGCTAAGAGGGAGGGGGAGCCACCCAGGGGAAGTTCTGGTTGGAGGAAGGATTATTAACTAGTTCCAGAAAACCAGAGGACCAACATCAGAAGGCTCAACCTGGAGCCCAGGTGCTGTAGTGTGTGGGTGTAGGATTTGCTGAGCCCCTGTAAGCGGGTTGGAGCCGGGACAAGAGAGCACTGACTCCTACTGAGCACCATTATAAAGCAGGCACTTGAGGGATGCTTCCCTACTTAATCCGCAGGGAATGCTAATTTAATTTAAAGACGATGAAGTGGGAGTGGCTGCCTGGATTGGCTCATCTGGCAGAGCTCAGCTGGGCTGTCTGTGGTGGGGAAGGCTTCTTCTACTCTGGAACTGCTTTGTTAGAAGAGCCACACCTACACGTGAACCCGATAAAGAACACAGCTGGATAACGCTAGCTGGCGGTCCACAAAGAATGGAGATTTGGATGGGAGAGTGTAGTTGGGGCGAAGAACAACAGCCTTCCTTCTTGGAGAGTCTCCAGCCGATTTTTTTTTTTCTTTTTTTTTTTTTTTTTTTTTTGCGGTATGTGGGCCTTTCACTGTTGTGGCCTCTCCCGTTGCGGAGCACAGGCTCCGGACGCGCAGGCTCAGCGGCCATGGCTCATGGGCCCAGCCGCTCCGCGGCATGTGGGATCTTCCCAGACCGGGGCACGAACCCGTGTCCCCTGCATTGCCAGGCGAACTCTCAACCACTGCGCCACCAGGGAAGCCCTCCAGCCGATTTTTGAGGACAGTATTTGAAGCAGAAAAGAAAAAGACTTTCCAGGCCAGAAGTAGCAGTGGGGCCTGTTACTCACCACTATTTAAACACAAGGAAACATCCCCCCCCCCATCACACCCCACCCTCAGGCAGATATTAGGGTGGGTCTGGGCTGTAGGGGATGACTCCAGAATTAAAGGAAATAGAGATTAGCAAGGACCAATGAATGGGCAAATCAGCCATCTGTTCTGTAACCACCAGAAGAGATCTGAAAACCTCAACTGAGGAAATCTGGACACACCCAACCAAATTAAATCAGTGAGACTGGAAAGTAGTCCCAGAAAGGGAAGATGGGATGTAGGAAGTTCTGCTCGTTCTAAGGGGCAGTGCCAAACGGACTTGAAGACCTGACCTGGAGTCAGAATTCCTTGTGGCTCTTACTGGCTCCCGCTAAGACTGGGCTCCCCTCCGTGCATACTCTCTGATGTAGATGATTCAAGTTTAAGGTCTACAAAGTGGAGGCTTCTTTGCCTCCCCCACCCCTCAGAGCCTGGTCCTGAGCAACTTGCCTGTCTCCCAGGACAGTTTTCCCATCTTGCCTTTTAGCATCAAGAAAAGCAGGTAAATGGAAATTCGAACTCGAAGGCAACAACCACCCACGGCACTCTTTGCAGTTGGCAAGAGCCATTTTTACTCAGCCCCACCTTTGTGCTTTCCCCAAGTCTCTGTAACATACTAAGCCTGAAAGAAGGTTTCCCATGGAGGGGGGTACCTGAGCTGCCTCAAAGGATGTGAAATCAGTTGAGAGGAGTACAGAGCCTGTGGGACACTTCTCATTTTCTAGATCTGTAATTAAATTACTGGCACTCAATGAGGATAATTTTTGTTTTAAACATAATTGTGGACTTCTCTGGTGGCGCAGTGGTTAAGAATCCGCCTGCCAACGCAGGAGACACGGGTTTGATCCCTGGTCCAGGAAGATCCCACATGCCGCGGAGCAACTAAGTCTATGCGCCACAACTACTGAGCCTGTGCTCTAGAGCCCGCGAGCCACAACTGCGGAGCCCATGTACCTAGATCCCGTGCTCCACAAGAGATACCACCGCAGGGAGAAGCCCACGCACCGAAATGAAAGGTAGCCCCCGCTCGCCGCAACTGGAGAAAGTCCACGGGCAGCAACGAAGACCCAATGCAGCCAAAAATAAATAAATAAAACATAATTGTGCCAGTACCAATAAAACTCCCCACCCCCAAAACTCTCAATGCTGGATCTCAAATTTTCCTCCAGCCTCAGAAGTCAAAAAAATACATGTCGTGCTTTGGGCACATCCAACATCATATACTCAAATGGTTTTGGTTGGCTTGATTCTAATCCTAATTAAACCAGTGCCATTTTGTCTCTAATAACCCACTCAGATGACTCAGTTCAGCACTAGTTTGGTTTGAAAGAATGCCAACCAGCCTGGGAGACAAAAAAGAACTTGGGGGGATGATTTTAGGCTTTGCAAAAGGATCCTTTACTGCCCCCAAATGATCCGCTTAATGATGAGCTTTCCCGGGGAGTAACAAAAATATTGTTTTGAAAAATAACCAAAACAAAAAATTAAATTTGCTCATAATTCCACTGGTTCAAAAATATTTCATCAAGAGGAAAGTTTCTCCCTTCACCTGATTCCTTTCTTCAAAGTAAACCACTAGGGCTTCCCTGGTGGCGCAGTGGTTGAGAGTCTGCCTGCCGATGCAGGGGACGCGGGTTCGTGCCCCAGTCCGGGAAGATCCCACATGCCGCGGAGCGGCTGGGCCCGTGCGTGAGCCATGGCCGCTGAGCCTGCGCGTCCGGAGTCTGTGCTCAGCAACGGGAGAGGCCACAACAGCGAGAGACACGCGTACCGCAAAAAAACAAAAAACCGAAAAAAACCCAGTAAACCACTAATGAAAAATTGTTGCATATTACACCCAATTCGTTGTTGGGTTTACGCAGACATATCTAAGTGCACATATATCCAAAATGGCAGACCACTGCCCTAGACCTTGCTTATTTCCCTTCATACTCATGGATGTTTCCAAGTCAGTACATGTACATATAACATACTGTTTTTAGAGGTTGCATGTTATTCCACTGCATGAACACCTTATAATAGATGCAACCATTTTCCTATGGATGGGCATTTAGATTATTTATAATATTTTTGTTATTGAGGACAATGCTACAATACAGGTTCTTGTTTATGTATTTTGACGTATTTATTTTATTATTTCTTGTAGGATGGAATTTGAAGACTGGGATGGCCTTTACTCTTGGGCCTGGAACGCCAGTGGTGTAGGAGAGGGTCGTGTCCCCCTGCCCCCCTCCCCCTCCCCCCCCACCCCGGGCCTTGCCAACACTTGGGCCAATCTGCTAGACCAAAAAATGCTAATCTCCTTGAGATTTAATTTGCATTTCCCTGCCTACTAGTGAAGCTGAGCATCTTTTCATATGTTTATGGACAATTTGCATTTCCTATTCAGTAAATTACCTAGTCTTATCCTGGACCCATATTTCTATCGGGTTGTTTTTCTATTCAATGTGTAGGAGCTCTTTGTGTACGTGGGATTTACTCTTTGTCTCTTAGGGATGAGGAAAGTATTTTTCTATCACACTGTTGTCTTTTGACTTTGTTTAGGATATGTTTTAAGTGTAATTAAAAATTTTTATTATTGTCAAATATGTTAAAATTTTTCTTTCATGTTTCTGGGCTCTCTGTCTTAGAAAGAATTCCACTCTCTAATTTCTTTGCTTGTATAACCTTACTTTTTGCAATTTAAAACTTCAATTTAGGTTTTTTAAATTAATTATTTAGTTGCTTAATTAATTCATTAGTAATTGGGTAAGTCAGGCAGCTAGCTTTACTTTATTCTAAATGAAGAGTCAGGAATTTTAAAAGCATTTAATCAGCAAAAATGTACACTTTGGAGGGAGGCAGGGAGGGACCCAGTAAAGTTCCTAGGAGAAACCGTGGTCCTTGAAGCTGGACCCAGAAGATCTTTAACTCACCATCTGGGAAAAGCATCTAGAGGTTTTTGATCTCCCAGGCCAGTCATGGGTTGGACCCCTCTGAATGTGTGTGTGTATGCGTGTGTGTGTGTGCGTGTGTGCACGCCTGTGTGCGTATGCGTGTGTGCGTGTGTGTGAGAGAGAGAGAGACCTGGTTTTGTTTTATAAAGAAAGGATTTGTAGACGAAAACATTGTCCTCCCTCAAAAATCTCCCCATTTATAAACCAAATTCTGTGTACAACTCTCTCCTGTCTGTTGGTCCATTTTAGGTGTGTCTCCCTCAGCCCATGATGAGCTCATTCAGGCTGTGCCTTTACTCGTCTCTGTTCTGAATCGGGACAGTGGATGCCGGCTGAACTTGTCTTCCAAGTCTTCTCAAGATGTATTTCGTGTGTGTCCGCATAGTCTAAGAGTGTTTCAACATTTTTAAGAGGAATTTGCAGGCTTCTCTACAAGCAAACAAGGAACCTGCAGTAGCAAGATTTCTCCACGGACCAAGTCTTTTATCTTTCCATTTGCAAATGAAAGTACCAATAAATACTTGTAAAATTTTATCATTCTGTTGAACTTCAAATTCAGACTTGTCAGTAATTGCTGGTTTGCATTAAGAGCATGAGATTAGAGATTGAGGTCCAGGAAGAATACAAGATTTGCTTGGAGGCACACAGAGTAACCGGGTCTCTCGTCTTCTCATTTTCTGCTCCACTTTGTCCCTTGACAAAGGACGACTGGCGTGGTGAAGGGCACAGGTCGGGTCAAAGAGGACAAGGTAGGACTTTTAAATGTAGCGACTAGGGTCATCCTGGCCTATTGTAACAGTCCCCCTGCCCTTTCGGTAAAAAGGTGGGGCAGGCAATTCTGAGAGCACTTCCTGGGGCTGCTGCTGAGGACCTGAAGGTCCTGGCGTGGCATTCATTCCTCTTTCCCTCTACTGCTGATAAACAGAAACTCTCTTCAAAGAGCTGGCTTTGCTTCAGAAGGACTCATTCAGGCCTCTCTGCCTTGAACAATATCGTTGAGTACGTAGGTACACAGGTATCTGCTTTGCTCCAAGGATGCCCCCTGGAGCAAAACAGACATAGATGGAGTGAGGAAGACAGAGCCTGTTTCCACTCGGTGTCTCGGGAGAAGCGGGCATTAAACAAACTCTCCCAGGCATATATCATTACAAATGAAACTAAGTGTTCTGAAGGAAAATCCAGGATGCTTGGGGAGAATACAGCGGGAGGACATGGTTTAGATTAGGGGGTTAGGGAAAAGCAGAAGTGGGAGTGTGAAAGGCTTTTGCAAAGGTTTAGAGCTTTACATACGGGAAGGAAATAATAATAATAAAGGTGTTTGGAAGGGCAGCTCATCCTCATTCATGGGCCACTTCCTAGGACTCTGGGAACCTGCCTCTCTCCCCCGAATTATGTAGGCATCCAGGGTAAGGCCTGGAAGAGCCTTCACAAATGCTAATAGGTGAGCGTTTTACAGGCTGCCCCCTGACCCTCTGCATCTTCATCCGTAACTAGCTTGAATGAGGAGGTGAATGGCGAGGATGACTGGCATTTCCAGTTTGGGAAAAAGGAGGTGGAGAAGCTTTCCCACCCCAGTGAGGGCGCGGGGGAGGGGGCAGGTTTCTCTACCCCAAACCATCCGAAGAGGAACGTTTTTCCCGAGGAACTCCCACTTCATCGTGTATCTGGTTGTGAAGGGGGCTGAGATTCGGGTTGTTCCCGGGGAGTTTTGGTTCTGGAATCTCTGACCCTGTCACCCCTCCGCCCCCCAACACACCTGCAGGAAAGCTTGACCAGAGTTAAGTTAGGATCTGAAAGCGGCGGTGGGATGGGAGAGGGGGTGGGGTGTTAATTTCCCCGGAAGAATCGATCAGGATCTGGTAATAACAATAGCTGACGCTCAAGCACCCTGTGCTGGGCACCGTCCCGAACGCTTTCAAAATATCTTAAAACAACCCTGTGAGGTAAGCACCGTCACTAACTCCATTTCACAATTGAAGAAACCGAGGCACATCGAGGCTGAGCAGAGATAGCAGCTTGCCCCTTTGCCTGCAACAGTCTGAAGCCAAGGTTTCTGAGCCAGGGTTTGGGCTGCAGGAGGTGTGGACCGCCGACTCCAACGAGGACCTGATCCGCCTCCCCATAATTCGGGAAATAGCTGGTTTTGAGAGGCTAACTTGGGAGTCCGTGGGAACGGCTTCGGGAGCCTCACGCCCATCCCCTTCGGAAGCCGAGGCGAGGCGGCACCCCCAGCGCGGCGGGAGGGCTGCCCGTGGCCCCGGTTGGACCCCCGAGACCAGGCCCCGCGGCTCCGCTTTCTGCGCGGCCTCCGCGAGGTGTCGCCTTCGGCCGAAGAAACCACAGCGGCGCCACCCTCGTAGCCCGCAGTTATTTATTTATTTTCAAACAAGGGGGCGCCCCTCTCCTTTCAATTTAAAACTAGAAACCTCCCGCGGTTTCGTTCTTAAATGGGCGCGTCCTCTCCCTCCCACTGTGCACCCCGGGTCCAGCTTCCCTTCCGAGATCACACACGAGCAACACCCCTCCCTCGCCCCCCGCACGGCCCGGCTGGACGTCGGCCTCGCGCTCAGCAGCACATACACGCAGTCGAGGCGGGGGCTGGGTTAGGAGACTCTGAACACCCCCGGAGCCCTCCGGAAATTTTTCTTTTTTACGCCGAGCAATTGCCAGGCCCGCAGGGTGGGTGTTACACTGCACCGCTCGGCGCGCAGCTGGTCCGCAGAGTGCACAGGGGGCAAGCCCGGGGGTCTAAAAGGGCGGGAGGAGCACGCCCCGGGCTTCCCAGCTTTGCAGCCTCCTCTCTGCAAAGAAGAAAAGCAAGTGGCTTTTGGCGCGAAAGCCTTGGCGCCTCCCCTGATTTTTATGGAAATCAAGAGGGCGGGGTAAAGCCGCTTTCCTCTGCCTTTCTCCCTCCCCCTTGTCTGTGCCGCAGCCCCCTTCTCTCCCCGCCCCCCGGGTGTGTCAGATTTTTCAGTTAATAATATCCCCCGAGCTTCAAAGCGCAGCCAGTGACAGTCATCTGTCTGGACGCGCTGGGTGGATGCGGGGGGCTCCTGGGAACTGGGTTGGAGCCGAGCTAGCGCTAGCCAGGCGCAAGCGCGCACAGACTGCAGCCACCCGAGGACCACCCCCCGCCCCTGGCCACCCGGGGACCCCGGCCCAAAATCGCCTCCGGATCCCCGGCCGTCGGCGGGAGGTAAGGAGCGGGGGGCGCAAAGCGCCCGGCGCCCCGGGAGCGGCGAACGCGGCGGGAAGGCAAGCCCTGGACGGGATCGCGGCTGGCGCACAGGGCGCCCGACTGTGCCCGGGGGGACTGTTTCTGCTTCCGAAACAAAACCCTCTCGGGGTTTTCCCTGAAAAGCCAGTTCCAGTCCCCAAGGCTCCCGGACTGGGAGAGACCCGCCCTAATCCATCTAGTGCCCTTGCCTGGGGTTGTAATGGCTTCATCGAAAAGAAATTCACCCTTCTCTAGAACATTTGTCTGCATTTGAGCTGACGGGGAGCCGGTGCGTCCCCACCCCGAAGCTGGGTTCTCCTCCAAAGGGTGCCCCCAGAGGAAGAAGAAGGGGGTTAAGCAGGGCGAGGCCGTCGCGGTGGTAATCTGGGTCACTGCCGCCCCGGCTCAGAGGAGACGTGGCTCTCCCTGCGACCCTCCCCGCGCTGGTGTTCCTGAACCATTCCCGGGGACTGGGGTACAGGCTCTCCCAGGAAGAGGATGTCGTTGGGGGCTTTGGAAGAGCGGGGTTGGGGGTAGAGAGGTTCAAAATCAGCTATTGACAGTACTTTCCCTGCAGCGGGTGAAGGCTGGGGGCGTCGGATCAAAATTTGGGGGAGGGGGTTCTGGATTTGGGTGCCTGTTGTTGGTCTCGGTCTAGAGAAAGGGTTTTTCCATTTGCAAAGTTTCCTAAACCCCCCGCTATCGCTTGCGCTCCCGAGGTTGCAATTTTACAAAGGAGGGGGGTGGTTTGAGGGCTCTCCAGAATCCTAGATCCGGTAGCTGGGTTGGAGTCCTGGGCGCTTCCTGGGAGCAGCGGGCCCTCCTTGGGTGCAACCGCGGGTGTCGGTGAGCTGGTGGGAGCTAGAATTCTGCAGCCTTGGGCAGCCCCCTCCCCCAGGCAGTGCCTTGTGTGAATGAAACGGCAGTTTACAAAGTTGCAGAGCTACGCCGCCACCCCCCGCATCTGCATGCCCCCTCCCACCCCCTGTCGTAGACAGCATGTACACAAAAGAAGGGAGGGAGAGAGCGAGAGACACAACTTCCTCCACCTTCGGGAGCCCTGGGCGGAGTGGGGGGCTTGGAGGGGTGATTGAGGAAGCGGGTGAGAGGGGGTGACCGCTGCCCGTCCCCACCCCTCGCGCCCCCCATCCGGCTCCGCTTGCCAACCCTCTCCTGGTGTGTCTGTCGGTTGCAGTGTCGGAGGTTGGCGCGGGCCCCCGCCCTCCGCGCCCCCCACGGGAAGGAAGCACCCCCCGAACTAAAAAGAGCGGAGCGGAAAGAAGCCCTCATTCGGCGGCCAGGAGGCGAGCCGATGCCGAGCTGCACCGCGTCCACCATGCCGGGGATGATCTGCAAGAACCCGGACCTCGAGTTTGACTCTCTGCAGCCCTGCTTCTACCCGGACGAAGATGACTTCTACTTCGGCGGCCCCGACTCGACCCCCCCGGGGGAGGACATCTGGAAGAAGTTTGAGCTGTTGCCCACGCCCCCGCTGTCGCCCAGCCGTGCCTTCCCGGAGCACAGCCCGGAGCCCCCGAACTGGGCCACCGAGATGCTGCTGCCCGAGGCCGACCTGTGGGGCAACCCGGCCGAGGAGGACGCGTTCGGCCTGGGGGGCCTGGGCGGCCTCACGCCCAACCCGGTCATCCTCCAGGACTGCATGTGGAGCGGCTTCTCGGCCCGCGAGAAGCTGGAGCGCGCGGTGAGCGAGAAGCTGCAGCACGGCCGGCCGCCCGCCGCGGGGCCCGCGGTCCCGGCCCCGGGCGCGGGCGCCACCGGCCCCGCGGGCCGCGGGCACAGCGCAGTGGCTGCGGGGCCGGGCCGCGCCGGGGCCGCCCTGCCCGCCGAGCTCGCCCACACGGCCGCCGAGTGCGTGGATCCCGCCGTGGTCTTCCCGTTCCCGGTGAACAAGCGCGAGCCCGCGGCGGCGCCCGCCGCCCCGGCCGGTGCCCCAGCGGCGGGGGCCGCGGTCGCCTCGGGGGCGAGCGCCGCAGCCCCGGCGGGCGCCCCGGTGGCCGCTCTTCCACGCACCGGCGGCCGCCTGGCCAGCGGCGGTGACCACAAGGCCCTCAGCACCTCCGGAGAGGACACCCTGAGCGACTCAGGTAAAGAGCGAGCCAGGGTCCGGCTGCCCTCCTGGGGTACTGGGGCTGGGGGTGGCGCCGGGTTTGTCGTTCGTGGGTTAGGGTGCTGGGGGAGAGTCGTCTGGAGGTAGTGCTGGTGGCTGAGAAGTGGTTTTTCCCGGGCCGATCTCTAGGGTACGGAGGAGAGGGTGGGTGAAAGCTGTGATCTCCAGCCTCACCTTCCCTAAAGTTCCCTCATCCCCCGTCGGGAGCCCGACTCCATCACTGGCCCCCACCCCGTACCCCGTCTCTCTCTGCAGCGCCCTCCGAGAAAGAAAATGAGAAAAAGTTGAGTGGTAAAGCCGAGTTGGGGTTCGGGGGGCCGCTGGCAGAAGCCTGTTAGCCCAGGGGTGGAAAGGGACTCTGCGGCCCGGGTCAGGGGTGGGGGAGACGGCCCGAAAAGCACAAACCTGTGCAAAGTCCTATTTAGGGTGCAGGAAGTTAGGGAGGGATTGCACAGGTGGTAAGCACCGATTGTATTTTATTTTTTCGAACCTCGGTACTTTTTTTTTTTTTCCCCTCCCTCGGTGGGTGGTGGGTTATTTGCTCCTGGTCCGTCGCCAGCAGGCGGCGATATGCTGGCCGGCAGGCGGGCGAGGATCTGAGAGGCTGGGGGTGGTAGGGCCATCCCTCCCTCCCTCCCTCCCTTCACTCAGCAGCTGGCGGCCAGTACCACAGCGGTTGTGTACATTCTCAAGGGGCCGCCTCTTTACAGTGTGCAGTGAGAACCGCCCGGTTTTATCTTCTAGCCAGAGTTCCAGGACTAATTTCAGATCCGAGCTGTGTTCTGTAACCCAGTGTCCTTCAAGGTGAGGGCGGGCACTTAGCAGGCCCTCCAGGAATGCACACACCCTGAAGCACTCATTGATTAGTTCTATTGTGTGCCTCCTGGTGAAACTGAAGAGCAGGGTTAAAACCAAGACGTTGCCTGAAGGTGAAGAACCCTACCCAAATCCTGGAATAGCCCTTGTCCTTGGAGCTGGGAGACTTGGACCTTGAAAACCACTGTTTTCAGAACGCAGATGGATAAAAAGCCGACATTTCCTTCAGGGCTGAGGACAGATTCATCTGAGGCTCCTGAAAGGAAACTTGGGGATAAGCCTTCAGTTTGAACGGGTCTCTGTCCCTTTAATGTCTGTGCCTTGACAGCTTTTGGTGAGGAAGCACTTCCTTCCAACAGCTGTCTTCTTGGCAGAAAACCAAAACATTGGCTTAAAGGGACCCACCGACTGGAACAGCCTCACATTTCGGCTTTAGCACAAATCCCACAATTGTTCAGCTTTCCGGTCCCCTTCAGATCAAGCAGAAGATGTGTTTTGATTTTCGTGCTTGCATTTTAAACAATAATTTTCTATCCGAGCATGGTAGTAAATGAGGAGAGAGTGGGAAAACGCACACATGATGCTACACGTTTTTCTGGCTGCTGCGGGCAGTGGTGACTTTGAGAAGAGGTGCCCCGAATCTGGGTTTAGAGCTCCAGTGGATTACGGCTCTGTAGTTAAGGTTTGATCTTTGTTGAGATGAAAAACTGCTTACTGTATAGAAGTCACGTTCATGGAAGATGAAGTATTTTTCTTCCTTAGTGAATTAAATTGTTCTTTAGTTTGTTTCACTTAAAATCAGACTCCACCATGTGTAAGTGGCTAACTGAGGCTCCTAAAATGAGGAGGCCTCAGTTCTTAAGTGTGGAGAGGGAAATATAAATAAGTCTATGGGGCAGACTAGCGATGATGGGAAAGGGTTACCGTTTACTGAGACTCTTGTCTACGAATTATCTGTCCAACTCAACCTATGGCATTATCCCGCATTTAATAGCTGGGGAAACTGAGGCTTAGAAAATACCTTGCCCAGGGTCGTGCAGCTAGTGTGTGTGATGGAGCCGGGATTCTGTCTAACTCCAAAGCCGAGGTTCTTTCTATTTCTGCCACCTGCTCAAGCTTGAATGGAAGATGAAATGCTAGGAGTATGGGGAGGGAAAAAGCATGTACAGCTCTCTTCAGAGACCTGTGCTGATGGATCACAGTAAGAGCAAACCACGGGCCAGGGCCTGCTCTACGAGACTGTATGTATATTTGATTCATACGTGCCTCATCATGAGAATAACCCTCACCTTGTTCTCAAAGATGATGAAGATGACGAGGAGGAAGACGAAGAGGAGGAAATCGACGTAGTGACTGTGGAGAAGCGGCGGTCCTCCTCCAACAGCAAGGCCGTCACCACCTTCACCATCACCGTGCGTCCCAAGAGCGCGGCCCTGGGACCTGGGAGGGCCCCGTCGGGTGAGCTGATCCTCAAGCGCTGCGTCCCCATCCACCAGCAACACAACTACGCCGCCCCGTCTCCCTTCGTGGAGAGCGAGGATGCGCCGCCCCAGAAGAAGATAAAGAGCGAAGCATCCCCGCGTCCCCTCAAGAGCGTCATCCCCCCAAAGGCCAAGAGCTTGAGCCCGCGCAACTCTGACTCGGAGGACAGCGAGCGCCGTCGGAACCACAACATCTTGGAGCGCCAGCGCCGCAACGACCTGCGGTCCAGCTTCCTCACGCTCAGGGACCACGTGCCAGAGCTGGTGAAGAACGAGAAGGCCGCCAAGGTGGTCATCTTGAAAAAGGCCACCGAGTACGTCCACTCCCTCCAGGCCGAGGAGCACGAGCTTTTGCTGGAGAAGGAGAAGCTGCAGGCGAGACAGCAGCAGTTGCTAAAGAAAATCGAACACGCTCGGACTTGCTAAACGTGTCTCCGAACTGGACAGTCACTGCCACTTTGCACATTTTGATTTTTTTTTTTTTTAAACAAACCTTGTGTTGACATTAAGAATGTTGGTTTACTTTCAAATCGGTCCCCCGTCGAGTTTGGATCTGGGTGGGGAGCAGGACATGAGGGGTTCTGCCAGGACCTCGGGAGAGGGCCTGCAGGATGGGATGCAGGTGGCCCTGGCGGTTTTCCTCCACGTCACCTCTGAGACGGCGGTCGAAGTCCGTGACCGTTGGGAGCCTTCTGGGGCTGTTGAAGTCACCTTGTTTGTTACAAGTTTCCAGACGACAGAAAGTCATTCCTTCTTTTTAACATGGTGCTTAAGTTCCAGCCGATGCCACGTGGGGGTTTGCCATTGATACCCCTGGGGAACATTTCTGTAAATACCATGGACACACCTGCCTTTTGTATACGTCCTGGGTAATGAGAGGTGGCTTTTGCGGCCAGTATTAGACTGGAAGTTCATACCTAAGTACTGTAATGCCTCAATGTTTGAGGAGCATGTTTTGTATACAAATACATTGTTAATCTCTGTTACGTACTTACTAATTCTTACACCGCCTGTATGATGCTGATACATAACTAAATTTGATACTTATATTTTCGTATGAAAATGAGTTGTGAAAGTTTTGAGTAGATATTACTTTATCACTTTTTGAACTAAGAAACTTTTGTAAAGAAATTTACTATATATATATGCCTTTTTCCTAGCCTGTTTCTTCCGTTAATGTATTTGTTCATGTTTGGTGCATAGAACTGGGTAAATGCAAAGTTCTGTGTTTAATTTCTTCAAAATGTATATATTTAGTGCTGCATCTTATAGCACTTTGAAATACCTCATGTTTATGAAAATAAATAGCAATTAAATGATGCAACCTTTTTTGTTTTTTGTTTTTTTTTTTTTTTTTCGTAACAGCAACGGTTAAACTCTGTCCTTTAAGCAGCAACTGTAAAGAGTGCATAACCTGGACAGGGAACTTGTTTTCCACAGACCAGTCATTTTACACCTGTACGGTCCTGACTGGGGAGGGGCCATTGTCCCCACTTGAGGTGGAGGGAACTGAGCTTAGGAAGGTTACGAGATTTCTCCCAAGTTAAACAGCATAGATATGTTATTAGTGATGGTGCATTGCTAGCAATAGCACCCCATAGTTTACAAAACACTTCCCTATGTGTTGGCCATTTAACCAGACTAAGCTGGGGCATAAGACCCTTGAGAAGGAGAATTAAAATTAAGACACTGAGTTCTGCAACTTGGCAGTGTTTGGTGTTGGTAACCTTCATCCCGTTAGCTGATGGCTTTATATTTCACCATAGAGCGCGGGGCATCTCTAAGAAGAAAGCATTCATCAAAATTTACTAGGACCTGTGCAAGGTTCTATGCTAGGCATTGTAGCTGAATAAAGATGGAGTTGGTCCCTCCCCTCAAAAAGCTAACAGTCTGATTCACCAGAGTAATTCCTGGAGTGACAGCTGTGTGGCCCAGCTCAAGCACCTTGTCCCTTCAGGAGAGGCTCTGGGGTGTTAGTGTAGCTCTGTCCGCTTGGCACTCCTGTTATTTTGGGTGCGTGGACTGTTCTGTGGAAGCCAGATTCACCTTTGCAGGTTCTGGAGGACAGCCAGGGCCAACAGGTTGGGGGAGGGGGTCCCAGCAGAGCTAGGAGGCAGTTTCAGAGTTTCCCCGATGGGAGATGATACCCTTGCTGGGGAGGCATTCAGCATCTCAGAACTGAGAGCCTACGAATACATCTCTTCGGTGAAAGGTGGTACTCAAAGCAATTTCTCTTAAGGTTTCATTCATCTCAGATTTTAGCTTTCAACTGAAAAGACCTTTGCTTTGCTCAGAAGAAAACATCCAGGGATGAGAAATGGCTTTGCTTGCCTAGGCCACCAGGGTCCCTGTCTGCATTTTCCAAAGACCAGTGGAGTTTAGAATTTGAGGTCCTCGCCTGGTTTACAGCCACATTTCCTGAGCTCTGAGGTTGGTGGTATTGCCATGGACATCACCAATGGTCAGATCATGTTGAAATTCCGATAAAATTCTCTTTACTCCTTAATCTCCCTCCTTGCCCCCATCCCCACACTAAAAAATAACCCTCTTTGAGAGTCCTTTTCGAACTGTCGTTCAGAAAGACTTCCTGTCCATTTGCATTTTACAGGCCCCAAACCTTCCCTGCAGCCTCTGCACCTTGTCCTGTGCCCATGAGCCAAAAGAAAATTGAGAGACCTCAAAGTTACTGAGATTCTTGAAACCCAACTCAATCATCCCAATTCCTTTTCTTTTGTGATCCCCATATGGGGCCTACCTAGGTGTTTCAGATGAGATAGAACTCTAGTCCTGGAGGAGGTTAAACTGTTGAGATGAACAAGGCTCTAAACTAATTCCTACCAAGCTCCATTTTTGCTCTGGCTGCTGGGAAGCTCAGAGCTAAATTCAATGCTCTCATTCCACATACTGAGTGCCCATTCTCTCTTCTAAATGTGTATGATATTTTGTTTTTCATTGTTATTTAACGACCTTTTTAAAAATGTTCTTTATGCTACTTTAAAGAGAACTTTTTGCTTTAGGTGGATCAAAAATATGTATTAAAATGTTAAAACTAAGATAAAATATCTCTTATTTGCCTTTCCTGCTCCAGTCGAGGGAAAGTGTCACTCAATTTAGATCTGCAATAATCTGTAAAGTAATTGCTATAGTCACTGAAGAATTGAACCACTCCTTTCAGTAACATGAGAGCCCTTCTCTGCATTCCAAGAGCAGTTTCATTTTTAAAAATTTTTTATTTTATTTTGTTTTGGCCATGCCGTGCAGCATGCGGGATCTTAGTTCCCTGGCCAGGGATTGAACCTGTGCCCCCTGCAGTGGAAGTGCGGAGTCTTAACCACTGGACCGCCAGGGAAGTCCCCAAGAACAGTTTTGAGACTATTTGAGAGAGAGACTGCTCTATATCAGTTAGATCAGTAAATCAAGGACTTGGAGGGAGCGTAGGGATCACCTCATTGAATTACTTCATTTTATAGAATGGGGTCATGGGATCCCAGATCGAATTAGTGGCCGAACTGGGACTAGAGTTTGCTGATGACCGGCCTGTGCTCTTTCCATGGTATTGGCTTTCCCCACCCTCACACGGTAGCCTCCCTACCTCCTGGCTCACCCATCCACCCACAGGGTGCTTCCATATTAGTCCTTCTAAATAGCCCACTCTGCATACAGACTTCTAACAGTTCCCCACCACTTACAGGATAGAGTCCAAATCCTTCAGTCCGGCCTGTGAGGCTGCTTTCACCCTGGCCCACCAGCTCCATCACCCCTGCCCCTCCACAGACACCCCTCTTTCCAGCCACGCCAGACACGCTCTCTCACCTCTACTTGTCCCGCTGTATTCCCTCCTCCTGGGTTACCCAGTTTCCATTTACTGAAATCCTTTTCAACCTGGAATGACAAACCCAATGTCATCTCTTTCAAGAAGCCTTTCTCATACCCGCGGGGGTGCCTTTTCCAGTCCCTAATCCCACATCGGCCCTGGAGAGAGAAGAGCTGTCCCCATCACCCACCTGGACCTCCTTGACCGTGGAGTCCGGCCTGGTGACTGACAGATGACAGGGCCTTGGCTGAGGCGGGCAGAAGGCTGGCAGCTGAGTAGGCAGCGGAGGAAGGAACGCGGCGAGGACCATTACATGTCTGCCTCCTGCCAACCAGCTTCCCGAGCTCTCAGGCTAATCCAACTGGGGAAACACATCCTCTGGGCATCCGCGGGCATTGGGAGCTGACGGCTGGAGGTGAAGATAAAACACACATGGAGACCTGTCTTTACGGAGCCCACTGGCGGGATGGGTTGGGGGCAGGGCGATGATTGAGCCAAAGCCTACGAGGGGTCCCGCGGCTGAATCCGGCTCCTCCGGTTTCCCGCTTCCAAGCTCACTTTTGGAGGAAGCTGGTTTACCGGTCTATCACAGGCCTAAGGAGGCTTGTACGCTTGTCTGAGGCCACAGGTCACCTGCACTGTGGTGACAGTGGTTACAATCCTCCCACCTCTGTGTGGCACCGGACAGATCACTCGGGTTTTTACACCTGACTCTCACAATCCTCCAGGAGAGCTGGCCAGTTCGTCCTATATCCATTTGGGGAACTGGGTCTTCTGGGTTTGACTTTCATTCATCCCCATGATGGCTATCTTTTGAAAATCCTAATTTGGGTTGTTTTCCGAATCAGAGGTTATTAGGTTTGGAAGAGGCCATCGAACTCACTGCCCCATTTCAAGAGGTAGAACACCAGAAAGGAGAGGAACAGGAACGTCAGCCGGTCTGCTCCCTTTTCTTTTTCCTTTCTACCTTTCTCTCCCTCTTTTCCTCCCTCCCAGCCTCCTCCCTTCCTTCCTCTCCTCTCTCTCTCATAACAAACATTAACGTCACACCTACCGTTTCAAGCTCAGTTCCAGGTGCTTGGGAGACATCAGTGAACAAAAGAGATGAAACTCCCTCAAATCCGTGCTTTAGGGAGTTTACGGTCTAGGAGAGAGTGACAAAAATAAAAGAAATACAATAAGCAACTAAATTAAATAGCATTTAATAAGGTGGTGAATGCTATGAAAGATAAGTAGGACAGGATGGAGAAACTCTGGGGTGCCACAGCAGGAGGGAGGCGGGTTGCAGTTTTGAGTAGAAAGATCTGGAAGTTTCTCTGGAGCTGAGGGGCAGGGCTGGTGGAGGGCAACCCGGGCACTATTGTGGCCTCAGTCTTCCTAGTTCAAGGCTCTTCCTCCTTTAACTCCCTTTGGACCTTGGCAAAGGTCCCCCACCAACTCATTCTTCACTCTCTCAAAGGGAAGTACAAGGATGTCACAGAGTGTGGATCTAAAGTTAGACCACCTGGTTTGAATCTGATCCCCACACCCACAAGCTCTGGGTTGTGCAGTTTCCCTACCGGTACCTCGGGGCTGGCACTACCCACTTCACCTGGGCTTCTGGGAGATTTCAGAAATTAACTAACACACGGCACGTGGAATAGTGCCTGGTGTATGATGGGTACGATTTAAGTCTGTTAAACCATCTGATTTCTTGTTGACAGAATCCTTCCTCTCTCCTTCTCCCTAGGATGTTACTAGGGCAAAGAATCTTTAAAAAACCTTTAGTGGCAGAACAAACTCACAAGCCTGCGCTTAACAAGAACTTTGCAGACTTTTGTTCCTCAAAAGAGGCCTTACAAAACCTGAAAACGGGTACCTTGGAAACAAATGAATGTGAGCTTTGAAGCCTATTTTAAGACGAAGCCTAGGAATTTGAGTGTGGCAGAACATCGACGCCTTCTACAAGGGTTTATTAGTTTTCCTTACTTGTAAAGGAAATCTCTTCATAGGCCACTGACCAGGGTTACCTGATCTCTTTTGATATGGGCATATCATGCTGCAAGACATTCATCCTGAAGCCTTTGACCAGGAGAAGTAACAGAGCCTTTTTATGGTTGAAGCAGACAAACCTATGGTACAATGCATATTGGGAGAACACACACAGCACGTACTCCTGTGATAAATACAGATGAGTTGCTGTGAGATGTGCTCTAAAGAGGCAAGGCAAAATCGACTTTCTTCTGTCTTTCAGCAGCCCTAAGAATTTCAGCAGGCTTTTGGGAAGTGGTGTGCAGGAGGTGAGTCTGTTTCTTCACAAATCTGCAGCTTGTTACCAGTTGAATTTTCCGTCTTAGGCTACCGTCCACCATTTTCCTGAAGGAGACCATAAAAGCAGTCCGTCCGGCCTACAAAATGATGTTTCTGGTTGACTGGGAGGCAGGTCTGGGAAATACAAACACTCGTCTTGGGCTTGGATCTTAGCTCAGTTATTCGCTATTTGCCTTGGCACGGGAGGTAAGCGCCTGGTGCTCAACGGACTCAACTGGAAGTGGGATGGATTGGAGATGGTGACCTCCAAGGTCCCCTTTCAATTCTAAGGCTCGAGAGTGATTGACCCTTGGGGATGGCTGGAGTCTTGAATGCTAAAATACCTGCAGTGCTTGGGAACATTCTCCAGTCTCCAGGAAGCTCTGGGTGTGACACATATCTGGGCTCTGACATTCACTAGAGTCTGTGGCTGAGGGCAAGTCACCTCCCTCTGAATCTCACTTTCTTCAGCTCTCAAACAGCAAGAGTAATCACCACCCCGCAAGGTTCTTACAGGGATAGAATGCCGTAAAGTATAAGAGGGATGGGACATCACTGTGGAAGTTGGGGAGTCTTCTATGAGGTCTTATTTTCACAGGCAGCCCTCGTTCGGCATGTGCTTCCCTGGTGTACTTCGCTGTTTGCTTTCTGATTCATCTCTAAGTGGGTTCCCCCCAGGTAGGACACACATTTAAGGTCAGTAAGCACATCTCTGATTGCTCAACGGTACCTAGAACAGGTAGCTACCCCATAACGTTAAATAATTATTGCCAGTGAGAAGACTTGACGCATTGTTCACAGCCAGCTAGAGGTTCTCAATTTGTGCAACTGGATACCCAGGTTTGTCTCATCTGAAACTAGAGAAAACAATGATACGTCCAATTCTTAATTGGATTACTCAAAGGAAAACAGAATATGATAACAGATAGCTGACACCTTGAGTTTTCGCTTGGGTTGGTGTAATCACTTTTCTTTGGCATAAAGCCAAGAAGAACAGGAAATTTATACTGAGACTAGGGATTTGAAGATGCTCAAGCTATAGTTAAGAGACATTTTTCGTTGGTGAAGAGGGCAGGGTTGAGACCAGGGTTCGCTATTGTAAATGGTATGTTTGCATCTGGGCGTGAAAGTAAATCTTTCTTATCCTAAGTTGGTCCTTTTTCTGAATTCCCTGAACTAATATTTTATAGTTTGTCTTGAGGGAAAAGCATCTTTCTACCAGAAACCCTGTTCCCCAAACATGTCATTAAAATAATGAGGTTGGAGGTTTCCTTGGTTGTCTGTAACCGTGAACTTCCAGTATGGCTGTGAACGCATTTCGTTTGACACCTCTGGGAGGTTGCTTCTCCCAGAGAGTCACCTCCCTTGAAAATTCCTCTGGGTAATATAAGTGCGCGCATCCTTCTGTCACTGCAGTCCGAGCCTCCATTACCTTTGGCTGCCCGCGTGTGAAGGCTGCTGTGTTGCGCGTGGCCTCGGGTTCTGCTGGCTGGGTAGCCCCAGGAGGACTTTTTTCTTGCCCACGGTGACGGACCACAACACGAACATGTTGGAGCCAAGAAACAGCCTTTAGCTCAAGTGCAAATGAAGCCCCAGCTTCACTGGAGGCATGGATGCTGAGGGCGGGGTAACTGGAGTAGAAACCACCATGAAATGCTTGTGATGCCCACTGCCATTCAAGTGCTCTCTCCACAGTGCTTTCATTTGAGGAGGGCAAGTCCTTTTGCAGGGATGTGGTTTCTTTTTCCCCTCTTGTCCTGTGACCGTCCCAGTTTTAAAACCGAAAGTCCTGCGTCTCTGTAAACAGTCCATCTCTGGGCACATGGGGCTGGAGCGTCCCTCATGCTTCCCTCCCGTTAGCACTGGCTTTTTCTCACTGCAGGGTGACCAGCCGGACAGGGCTACTCTGTAAGCCTAGAGGCCGAGGTTGGGACCACCACCGCACACACCTCCAAGGGCTCAACTGGCCATGTAGAGTTCAAGGGCCTGGCAAACGAGGAGGGGCTGGAAAGAACATTGCCTTGGTGTCGGAGCACCTGGATTTGAGCTCTGGAACCACTGCTAAGTGACTCGAAATGAGTCATTCTCAGGCTGTACCAGGAGGAGAAATCTCTTGTTTTCCTTCTGGGATGCCGTTGACCGTGAGTGTGAAGGTGGTGGGTTCCACGCAACGGCTGACTTGCCCACTCTACTTCTCTCAGGCTCTGGGGCTCCTTCTACTTAATGATAATAATACTACTAATAATAGTAATAATAATAGTAGTGCTTTGGAGGCGTGACCATGACGCTGGCTTCTGTCTTCTAGCCTGGGCTTTTTTTTTTTTTTAACAAATTTATTTATTTATGGCTGCGTTGGGTCTTCGCTGCGGTGCGCGGGCTTCTCATTGCGGTGGCTTTTCTTGTTGCGGAGCACGGGCTCTAGGTGCAGGGGCTTCGGTAGCTGTGGCTTGAAGGCTCTAGAGCGCAGGTTCAGTGGTTGTGGCATACAGGCTTAGTTGCTCCACGGCACGTGGGATCTTCCCAGATCAGGGCTTGAACCCGTGTCCCCTGTATCGGCAGGTGGACTCTTAACCACTGTGCCACCAAGGAAGTCCCTAGTCTGGCCTTCTTGAGTCTCCTTCATTCCTCAGGTCTTTGCAAGGAGCCAAAAGGAGCAATTTTTAACTTACCAAATAATCCCAGGCTGTGAGGGGATGGCCTTCCTGAAGCTATCGGGGGATGGGCTGGTCCCGGAGACAGCAGGGAACACATGGCATTAAATCCTCCCTGAGACTCTTCTGTGGGGAGGCGGGTTCTGCTTCATCAGAGAAGCTGCAAGTTCAGGCATCTGAAACTGGCTTTGGACCTTCGTTCCCCGGGTCGAGGACCCTGAGGTGATATTGCCGTTAACGCGACCTGTGAGATTCACAACTCCTGGTGGTGGAGTTTCCCTTTTATTGGCGGTTGTGAAAGCATTTTGGCCAAGGCCTTTAGGGCTAGAGGGATGACATCCCTCAGGATTTGAAGGTGGGTTCTTTCACAAAAGGAACTAGAGGGCAAGTCAAGTAGAACTTTTAGGGACCTTTAAAAGAGGTGTTTACATATATTTGGCTTTTGGGGGTCACCCCCAGTTAACTCCCAGGGAGCAACAGCTTCCATATTCTGAAAATCCTTATTCAAGGGGCACAAGTGCCTGGCTGAAGATCCTCCCCTGTCCCAGGCCCCCTGAAGGGGAGAGGGTCTGTCATGTTAATGACATGTGCATATTATTAAGAGAAGGGACAAAGGGCCTGCAGCTTGGGAATGAGAGTGGATCTGGGGACTCTTCAATATGCAGATGGTACCCTTATTATAAATCCCATGAGGGGAGGGCCCTGGGAGAGTCAGCCCTTAAAGCTATCCTGATGGAGAATGGCTTCCGTTTGGGGGTCCCCTCCCCGCTGATTCGGAGCTCCGAGCTCACTCTGCTCTCCACCTCTCCCACACCCCCATAAAATGGTAATGCGCTACGTGATCACAGAATGCACCCTGAAGTCTCAATGCAACTTTGTTTTGATTTCTTGGAATTATGGAATTACGGAATGCCGGGCTCCCCCAAATCTCCTGAGCCATGTGACGCTTGCCCTTCCTCTACTAGGACTCAACAGCAAAATATAACATTCAATGGCATTCCATTCAACCCTTCCCGGGGCGGGGAGTGAGTGCGGGTGAAGGAGATGGAGCGCAGGCGGGGAGAAGAGTCACGGCCGCGGAGGGCTCTGACCACCACATAGGAAGGAAGGTGAGATGTGAACACATTAATTTTCAGAGACGGGGTGGTGGGAAGTATAGGAGAGCCCTCCCACAAAGGAGATGGTGTGCAAGGTGGCCGTAATGGACGGTGATTGGCCTGGTGGGGAAAGACAGGAGGAGTACTGCAAGTTGAGGGGCAGCCTGAGTGGGGCTGCATGGAGGTATGTACGGAGTGTGTTTAGGGCACAGGTGCATCCCGGGGCTGCAGGCGAGATGGATGGGTTGGGTCTAAGGACTGCCTCCAGGCACTGGGAACCCACCACGGGGTCTGAGGAGAGGGACGTGATTGGGTCCCATGTGACTTTGGAAGAATTTGCTATTATGGGAACATATTTAACCCATACAAAGTTGTTCTCGCCAGTCTCAGTAACTAGTAACCATTATGACTGCTTCCCATGGCGGCCCCCCTAGCACTCCTGGCCTTGGTGGGGGGAGCCCAGACCTGGGCCTTTGAGAGCCTTGGTCTTGACTCAGCGAGGCCGCCACTTGGTGTTTCTTCCACCTCAAGCCTTGTTGATTCTGTGTTTTCTCTCTTTTCTCTGCTCATTACCCCACATCCAAAGCCCATGGACCAGCTTAAAGGTATCTCCTTCACAAAACCTTCACATTCTCCTCTGCAGAGCTTTCTTTCCTGCCTCTAACCTCACCCAGTGTCTTTCCCATACTCTTTTGGGCTTTGAGAAATGAAGATAACTCCCTCCCTCCCGACCATGGTCACTATGAAAAAAATTAGACAATAAAGTATAAAAAAGAAAGAAAAATATCGCTAGTGACCCACCCTTCAGAGAGAACAGCTATTAAAATGCTGGTGTACCTCTTCCTCGATTTTTCCACATACGCATAAATATGTACGAATATGCCTGTTTGTTTTGTATCTTTGTTAGGTGACACATTACTTTTCATTGTGTATTATAAGCCATTGTATTTGGGTCTTATCTCTCTTACATGGAGTAAGGGGCTGTCTTGTCTTGTGTGTTCTGTACCTTCTAGAACGGGTTTTGCACAGAGCAGGCAGGGAGCAAGTGATGAATGAATGATTGAATGGGTTTCTCTATACTGTATCTCTCTGTAAAATGAGAATTTTTGATTGTGTTATGTCTGAGGTCTTTCTTAGTTCCCATAATCTGTAGACCTCTGGTCATTCATGTTTCTGCCGTGGGTAGAAGAATCTTCCTACAAATCTGGTGACTGGGTATGTTCTTTGTAGCACTAACGTTGTTATGTCCCCAGACTAAAAGGACATCAAACAATGATTTCAGGCACTCACACTGGGTCCCTACAAAACCTAAGAATCACCTGGTTCGGTGGGGCCAGTTATGTTTTTTTGTCTTACCCAAAACGGGCCACTCTTGGGATATAAGCTGTCACTTAGATTCTGAGAAAAACAAACTGTTTTCAATGCTGTGGATTCCTCATTTCTTCTGATCTGCAGCGCTACCTTCAAATAACCTATATGACACCTTTGCATGAATTAGAGATAGGCTTCCTCTCTTCTGCAGGCAGATGTAGTCCACTGGTAGGGTTGGCTTGGTGCACAGAATGCAGTTGGAAATCAGCTCCCTCTTCCCCCAACCCCAGTAGGGCACCTCTTGGGCAGGACACACCCTGAACAATTGTACTGGCAGCCCTGGTACCTCAAAGAACTGAAAATGCCAGTTAAATGTTTGATATCTCAGTTCAACATTCTTCCCTAAACAAGTAAGAATAGGTTATAAGTAGCCTAGCGTTTGTGAGCTCACGTAACAATACAGTTCTATAGGAGGGTGCAGACACTCCCAGCCTCTGTGCTTTTCCTCCTGCTGATGCCTCTACCTGGAAGCTACCCCGTCCCCACCTTTCTCAATACTACCCATTTTTCATGGCTCCGCTCATCAGCTGTCTCTTTCGCAAAGCCTTCCGTGACCCATCTTGTTGGAATTTATTGAAGCCTCTCCCGTGCCCCCTTAGTACTACTCTACCCTCCTGCCCTGCACATCTCATGTTTCACTTTGGGTGTTTGGTGATTCGTTTACATACTGTCCAGGCACCCCCCTGAGTCTCAAGTTCATCATCATTAAAATAGAGATGGGGACTTCCCCGGTAGCCCAGTGATAAAGAATCTGCCTTCCAATGCAGGGGATGCAGGTTCGATCCCTGGTCGGGGAACTAAGATCCCACATGCCGCGGGGCAACTAAGCCCACGTGCCGCAAACTACAGAGCTCACACGCCCTGCGCCACAACTAGAGAGAAGCCCGAGCGCCACAACGAAGAGCCCACGCTGCAGTGAAAGATCCTGCGTGCCGCAACTAAGAGCTGACTCAGCCAAAAAAAAAAGAAAGAAAATAAATCAATAAAATGAATAAATATTAAAAAAAATAGAGATGATAGGCTAGATCTTCCAGGTTCCTCAATAAGTGCTATGAATGTTCCAATGACAATACATATCTTTCACTATCTGTGAAACTCCTAGAGAAGAGTCACACTCTTCTTTGATCTCTGGATTCACTAAATCCACATGATTTAGTGAATTGCTGAAGATTTATATATATATATATATATATATTTTTTTTTTTTTTTTTTTTTTTTTTTGGTTACTCCTTGCAGCTCGCGGGATGTTAGTTCCCTGACCAGGGATCAAACCTGCACCCTCGGCAGTGAAAGCGCGGAGTCCTAACCACTGGACTGCCAGGGAATTCCCAATGCTGAAGATTTTTTTTGTGTGTGTGGTACGCGGTCCTCTCCCGTTGCGGAGCAACAGGCTCCGGACGCGCAGGCTCAGCGGCCATGGCTCACGGGCACAGACGCTCCGCGGCAACTGGGATCTTCCCGGACCGGGGCACAAACCCGTGTCCCCTGCATCGGCAGGCGGACTCGCAACCACTGCGCCACGAGGGAAGCCCCCAGTGCTGAAGATTTTTAAAGGCTTCCCAGATGTTTCTAATGTCCAGCAAGGGATGAGACCACTGTAAGATAACAGAGCTCAGGCTTCATGGGCAGCAACCACCAGCCTGTTCACTACAGCAGAGTTGAGGACACAGATGTGGGTATCACATGCAGAGCAGACCAGAGCCTTAAGGCTGAACCCGTTAGAGAATCCAGGGAATGTGTGGTAGCTGACAGTGGCTTTGGCGACTGCTGAGGGCATAGTGTAGGAACCCTCTCCTTCCATTTCACATCTAGAAACACACACAGACTGAAAGTGAGGAGATGGCGAAAGGTATTCCAGGCAAATGGAAATCAGAAGAAGGCTGGAGTAGGGGAACTCCCTGGTGGTCCAGTGGTTAGGACTCAGCGCTTTCACTGCGGGGCCCAGGTTCAATCCGTGGTTGGGAACTAGGATTCTGCAAGCTGCTCGGCATGGCCAAAAAAAAAGGCTGGAATAGCAAAACTCATTTCGAACAAAATAGACTTTAAAATAAAGACTGTTACAAGAGACAGAGAAGGACACTCCATAATGATCAAGGGATCAATCCAAGAAGATACAACAATTGTAAATATATATGCACCCAACACAGGAGCGCCTCAACACATAAGGCAAATGCTAACAGATGTAAAAGGAGAAATTGAGAGAGACCTGGGCCATGCCCTTGGGAAAATGAATTGCTTCTTCCTCTCTGCTCGTGTATGTTGCAGTGCTGTCAGGGAAAGGCAGGCCACCCTGGCACGTGTGGATCTGGCCGGCCAAGAGCCCCAATGGGGGCCCCCACCTTAGTTTGCCCTTTTTTCCTTCCATCACCAGCTTCCTCCTGCATCTAGTGGGCACGGCCCCTTGGCCCCTGTGAGGAGGTGCATGACTGGGGGAGGGCTTAGTGCCCGGACCTAAAACGGGTACCAGGTGGAGGTGTTTCTGGCCAAGTGCACAGGAAGCTTGAATCAGCTCTCTGGTCTCTCACACGGAGCCCGCAGATGGCTACTGCTTCCAAGGCGTGGCTGGTCATCCCGTCCATGACCAAGTGCTCCAGGGAGGTGCCATCGCCTCTCTGTGGAGCCCCTTCTCCATCTCCATCCCCCACCCAACTCTGCTTGTCACGCCCTTTGCCCTGCACTGTGCTCACTCAGGCCCCCAACAGAGGATGTCTGTTAACATGCAGCTGTATCATTCTGTTCACACTGTCTCTTTCCCAATGGACTGTGAGCTTCTTGAGCTCAGGAAACATGCGGCAGTGATGGTTATTTGCTGGACTGAAATGAATTCTTGTTCCTTCCAAGTTTCACCCAGGTTCCCCCTGCCATGTGGCTCTGGGTGCAATGGCCTTTCCAGCTATAATTAGAGGATGTGACTGCGGCACGCCGCTCCGGCCACACGAGCGCCAGTCTAATGTCGTGGGTTGAGAGAGCGCAGGCCCTTGGGTGAGAACACCTGGGTGTGTATTCCAGAGTCCCCTCGTAGCGCTGAGCCTGGTTTTCATCTCTGCAGGCTTCAGTGTCCACACCGGGAAAATAGAAATAAAAATCGTGTCTAGCACTTCTGTGTGTCGTGAGGAGTTAATACAGTGACAAGGCCCGTAGTAAGTATTTAATGAATGTGAGGGATGATTTTTATAATTTTTCAAAGAAGGTAGTCAGCTTAGGTAAGAGACCCCTGAGCAGACATGGCCGGCGCTTCAGCATCCACTCCCGCCCCTGGTCCTCAGCTGGTCCAGGTCTGCCCGCCATCCTGGCAGAGCGTGCTGAGCGGCCCAGGGAGCACGGAGCTTGGAGCCTCTGGGGCGGGTGTATGTGTGGGGAGGGTCGGGGTGCGTGTGGCTCACTCGTCCTCTCCCCTGAGCCGTGGCTGCCTTTGAGCTCTCGGGAGCCATGACCTCATCTGTAACAGGCGGTGATCATTCTAACCTCACGAGTTGCAAGGAGGATTACATGAAATAAAGGACCACAGGGTGATGCAAACCGTAAAGCACGACACGAATAGATGGGGTTATTGTTACCCAGTGGCTCACTCGATTTACCTCTTCACCCCTGACATGGGTGGAGGTGATTCCCATTTGACATATGGAGAAACTGAGGTCAGGCCCCGTAAAGGCGCTGGCAGAGCTGGGGAGAGGACGCAGGTCTGCGGCCCCCTGGCTATCACTGAGCCCTGTTCCTCCAGGGTTTGAGGGGAAGCCTGGCCTCTGTGCTCCAGAAGCCTGGTTTGTTAGAAGCAGCCACAGGTGCTCGCCGTCTGGGGAACCTCAAGTGCGCCCCTTCCCAGGGACTCGGGGGTGGTGGGATTGGGGCCTTCTGGTCCTGGGAGCTGCGGGCAGGTCCGTTCAGTCTGTGGAGCTGAGGCAGTGGGGCTGGGCCGGTGTCGCTCTCTGCCTCGCCATGGGGGCCAGGCCCTAATCACTTTCTTTAGAGGGCTTCGTGCAGCCCGTTCTTTCATTCCGGGCCCACACAATGCAGGGGTGAGCTGAGGTCAGATTTTCAACCTTCAGCTCTGGATTTCCTGTCTTCCATGGGGTGGAGGACAGATTCTGCCACCCAGCTTCCTGTCATCTCAGCGCTGGGGGTTCTGGCTCCCTGGCGCCAACGTGCCCTGGGAGACCGGGAAAGACTCCTGGGAGGTGAAGAGGGGGTGTCTGGCCCCCAGCTCCTAGTCACGCAGACACAGGCCCTGGCTGCTGCTGGACCCCAAATATTTCTCTAGGTCTTTGGAAACGGCTTCCTGTGGGTTCAAATCCCAAGAGCATCCTCGAGGCCATTTGAAATACTGTAGGTTAAAAAAAAAAAAAATCACTCTTCCCCAGAAACAGCACTCAGTGGGTGCCAACCTCCGTTACCTTTTTCTCAGCCCAGAATAGGCAGCAAGAGAGAATGAGGGATAGGCCCCAAGTAGCAGAAAGGAGTTAAGAAATGAAGTCTTTCTGAGACACTGCTGTGCTTCAGGGGAAGAACTGGGGTTTGGAGAGGAGGTGGATGGAGGAAGTGTAACCGGTTCCTAGGACTGACACACGAAGTACCACCGGCCGGGTGGCCGAAAGCAGCAGAAACTTACTTCTCACACTTCCGGAGACCAGAAGTCTGATATCGAGGTGTCAGGACAGCCACGCTCTTTCAAAGTCTCTCTGGGAGGACTGTCCCAGGCCTCTCTCCCAGCTTCCGCTGATAGCTGGCAATCCTTAGAGGTCCTTGGCCTGTAGATGTGCCCCTGTCCTCACCTTTACTGGGTTTTCTCTTTGAATCTCTGCATCTCCACATGGCCATCTCCCCTCTGTGACTGTGTCCAAATTTCCCTCCTTTTTTTTTGGCTGCCCGGCATTTCATGCGGGATCTTAGTTCCCTGACCAGGAATTGATCCTGCACCCCCTGCAGTGGGAACGCCTAGTCCTATAACCACTGGACAACCAGGGAAGTCCCAATGTCCCTCTACTTGCAAGGATACCAGTCATATCGGATTAGGGATCCACTCTACTTTAGTTTGGCCTTATCTTAACTAATCACCTCTGCAATAATCCTATTTGCAAATAAGGTCACATTCTGAGGTACTGGTGCTTAAGAGTTCAACATACATTTTAGGGGGCACACATCGACCCCATAACAGGCGGGCTCAGGTCAGTCAACTTTTATTTGCCGTCTGCTCTGTGCTAAGCCCTGTACTTGCTCTTTGGATACAGAGATGCACAAAACAGTCTTTGCCCTCAGGGAACTTACAGCCTAGTGGGGAGAGGCAAGGGTGGCATAGCTGTTATAATACAGCATGAGCACTGCTGGTGGGAATGTAAACAGGTGCAGCCACTGTACAAATCAGTACGGAGGTTTCTTAAAAAACTAAAAATAAAACTACCATATGATCCAGCGACTCCACTCCTGGGTATATATCTGAAAAAAACCAAAACGTTAATTCGAAAAGACTCATGCAGTCCAGTGTTCACAACAACATTATTTACAATTGGCAAGGTACGGGAGCAACCTAAGTGTCTATCAACAGATGAATGGATAAAGAAGATGTGATATATATATAAACAGAATACTGCTCAGCCATAAAAGAGAGTGACATTTTGCCATTTGAAGCAATGTGGATGGTCTTGGAGGGCATTATGTTAAGTGAAATAAGTCAGACAGAGAAAGACAAGTACTGTATGATATCACTTATACGTGGAATCTAAAAAATACAACAAACTAGTGAACATACAAAAAAGAATCAGACTCACAGATAGAGAGAACAGACTAGTGGTTACCAGCGGGGGAGGAGGGGCAATAAAGGGCTGGGGGATTAAGAGGTACGAAGTATTATGTATATAATAAGCTGCAAGGATATATTGTACAACACCGGGAATATAGCCAACATGTTACAATAAATATAGAGTATAACCTTTAAAAATTGGGAATCACTATGTTTTGCACCTGTAACATATAATATTCATATTGTACAGCAACTATACTTCCATTAAGAAAATTGAAGCAATGCCAGGAATGGACTGAAAACAGGGTGATGAGGGCTCTCGTAAAGGCGCCCACTATCCTACCTGGTGAGGAGGGAAGGGAGCCTTTCTGGAGGGAGGGACACAACCTACAGAGGAAAGCCGGGGACTCAAGAGGGACAAGGGTGGCAAAGACGAGTTTTTCAGATTCCAAGAATACTGTGTGAGATCAAATCTGCCAACAGACTCAGGAAAACCTCAGAACTCCTGGGGGCGAGGGAGGTTTCTAACAGCCGATGTGGGTCAGGGAACATCTCCCTCGAACATCTCCTTTCTTTTTTTTTTTTTTTTTTGCGGTACGTGGGCCTCTCACTGCTGTGGCCTCTCCCGTTGTGGAGCGCAGGCTCCGGACGCGCAGGCTCAGCGGCCACGGCTCACGGGCCCAGCCGCTCCACGGCATGTGGGATCCTCCCGGACCGGGGCACGAACCCGTGTCCCCTGCATCGGCAGGCGGACTCTCAACCACTGCGCCACCGGGGAAGCCCTCCTTTCTCTTTTAACTGCCCCAACTGCCTGGCCTCCAGTCCAGGGCCCAGGAAGAATGGCCAATGGGCACATGAGTGGTGCTTTCCTTGCCCCTCAGTACCTGGATCTGCAGGTGAAAGAGAAAAACCAACGCTCCAGTGGCTGGATGTGATGTTTTTAACTGTTTTCATGAATCCTTTTGATTCTGTTATTGGAGTTGTGGATTATGATTCATACTGTGTGAAATGAAGTGGTATAGGTGCCTTGAAATAGAGCGTGAACTTGGAGGGGTAGTGGCGATGGGATACCCAGGGACGAGGGTGGGGCAGCCCAAGGCCTGGGAGCAGAGCAATCCACGGCTAGTGCTCTGACCTGCTCACCTTTGGCATCTTCCGACAAAGAAACCAGGCGAGTTCGGGCTTGGCTTGGCCTTTTCCAGGAGTTGTTCGATGAGGCTGCAAATCTGCCCCTGCAGAATCGGAAACACAAACCATTTTACCCAGAAACGTGTTTAACTGAAGTAGCCATCAAATGCCCCAGGGAGTGTCTTTTGGCTAAAATTCCATGTCTTCATTTTTTTTCTCCCTATTTGAACAACCCCTCTGCTTTCCCCACCTTTGCAAAGACCTTTCAAACGTGGCATGGCGTGGATTCTCACCTAGGCACTTCCTGGCTGGCAGGATGAAACTTTGTCCCCATTTTCCAGGTGAGGAAGCTGAGGTAAGTCATGTGACTTTCAGCCCAGATTCACAATGAGACTTCCACCTCCACACCTGGGGATCTTTCACCTGCGTTGCTGAAGTCTCCTCAAGGAATCAACTTCCACGTCCCACCCTCCTTTCACCTAATCTGGCCGCCCAGGGACTGATGCTCACGAACTCTGCTCTGGGTGGAGATAGCTCAGCAAGGCTTCTCTAGGTTAGAGTTAGCACGTAGCCTGGGTGGATCACAGGCGCTGGATCCAGGCGGCCTGGATGGGGCCCACTCTGCCTCTCCCTGGCTCTGTGATCACAGCCGAGTTCTCTAATCTCTCCATGTTTCTGTTTCTCCATCATCTATAAGGAGGACTAATACCACCCACCTCTAGGATTATTATGAGGATCACGTTAGTTAATCTACATAGGTTTCTTGGGGGTGATTCCTGGCACCTAGGAAGTCCCATATAATGGTTGTTAAATGTTTTAAAGTCCCGAATGTAGCGAAGAACTGAAGATCTAGCAGTGGCAAGTGTGATGACGGCCCATAACCACCCTTCTCTACCTCAGTAGGAAGCTAGCAGGTAACTAGGTTGCCCTTTGATGAGTTTTTCATTGTGAACACTTCACGGTCTTGGGTCTAGAGGCAGAAGATCTGGATTCTAAAGCCCTTATCTCGTGGTGCTAGAGCTACTGACCTTCTCACAAGACTGTTTGCCTGGCTAGAATGTGTGCTTCCCCAGGGTAGGGCCATGCTTTATTCTTTTCTGAATTTTTAGCAGCTGATCCAAGGCCTGGAAGGCAGAAGTGCCCATTCTATACTTTTTTTTTTTAATGTGTGTGTGTGTGTGTGTGTGTGTGTGTGTGTGTGTTTTATTTGGCTGTGCCTCATGGCTTGTGGAATCTTAGTTCCGCAACCAGGGATTGAACCCGGGCCCTCATCTGTGAAAGCTTGGAGTCCTAAAGACTGCACCCCCAGGGAATTCCCTATACAATTTTTTTTTAAAGCATTTTATTTCATTTCTTTGATTTACAATGTTGTGTTTAATTTCTGCTGTACAGCAAAGTGATTCCGTTATACATATACATACATTCTTTTTCATATTCTTTTCCGTTATGGTTTATCACAGGATATTGAATATATATAGTTCCCTGTGCTATACAGTAGGACCTTGTTGTTTATCCATCCTATGTATAAATAGTTTGCATCTGCTAATCCCAAACTCCCAATCCCCCCCCCCCCGCCCCCAGTTCTATACATTTTGGGTGGAAACTTCTGGATTCTAGTCCCTGTTCTGTGCCTCAATTCCCCAATCCGTCCTCTAAGTAATGAGCCTATAGCTAAGGTCAATAGCTCTGTCAGCCTACACTTCTGAGAACTTGACCTCCTTAGAAGGTGTTTCTGGAGTGGCTATTTGGAACCAGGCCCTAGAAAATTCAGCGGAGTGCTGTTAGAAACACTGTAATGTATGTAACTCTCTTGAGTCTGTCTGCTTTGGCTAATGAACCCCACGGTCAGTTTTGAGAAGAAAGGGAGCCTGGGGCTGAATCCTCACAACCGGATCAGCGTGGTCCCTGGCAGAGGGTGGGGACAGGAAAGGGCTTGGTGGATGCAGTTTGTGGGCCCTGAAACTTACGCAATGGGGGATCCTCTTTACAAAACCATAAAAACAAAATCAGATATGAAAGGAAATATTTACTCAGGATAAAAGAACTTTAAAAAATCCCATATGAAAACACTGAGCACGGTAATCATCCCAAACCCCAGAAAACCCATGACAGGTTTGTTAACGAATCACCTGGGACACTGCTTCTGGAATACTGCTTCCTATGTGTTTTGGGTTGTCTCTTCACCTGACAACAGTTTTTTAGCAGCATTCTCTATAGAGAGAATGGAAAGATAATCCAGTCTTTACTCTAGCATGGAATGGCTAATCATTCTTAAAAAATTATTTGTACTTTAGAAAAGCATCTATCTCATAATTGTTAATTTTGTTTTGTTTTCTTTTTTTTTTTTTTTTTTGCGGTACGCGGGCTTCTTACTGCTGTGGCCTCTCCCGTTGCAGAGCACTGGCTCCGGATGCGCAGGCTCAGCGGCCATGGCTCACGGGCCCAGCCGCTCCGCGGCATGTGGGATCCTCCCGGACCGGGGCACGAACCCGCGTCCCCTGCATCTGCAGGCGGACCCTCAACCACTGCGCCACCAGGGAAGCCCTCATAATTGTTAATTTTGAAAAGACCTCTATCAAGTATCTTTCACAGAAGAGCTGTAAGATTTCAAGGTAGTCCTATGCAGGGATGAATCTTAAATATTCTTTGAATTGACAAGTTTCATGAACAAGTTTCTCATCAACAACCTCGTGTGATGTTGTGTGGTAAGTTTTAGGCTATATTTGTGAAGTCGGTATTTCATACCAGTTTCCCCTTAGCTGGATGGCAAAAATGCCCGTGACGACTGCACTGCCACGAGAATCAAAGATAACCCCGGGGAAGCTGGAGTGAGAGAGACAGGGTTCTAAATCACTCACCTCTAAAAGAGCTTACTTTTGGAAGTTTTATAAAACCTGGTGAGTCCATTGCTAAGCTTCTGGAAGAAGTCAGTGGGCTGAGGGTCCTGAAGCTTCAGTTTCATTAACTTTACAGAAAATCTGCTTCTGTTTGAGGAAGAGAGGGACCAACGGCCAATCAGCGACTGCCTTTCCCACCCTTGCTGTTGCACTTTGTGGGACAAAGGAGAGGACAGAAGGCTGTCTTTCTATTCTCACTCACTAACCTTGAAGCCTTTCCCTCTCCCTTTCCCCAGCTCCTTCCTTCAGGTTTCTCCCTCATTGTTTCCACTGAGTCTTTTCAAGGTTCTCGGCCCCATTCCAGGTCCCATCCAGCTCTGCCACATCTCAGCACATCTCAGGGAACAGATGCTCTCGCCCTGAGCTCTTCTCTTTAATCTTCGTTGGACCAAGTTTAATCTAAGTTCAAGGTTTCCCTCCAACGCTGATTCCTTCAGTCCAAATGGTTATTTCTCCTGTTGGTGTCCTTTCAATAATAACTCACTTGTGTTCCTCTAACTACACTCATCTTGTGTTCCCTTCTCCACTCTGAGCTCATAGCAGGAGCGGGGGTCATCCATCAGCCATCCTCCATCCCATGACTGCCGTCCTCCCCACATACGTGTGTGGGACACGCATTGTGAGTGGCTCAAAGAACATCACTACATCATGACTTGGCCAAAATGATTTTTACTTCAAGTCCCAGGAACCAATTAGGATTTGCCAGACAAATATTTACAAGACAATTACTTTCAAGTGCATCAGCGTGGATTATAATATTACCTGTGGCTAAATAAACACAGTGAAGGGATCGGAGGCTTTTAAAACATCCACTTCAACTTAAAACTGAGATCAGAAATAATTCGAAAAGCCCTGCAACTTTAGGACAGGACACTGGAAGAGCTATGGGGAATGAGGAAGGAAACGAATAAAACCCAAGCCTGGGATGAAAGCGTACCCGAGACATCCTTCGTGACCTTTCCCTGCACAATTAGAAACTGATACAGCAGGAAAGACACGGTCACTTAGGACCTTGCAGATTCCTTTAAGCCTGTTCCTCTGATGAGCAGAGAGGAGAGGAAACACGACCCTGTGTGCTGAGGACCCCACCACAGAGGGGGCTGCAAGAGGCCTCAGGACCCGGCAGGGTCAAGGGGAAAGCAGGATTCCCTGTGCAGAGCCCTCCAGTTGCAGGAAAGACCAGACCTGGCTTCTGAATGGCCACCTTCTGTTCTCTGGGCAGAAGCCGCTCAGTTGCTGCCTTGGGCTGGGAGTCAGATCTATGGGTCTTAATCCAAATTCTGGCAGATTCACCTTCTGAGGCCAAGCAGATGATCAAACCTCTTGATCTCACTGTCCTCAGCATCCCGTGGGGGGCCTGTTCCATGGCGACCCCTGGGCCAGGAGTGGGGATGCAGACATGAGTCCAGTGGAATCCTTACCCTGAAAACCTGGGTGTCTGGACCTGGAGGAAGCAGCACTTATCTTACAGATAAGAAGGAGATCCTCAGGGAAAAACAATACTGAAGGAAGACATTCCAGAAAGCAAGAAAAGAACAAACAGAGGTTTGGAGATACTAAGCAACTCAGTTTGCTATGGAAACTGCAGGTTATATGAAGGCAGGGAAGGATGGGAAGCGGAACTAATTTGGGGTTGAGCTTTAAAAAAAAAAATAAAAAGAAATATTAGAAGTCCCATGGATATCGATGCATTTTATGGAACACATCATAGAATGGATATGAAGATGCTTTAAAATTTCTGAAATACCACGTAGATGCAATTCGTGATTGCCAACACAGACACACACACACAAACACCCACAAAACTGTGGTCTACTGGTGGTGTTAGCAGAGTGTTGTTATTCTTGGGAACTGCTTTATTTGTTCATTTCCCCATACTCTTTCTGGGTTAATTTCGGGAATATACTGCTTTTCAGCGAGCGCGTGGCCTGCCATCACAGCCCCGAGTCAGGGCTGAGATCTCACGTTGTTTTCCCAACATCAAGCCAAGGATGTCCGGGAAACGAGAGTGAAGGGTAAGTGTTTGTTTCCTGGAGGAACCCTTGTGATGCTCTGACTTAACGTAATCACGCCTTTGAAAGATCGGCTAACGCAGAGACACCAGGGGCGGTTCCCACCAGCGGTAAAGAGGGAAAAACTTACCTCTGCCTCTTCCTGTGGCTGAGAGAAGAGTGTGGAGGTGGGAATTGTGTCCCTGTCTTGCCGGCGACTTGCTGAGTCACCTCCTATCTCTGAGCCTCAGTTTCCACACCTTCAAAATAACTGGTTGATACGGTCTCCAGGGTCCCCTAGAAATAGTCAAAACTTTACAGTAGCCCTTTCTTGCTGAGACTGATGAATTGGTACCTTCCTGAGGCCCCGAGTCTCTCCTGTACCTGCCCTTACTCAGCTACTGAGTGTCCCCTGTCGCAAGTGGTGGCAGAGTAAGGCGTGGCAGAGTGAAGCCGACATTTCTTCTGCTCGATTCACAGGGGATTCATCTGCGTCCTGGTTGCTGGTCTATCTACTAACTCTCTCTACATCATCTTAGGAGAAACTAGAATTTCTCTGAGACTCAGTGTCCACATTTAGCAAGTGGAGGTAATAAGAATAGAAGATTTCTCTCTGTGGATCTGCACCCTGAATCTTCCTGCCACCTGGGTACAATTCAGATCGTGTTTCTGGGCTTGTATTCTCCTTGCTTTGCGTGGCCTGAATATTCCTCACCCTCGCACATCTGAGAAGGAAGTTCTAAGAAGCAGACAGCTCGTGGAATGGAAGCCCCCCTCTGGGGGCTTAGAACAGAGACCCTGCGGCCCCCGCCCCTGAAGATTCAGTGAGGCAATACGACTTTGACCCAGGTCTCTTATTTTTTTCTACCGTTAAGTCACATCCTATAAAATGTCCTGATTTCTGACATTTTGCCTGTTTTGGTCTGAATTTGGTTGTTTTGTAAACAATAGAGTCTCAAAGACTCCCACTTTCTCTACCCCCTCCCACTTTTTGTGTTCCTACAATCTTCTAGATGTTGGGCGAGGTACTTCCCCTACAGACCTGCAAGATTGCTATGAATTTCTCTGTTGGACAGATGAGGAAACCACATTTTTGATAAGTTCGCTTTCCTGAGGAAGATATCATGGACTTGAAGACCTGAGTTCTTTCCACTTCTTCTTGCTATTTCCATCAATCTGGAAAAAAACAGACCTAAACCTGCGTTTTAGCCCCTAAAAGGAGCAATGCTTCTGAAGGGGGGCTTTGCTTCGTGCTGTCAACATGAACCCGGAAACCTTGTAAGTGCATTTTTTAGCAAATCAAATCCTATTTTCAGCGACTTAAGGCAGCACATTTTACAAAGGAAGTCTCCAGTGAATGCCTTTGTGAAGTGAGGACGTTCTTCTGCAGCTTTAACAAATTCTGTCTAAGTTATCTGCTTTCTAGACCAGAACTTTTAGACATAGTATTTTTTCTCAAGTGGAGTCCTGCAGGTATTAGTCCAGCTTTTGATCCCGATTCTTTATAAAATAATAGGCTGATTGGAGGGATTTGAAGATGTACATAATATTGCAATTGTACAAATCAAAAGAGTTCACTGTGAGATCATTCCAAATTTTTAGCCTGGTATCCAGGGCCATTCATGCTCTGGCTCTCTTTCTAGACTTATTTTTTGCCTCTCTTATCTTACCATATGCTCCAGCCACCAGCACCTTCCTCTTTTCCAAAAGCTTTTATCTTCACATCTCTGAGCTCCTTGCTCACCGAGATTCCTTCCCTTTGAATACTCCTCATTCTAATACTACTTCTCCAGCCCGGGGTGTTCGAAAACACGTGTGAACCCACACACAGCACCTCACTCACGCATACTCCCTCCCGTATCCACAGACACGTCCAAATCCGTCAGATATGCTGTGTCCAACCTAGAAGCCACCAGCTACACGTGGCTACCTCCATTTAAATTAGTCGCATAAAATATCAGCAGATGAGCGGCTGAACAAAATGCGTTGTATACACCAATAGAATATTATTCAGCCTTAAGAAGGAAGGGGATTCTGACACAGGCTACAACACGGATGAATCTTGAGCACATGCTGAGTGAAAGAAGCCAGACACAAAAGGACATATATTGGAGGATTTCATTTATCTGAGGTACCTAAAATAGGCAATTCGTATAGAGACAGAAAGTAGAATAGAGGTTCCCAGGGGCTCCGGGTGGGGATGGAGAATGGGGAGTTACTGGAAACGGGTGGTGGTGACGGTTGCACAGTCATGTGCATATACGTAGTGTCACTGATTTGTACCCTTAAAAATGGTGAAAGTGGTCAATTTTATGTTACCTGTATTTTGCCACAATAAAAACGCAAAGAGATTTTTTAAATTAAAAAAACATGAGAGATAAAATGCAGTTCTTCAGTGACGCTGGCCACATCTCAAATAACAGCTACGTGAGCCTCGTGGCTACTGTATTGTTCAGAGCAGACAGAGAACATGCCCATCACTGCAGAAGGTTCTAGTGGGCCGTGCGGCTTCAGGTCCTTCTAGGCCCCCTTATTTTTTTTAAGACATTCCTTGAAGCTCCAAGCATCTGTGATTACTCCCTCCTTGGAATTCTCGTAGTTATTTGTCTTGACCTCTTTCAAGGTTTTATCAGATTCTTCATTGTATTTCAGGCAAATACGTAGCAGTTGATTTCCTGACAAAATTGCAAGCCGGTGGAGGGCGGGGTTGAAGTTGTGGTGGAAGGATCATGGATCTGGGTGTGCTGGCCCCTCCCTACCCTGCACGGGTCCCCCTCGGAGCTTTGCGAGCTAATCAGCCCTAACCAAATAGGTGTCTTTGAATGAATGGAGGAGACAGGAAGACAGACGGCCTTCTGTGTTATGGTCCTTGCTGGGAATGTAATTCTATCTTATATATTTCAGGAGCCATTAGAAGATGACATATTTGTCTTCCGTGAATAAATTTGTATCACAACTCTTGGGCCATAAATTAGATGTCTTCTGTGTCTTCCTCTGGGAATGAAGAGAGTGTTCTCTGGGAATTTTTGTAAATGAGATTGAAATTTGTCCTATGGACGTGTGAAGTCACTTCTCAGCTAGCCATTGAAGGGAGCTGCGGAGTCTTTCTTCCTAAAACAAATGGCAAAGTCACTTTGTTTTCTGTAACACAAATCCTTTCACAGCAAATAGAGTCGTCTTCTGCTCATTATCTTGTCATTAAAACCTCTGGCTTGATGTATTTCTCTATAAAATAAACCTGAGACCTTATTCATAAAGGGGAAAATGCAAACACGAGCTTTAACCACGTATGAAAGGGACCCCGTGTAAAAAGAGCTTTCTTTTGCCTCTTGAGTTCAATGATGAGATCTCGTGGACAGACAACATTTTTTGACTGGTAAGAGCAGAAACGACCCTCTTGAGTTACTGTTTCGTGAATGAGGGCCTTTGTTTCCCACCGAAGAATTAAAAACCTACGGGCCTCCCCCATGCAAACAGGAATACGTTTCACACAGCACACAGCGGTGTTGGGATTAAATGACTGCATCATGAAAAAAGCCAGAACAATGCCCACTCACGTTTTAATCATTTACCTGGCATTCCAGTTGAGACCGTTTCACCGAAAACTAGAAGATTAGGGAAAGACTTTCGTTTCCTCCAAGTCCTCTTTCTCTGCATCTCTGTTCCTTTCTGTGTCACTTCAAGGTGGAGAGTCAAAGAAAACTGTACATTTTCTACTAGCCAGTTCTGAATTTAGGAACATAGGCTCTGGAACCTGGGAGGGGCCTCCAAAGTGTGCGGTCCAACCCCATCATTTTGCAGTGAAGAAAGCGAGGCTTGGTGGGAAGAGGTCACACACGGAGTAAAGAGCAAAACCGAGTGTCCACTCGTGACTCTTGGTCACCATTTTTTCCTCCTGTGACAGTGGCTGATTTGACATCTCTGAAGCTCAGAAGATCTTCTCCTTCTTTAAAATGATTCACAATACACATTTAAGGAAAACACAATTCATGGCAAGAAAGGAATGTATTTGGTAATGTTGAGCGAAAGAGTGTAGAGCTGGAAAGTTACTAGGTTCTGTCCTCATCGTGCCATCCATTCCTGGGTGACCTGGAAGCAGACACTCGTTTCCCTGTGCCCCCTTATCTGCATTTGTGCATAGGGAGAAAGTTGTCAGTCTCATGGGTTTATTAGGATAAAACAAGATAATAGATGGGAAAGTGCTGTGGGGAGCTGAAAGGGCTAAGCCAATGCAAAGTGTAATTATCCATGTGAAAACTGCTGTTTGGTTCCAAGTAAAACAGGGAAGAATGGTGGAAAGTGTGAAGAAGTGCCTCTGAAGGAAAAATTCCGTTTACAGACAGAGCAGTTTCTTCGAGATGGAACTCATCCTGGAGATAGAAGCATTGTCCAAGAGTAGACACCCTGGAACTGAGATGCTTGGCCAAAGGGAACAGCAATGACAAGGAGGATGGGATCAGAGGTGAGCTGTGTGCATGGGGTGAGGGAGAGAGGGCGCTGGCTGGGTGCGGTGCAGTGACAGGAGCGTTGAATCCCAGTTCTACTGCGTGCTGCCTACGCAGCTGTGGCCAGGGCACTTTACCTCTGTCTGTACCTTGGTTTACTCCTTTGTAAAGTGAGTCCGGTGATACCTGCCCTGGGGCAGATCAGAATCATCCACTTAAAAGCCCTTTGCAAACTGTGGAGCAGCTCACGGAGGTGACCGAGGTTAGGGAGGATGGGAACCTGGTTTACCTGCAGCTCTGCCAGTGACTAGTTGTATATGGTGTGGGGCAAGGTACCAGGCCTCAGTTTCCTAATCTTTAAGTGAAGGTGCATGAAAAGATGATGTTGAGAGAGAGAAACGAAAACTTTCTATTTTTGACCCCTTCCTTATTAAAGCGAAACGCTACATCGCAAGGTCCAGAGCCTCCGAGTCATAGGAAGTGTTATCCCAGGAGGGTTATGGGATAACTTGGAGGACCCCTCTGGCAGGATGTGTCAGGGAGCATCTCAGCCACTGTACTTCTACTTCTTTTTTCATGGCTTGGGGAACATTGGGAGAAGACACCTCTGCATGTGACAGAGGAACACTGCAGAATTTCAGGGCTAGAAGGGACCTCAGAGGTCATCTAGTCCAATCACCAGTGTGCTCGGCATCCCTTGGTGGTGTCCCTGTCAATCAAAGCATGGATGCACGTTCCCGAGATGGTCCATTTCATCTTTGAACAACAAGGACTACAAGGAAAGCTTATTTTTATTTTTGAAATCTGTCTGGATACCAAGAATTAACAGAATTTTCTTCATCTAAAATGATTTCCTTATAACCCTACCTCAGTGTCCCTATTTATCTACTTAAACTGTTCATTCAATAACAATAACAACACTTAAGGTACTTATTACATATCCTGCACTATCTCAGGTGTTTCGTTTTACTAGTTCAAGTGAATGTCACAACAACCCTAGGAAGGGATATTGCATTGTTATAATTCGTATGTTACAGAGCAGGAACGAGAGCACAGAGAGGTGAGGTACTCGGCTAAAAGTCACACAGCAATTATGCTTTGGAATCGGGATTCCAACAAGGCAAGCCAGGGGTTTGGGGCCCTATGGGACATAGCCTCTCTTCCTCTTGGGACTTCAAGATGCTTTTTCCCTAGCACTCTGTGTGTCATTTTCAAATGGCCCTTAGCACTTTCCATCTCGTATTATGCTTTGGTATTTGGGATTTAGCCTCCTTGGGGTCAACTAGCCAGAAGCCCCACAGAAAGCCAGGCCGCGCAGACCCGAGCAGAGGCGAAGACAGTGGTCAGAACGGTGCGGGAGCCCAGCCCACCGCGGGATATTTGCATCTCAAAGAAGCTTTGTAGTTTTCTATCAGTTTCAAAGCTGTCACTACAGGGAAAGCGCCCCATGGTATTTGCAATTTTGAGGGCTTGCAAATGACTCAAGGCTGACCCCTGGCAATCCTGCACATCTGAGCTCCTCCTTGCCTTTCACACACCTTTCAGTTTGAGAGATCAGTTTAGTCCAGTTCAGGGTTTTGGTTTATTTATTTTGGGGGGCTAATGTGTGCAAGACTACAGATGTTCGATGACTTTGTGAGAGCAAATTTCATTTCTGAGGAAATCCAATGTTGAGTCTTGTTGTTTCCAAAGGATAAGAGGGATGTCCAGTTTCTCCTTTTTTTTTTTTTTTTTGCAGCCTTACGCCCCATGAATCTTTGCGGCTCTAACGAGTGGACAGATCTTAGCATGACGTTTCCTTTCCTACCTCCACTCCTATCTTTCTCCCTGGGAAGCGCTCTCACTCCAGTTTCTGGGAAGAAAATCCTACCCTACCAGACCCCTCAGAACAAACCACGGCCCTCACCATCCAATCCTTCCTGGTGGACCTGAGCCCCCGTGGTTTTTCCTCTTCGTATCTCCCTGGGGCCTCGCCCGGTGCACAGCTCACAGCCGGTGTTCATTTGGGTGGAACAGAATCAAATTAAACCCAATTGAAATAAATCTAATTTAACCTTTGTTCCCCAGTTTACTCGGCTGTACAACTGCAGGATGCGAAGAGAGATCACTTCCTCCACCCAAATCGGAGGCAAATATCTTCTTCCATTCCCAAATGGCCCGTCACTTGTCCCAGAGGCAGAAAAGAGAGCCGCTCACCCACTTGGGCCAGTGGCTGGGTTTCAGAATTCCACGTTCTCCTTCCACCTGGTTCTAGGAAGCGTTTTATGAGAGATGACACCAGAGAATCTCTGTTCCCCACAAGCCATTTCTCTTCTGTGCCTACAAAGGATAAAGATCTATTTGTCTCTGTGTGTATGTTACAAAAAATGAATGAGGATTTAATTACAGCGGCTCATTTCCTAAAAGGAAGTCCTATTTACGATGTACCATATGTTTTGCCAGCGGCGATACCCCTGAGGGCCGGAGTCTTGTCAGATCTTCTTAGATAAGCTGGGGGTTAGCTTGCCCGGCCTCACTGGGTCTTGACCGGAGGACAAGCTGAGGGTCCCAGGAAGTGGGGAGGGAGATGTAGGTGGGCTCCCGGCTGGTGGGAAAGCTCAGACCACCACTGACCCAGGAGCATCACTGAGTGACCAGGGGACGCTGCCCTTGTTTCAGAGGATGGAATCAGAGGCTCAAACAATTTGTGATGATTCAAAATCGCCTGGCTTTTTTCATCTATTAAAGTGGCTCTTGAGGGGGAGAGCGTCTCTCTCTGATCCTTCCTTTCGTGGTTTTAATTCCCCCTCCACCACTTCTGAGCCAGCGCAGATGGCTTTCTAGAGCTCCCAGAACCTTCCTGCGAAGGGAGGGGGCAGTGGGGAGCCAGGAGGGGTCTGGCTTGGTCCTAATGCTCACTCCCTCCTTTGACTGTTTTCTCTTTGGTGGTGCCTATAGTTTTAGATGCCGGAACCCGAGGGTGGGTCCTTCAGGATTTCTCAGCTGAGCTTTAAAGCAGTTACTGGAACCTGCTAGAACCTGACTCCACTGATGAGATTTATGACTGGGAGGCACCTCTTCCCGCCCAGGCTTCCCTTTGCTTTCCAAGCTCCCTTCCCCCTTTCCAAGGGGTTCTGTTTGTCTTGCCTCCACAATCCATATCACTTTTTAAACTCTGTCCCCAGAGAAGAGGCCACGGCCTTATCCCCCCTTCTCCTGTGTCCCTCCCCAGACTCTGCTGCTCTCCGGGCACTGCTGGCATATCTGAAGGGATGAGTGTCCCCTCCCAGCTCTAGCATTCACTTGCTGTGATCTTTAAAGTGTGTCCTTTCTAACTTGAGCTTGGTGGGGGACCCCATCCTCTAAAATGTCCCTTTCATCTCTCACACTTGACCATACCAACTAGCAAGTGGTCCTGTCTTTTTTTTTTTTTTTTTTTTTTTAATAGGGATCTAGCAGATCCCCATCTGCTCAGAACCAGGCAAAGCCACCAGAAATCAAGTGGCCTCCTGGGAGGTCAGGACCTTGATGGAATTGCCAGTCCTTGGGCAGTGGTCCAGGAAGGCTCAGATGCTCCCAGTGCTGGGTTTTCATTTTAGAAACAGGATAGGGGTTGAAGGAGGGACTAGTGGCCCGTTGGTGAGCGGGGAGGGTGTGTACGCAGGGAAGTGCGCTCTCGGTGCAAAAGATGGAGCTGACTCATTGTGGACCCCCGCCGTCTTCCCCAGGGGTCCCAGGAGCTCCTGGAAGACAGGGGTTGACTGGTTCACTCCTCTCCATCTGTGTGTTCCAAAGGGGTGCCCAGGGACACCCCGTGAGCACTGCAGCCAGAGCCTTCCCTGCTCCCCTGCTGCACCGGCTCCCATGTCTTCCCGTGTCCCCCTGCATCCTCTCACGACCCTCAGGCCTCTGGACGTAGCTTCCCTCTGCCTTCCTGAGGGACCAGGGGGGAACTTTTTCGGGTTTCCCTTTCCGGACTATGGCCAGACCTTTTGGCTTCCCCTTCACATTATCTCAAGGAGAAATTACATGGGATTTAGGTCCACTGAAGAAAGCATACTTCTAATTTCCTGGGACTTACAGCTGCCTTGGCATCTCAGCGACCCGTCTCTAAGTAAGTCTAAGGTGATTTGGTTCCAGATGCCTTTGGCTAATTAGAAACCCCCTTTAGTCGGTTCTGTTACACAAGAATCCAGGGCAGCACATGACCCTCTGAAAACCTGGCTAGTTTTGTAAAATGTATTTTTAGCTGGAATCAAAGGGTGAGACTCTGTCGCTCAACTTCGCAGCCGTGGAGCTGCGACCCTCGCCATTGGTTCCTCCTCTCCTTCCTCCCTCCCTGCCCTCTCTGTCGGCCGCTTCTCCAGCTGGGAGGCCTAGGCCGTGTGTATGAGTGCATATGCGTGTGTGCATGTGTGAGCGTGTGTGTGTGTCGGTGTCAAGGCCGGGTGGGAGCGTGGGGCTCCCGTGCAAGGCAGCCATGCTGCATTTCTGTCTGCTCTTTGTTCAGTCCCCGTCTCCATGGCGACGGGAGCAGCTGCTCCATTCTGGGCCTTGGCTTGGCTGAGCGGGGCGGCCCGCCTGCCTGTCTGCCCGCCCGTCCTCCTGCCCAGCCGTGGGAGCTGCCAGCTCTCGCCCTCCCGCTGCCCACAGGCCCTGCCAGCCTGGGCGCAAGAAAGCGTGTTTACTAACACCATCCGCACGGCTCCCTGGGTACCGTGGCTCTGCCCAGAAGATGTCAGGCCGAGGGGACTGGGCGGTGGGCCTGGAGCCAGGCTGTCTGCAGTCGAGGGAAAACTCTCCCTGGCCGGCGGCTGCCCTGGCCTGCCAGCGCCCAGGCGAGGGCTCCCGGCTTCACGGCACAGCCGCAGGCAGGCACTGGGGTTGAAGAGGCCCCGGCAAGGCCCCGTTTGAAGTCTCTCATGCCCGGCCTACAGTGCCTTCCCAGAACCTCAGGAACATTCCTGACCTTTGTGCCCCCTCCATCCCAAGTTTTCCAGAAGGCTTTCCTGACCGCTCTGCTCTTAGAGGGCTTGTCACCGCCTTGACTCTTGGAGCCGTGAACGACCAAAGCCGTCAAGGACATCAAGAACTACGGAGCTGGAGGCGACCTCGGAGACGCCTTGGTCCAGTGGTCCCAATGTACAGATGGAGAAAAAGAGGGCGGGTTTGGGAGCTGGGGGCGGTGGGAAGACTTGGTAAAATCACAGAGTGAATCACGGGGCTACAGGACGTCCTCCTGCCCAGGCCGTGCCCTGGCAGAATGCTTTTCTCTTTGGCCCTTCTCAAGATTGGCCTTGGCCTTGGCCCGAGTTCCCTGAATCTGTGGGCCCTTTCCTTCTCCCCTCCCCTTCACCCTTCTTTTCCTCCTTACTCTCTCCGTCTCTTCATTCGCCTTCTCTTCATGTCTCTGTCTCCCTCTTGCTGGTTCTCTAGAGAGGCCTGGGCTCTGTGTGCCATGAGTGTGTCTGTGGGTGTATATGTATGCGTGTGGCCTTTGGGGAGTGAAGGATGTTTCTCCTCTCATCTTCCCCTCAGCCTCCAGCCCAGGGTGAGGCTGCCGATTAACAAGTTACCAAAAACTGAGTCTGAAACATCAGAAAAAAAGGCCGGAAGGCCTTGACCTTCAGCCGGCTTCTCTCCCCCACCGCATCCCCAGGCTCCTCTACCAGCCCGGATTCCTCACACAATTCGGAGGAAGCCTCTGTCTCTAAGTGCTTCCCTGAGAGCCCGCTGCCCTCCAGCTGAACACATGTCCCCTCAGTGCGCTGGCCACACTGCCTGGTCTCTCACCATCATTGCCTTAGGAATGCCTGGTGAACGCAAATCTGAGTTGTGAGTCAACTCACTTCTGGTCCCTTATTCACTTAATAGGCATCTATGTCATACCTGTTCCAGGGCAGCTAATAGGAATCTGGATATAGGCTGTGAGGGCCCAGCCTGGCCAAGACTTCTTTCTCTACAGTTCAGCCTGCTTCCTGGCCCAGTTCTGCCCCTTCCCATGTCTGTGCTGAGCTCTGGCTTTTCCCTTCAGGCCCTTAAGGTGCACATTCCATCCCTCTTCCCCCTCAGTTGGGAAAAGATCTGAACTGGCAGGCCGCAGTGAAAGAATTAAAGGAAACGTGCCCTCTCTGTCTTGGAGGTTTGTACCCCAAATCTGATCTCAGCTGTGGAATTAGAGGTTGCCTGTGTTCTGAGGAAAAGGATCTCGGGCTCAGCAAATGTACAGGCAAATTTTCTTTGGAGGATTTGCAGGTTCCTGCCTGGTTGCCCACACTCTGCTTGAGGCCGGCCCTGACACAGGCCTGGGCTCGGCTCTGTTCTGTTGGCGGGTGCAGATGGGTCCCTACTATGGGCATCACTGGCTGGGGTGTGGGAGATGGAGAAGGGGTGCAGGTGGAGAGGAACCGGCTACTTTGGGCCAGGCAGCAGTGCTTGTGTGTTCACCATTCGCTCACTGTCTACTACACACTAGGCCTGGGATTCAGTGCCTTCCATACACCCTCTTTCTTTTAATCCTCACACAGATCCTATGCAGTAGAAATGATCACCCCAGTTGTGTGTGTGTGTGTGTGTGTGTGTGTGTTTGGCTGTGCCACACTGCTTGAGGGATCTTAGTTCCCCCACCAGGTTTCGAACCCTTGCCCCCTGCACTGGGAGCATGGTGTTCTAACCACTGGACCGCCAAAGAATTCCACCATCCCCCGCCCCCCCACCACCACTCTCATTTTGTAGAAAGGAAAATGAAGCTCAGATAGTTTAAGTGAAACTCGCCCAGGAAACCCAGCTGTGGATTGGAGCCCAGCTCTGCTCCACTGAAAAACTCTTTCCTGAATCATCCCGCTTCACAAGATGCGTGGGTGTCTCTTCTAAACCAGCATCCCCAGGACAAGTCTGCCACTGTAGAACCCAATGAGGTGCCCTCAGTAGCTCTACCCTACAGCCACGCCCTTAGTCAGGGCTCCCCCTCCTTCTCCTGGAACCCAATAGCAGCGTCCTGTCTCCAAGTCTCCATGTTTGCCTGCCTCTAGTTTATTTCTTATGTGACTGCCAGAAGGAAAATTCTAAAATGCAAATTCTTCAAAAAAAAAAAGAAAAGAAAGAAGGAAACATTAAAAATAATAAGAACCCAGCATGTCTACTATGACCCACACTTACGTGAAATGATCTATGTAAGTAAATTAACGTCCAGAGAGAGAGAGAGAGAGAGAGTGCTTTAGGTCTATGTGTGTTGTCCTGCAACGCCATGATAACTCATTGAGGTAAACTAAGTTACTAACATGCCTAACATGGTTCTTTTTCAACTGAAAAAATCGACCATCCCCCATGTGTGTGTGTTTATGTTGTAAATGTTGAAGGTGAAAAGGAAAAGCATGGAAGCCTGTGTATACCAGGCCATTAACGGCAGTTATCTGAAGTTGGGGAGGAATGGAGGGAGGGTTGGAGACAAAAAATAGGCTTTTTCTTAATTTATTTTTCTACTGTTTCACTTGTTACAACACACACACTCACACATACATTACTTTAGCAAGTTAAGAAATGCTAAATAATTTTTAAAAGACGGAAATCTGATTAGGTCCTTGTTACATAAAATCCTTCAACCGCTCCCCATTGCTCCCAGGATACCGTCCAAACTTAACATGTTTGCAAGGCTTTTCATAATCTGTCTCCCTTCCTGTCTGCTTCCCGTGTCACCATGACTGGACACAGTCTATGCTTCAGAAAAATGGACCTCCGTTTGCTGTCTTTGCTTGGCATTCAGGTTTATATCACTGTTTTCTGTATGAGAACCCTCCTTTCCACCTTGCTCCCCTTGTCGTGCCTTTCACAAAAAAGCATCATGGCAGTGGTTGTGTTCGCAGAGTGGGGGATTTACAAGGGTGGGGTGAGGAGAGGTAGTCTGGGAGGGTGTCTGATAAGAGGTGACAACTAAAGTGAGTCTGTTCAGTTTCTTGCTAGAAGTACTGACCAACTTGCCTCACGGTTATGAAGGATACTTACAAGTTGAAACGTGTGGTATACCAGATGTCCCTAACCAAGAGGCTGTGGTTTTTGTTCCGTTTTAAGTGCCAAGGACCATTTCTGTCCCCACCATTGGGCAAAGCAAGGGTGAGAGCAGGAAGTCTTTGGCTTTCGACACTGGTGACTTCAATGAAACACGCAACTCTTAAGGTCTGGAAACAGGAGACAATGATAATTTGAAAAAGGCTTCAAATATTCACTTAAGGAAGAAAGGCTTTGTAAGGACTTGGGCAAATGGTCTCTTGAGAGAAGAGTCATAGGGTATTTGGTATTTTTTGATTAAAAATTTGAGAAGGCTTCTAGAAGAAATAGCATTCCCGTGGAAGATAGGATATCAGAGTTGTCTAGTCTACCTTTGTCACCATTTGGCTGGTGACCTCAGACAAACCACTTACCTCTCAGTTTCCTCTTCTGACTGGTCTACGTCTTCTCTAAAAGCCCTTCTGTATGTAAAAGTGTTAGCATCTCTCTCTTGGACCTCATAATTCATCCCCACTGTGACTGAAATTCTAGAGGCATACCCGGAATGTTTTCAATAGAAAAAAAGATTAAATTAAAACAAATAATTCGCACTCTGATACGTAATGATCAACAGAATAATACAGCTTGACAGTAACCTATAATTTTGACAAAGATGTGTGAAGTCAAGCAATGTTGACATTCATTTCAAAATACTGTAATAGTGCAGGGCTAGGCTTACCCAATTCTCTGTGCATGCATTTTAAAGCGCTGGTATTATATATTTTAGCTGTTTTTGTTCAAAAAGAACTGGCATCCTGTGTAGAATTGGGTGTCGTAGTCAGTGGGTAAACTAAAAGCAATCAGCCCAGCAGATGCAGCTTTCATGCTTATTTATGGGAAAATGCTGTTTAACTAACGTTGAGGTAAAATCTTTTGGGAATAAAAACTTTCTTGTGCCTTGCAAATACTTTTCCTTGAAACACAAAAGGAAGAAAATAGGATTTTTTTTTAAACAAACAACAAAAAGTTTATATACAACGAATCGTTTTCTTCCCTCCTAATCAGGTGTATACGTGAACTTGAAATGATAAAGAAACCATGTTTAGTAAAGTAGCTGTAGGTTTCGTAGGGAGATCTCTGTGGGCCTGATTCTTGTGCCCAGGAAGCCTTGGGTAGGAATTCTTGGAGGAAAGTTCACTAAGGACCTTTCTGGTTTTGGAGGCTCGGGAGGGTCTGAACGAGCCCACGATACCGGTTGAGCTACATTCTCCAAAGACCCTTGCACTAAAAACCACTTCCAGCAGCTTCTCCGAGCTTCATGCTAGTGGCAACAAGGACTTGTGAACTGGAAAGAGACTTAGAAATCATCCAAGCCTCGATTTATAAATGAGGAACAGGGAGAGCCAGAGCTGGGACTGGACCCAGGGCACCGACACCTAGCGTAGGGCGCTGTCTTGCCTCTGCTGGACAAAGCTGAATGTGGACGGTACCTGTCATCTTCCACTAAAGACAAAGGCCCAGCTTCCCTCATCAGAGACGAGGCTTAGAGCGCAAGTTCCTTGGGGAAAGAGAGCCCAGGGCTAGAGTGTCACTGTGTCGGGATGAGACAGACGGTTTTCTGGGGATGCCACAGGCCAGGGGGACAGGGTGGGGAGACCCTGAGCGGGACGGGGCTGGTGCGGACCAGGACGACGGGAATGGCTGTGTGAAGGGAAACCTGGGTGGGAGGCAAACGTCCCCTTCTTTATGCTTTGAGCTGCAGGTATGCTCTGGTTTCAGCGTGCACCTGGGCAAAAGACTGTCTTCCGAAGGCTTCCGTGGCTCCCTATGGTCTCACGCGGTTCCTCTTCATCTCTTCTTAGGACCGGACGTTTTGTCACTTTAGCCCCTATCAACATGCAGATGTCATTTCCCTAATATCTTTTTTATTTAAGAATTTTTTTCTTTCATGTTAGCCTAACTTTACTTACGTATTTATTTTTGGCCGCGCCACAACGCTTGCGGGATCTTAGTTCCCTGACCGCGAATCGAACCCCGGCCCCGGCAGCGAAATTGCCGAGTCCTAAGCTCTGGACGCGGCCAGGGAATTCCCCCTAAAATCTTTTTTAAAAACCCCAATTTCCAGATGGAAAACCAGACAGGTGAAATGACTGCTCCAAGGTCCCCCAGCTGTGTGTGCAGAGCGAGGGCTGAACTCCCAGCCCCTAGACCTGCTATCTTGCCTTTAACACCATGCCTGTGACTTACAGATAGAGACCTGTTGCCCCCCTGAGAATGCTGGTGGGAGAGGACCAGTTAACCTTGTCCTCTTGGTTTCCACATGATAAACAGATGCTCCACGGACTTTGTGGACAAAAGGACGAGGCTGTGATGAAATCCACACAGAAGTCGACGCCTTGTGCCAGGGCCTCCCGTGAGCCCGGCCTGAGCCAGGCCCGCCGAGGATTTAAAGCCACTTAGGACTAAGGGCATGATCTTGAGGACCTTCGGTCCAAGGGAATGATTTTTGCTTACCACCCAGCATCTTGGGAGACTTAAAGAGATGTCATTTCTTCATCTGAGAAATGAAGAGGGAAGGGCTCCCTTAGGGGGCTGCTGCTGAAAGGATGGAAGTAGATAATGTTTGCAAACCAGCCTGGCACGTGGGTGTGAAACAAATGTTCAGGGCTGCCTCGCTCACCTCCACTGCGGTCACACTGGGTCTTACTGTTCTCTGCACCTCCTGCCCTCGCTGGGGCCCTGCTCCAGGTCTTGTCACTTCCCCTGACTCAGGTGCCACATTTGTCTACTGAAGCCTGGGATCGGGCCCAGGTGCCCTTGCTGATCTCACGCCACCCGCCAGGCATTCACGTGGCTCAAGTGCATGTTGCCTTTCTCCTTGTCTTGTGGTGGGAAGGAAATGGCCACAGGTTTGAAGGCTGGCATTTTTACTTAAAAGCTCTGTGGCCGTGGACCACTTACTCCAACATTTCTTTGCCTCAGTTTCCTCGTTTATAAAATGAGGATCGCAGTAACGAAGCGCAAAGGTTGTTATGGAAATCATAACAGAATCATGTCAGCGCCTGATCCATGGTTTTCACGTGGTGCGTGGTCAACGGTTATTATTTTTATTAGATTGTAAGTGCTTGGAGGGTGGAGTCTGCGTCTTGTTCACTCTCTCTTAGTCCCTGTCATGTGTGGTGTGAGGTAAGGGTTCAGCACAGGTCAGAAGAGCCGAGAGTGGCCTGGAATGAAGCCAGGACCCGGAGTCCCCAACCACCTGGAGAGAGAGACACAAGCTCAGCCTCAGCGGTGGAATTAGCCTGCTCCGTGTTTGAATCTCGGCCCTGACACTCACCCACTATGTGATCTTAAGCAGTTCAACCTGAATCTCAGGGTTTTTTTCAACCTAAAGTGGAAATAATCACTCCAACTTCAGATGCGAAGGCCCAGTCTCTGTGCAGGACCACTTAGTGGCAGCTGGAATGGTTAGACTGAGGCTGGTCTTATAAGAGGCTTCTGCAGGGGGATTCCTGGGGGAGGGCAGAGCCGTTCCTGAGAGGCAGGGGACAGGTGAAGCACAGGCTCTCTCGGACCACGCTCGGAGCCGCTCCTTCCCCAGCCATATGGCGCGAGGGACGCTAGTACAGCTGTCTGTGCACAGCTGTAACCAACAATCTGGTGATTGTTCGTCTGGGAAGCCACCACCCCTGCCGTGTGACAGCCGGTTCTGCACTACGGTGGAAGTGCTGTGGCAGGCAGAACCAACCCTATTTGCCCTGTGGTCCAGGCTGGAGGACAGACAGATGCAGACAGAACTGATGGCAACAGGATATGTCTCCACCTTGCTTACGTGAAAAAAGCTGACCATAAGGAACGGGGGACACATGGCAGAGGGGTCCGAGGAGGATCATTTCCCCCGTTTCCTCATCTCTAAAATTTAGGAGTTAGGCTGGCTCAAGGCTGAAGGCCTTTTCAGATCCACCATGCTAAGATTTGAAGACAGATGATTTCCACATTCACCAGCTGGCTTACTTTTAAAACTTGGGCCAAAAGACCTCTTGCTAATACCAGCTTCTGAAGGCCCCTCCCTACTGTCACAGAAGCAAGAGGAACAAAGTGTGAGAAAGTGAAAGAGATTGGGGGTGGCATGGAGAGGGTTGCTGGGAAACTACAGGAGGAAGCCTGGAAGACAGAGAACCTGAGGGCAAGGAAGGAAGAGAAGGAGAGAGGCCCGGAAAGAAAGAGACAAAGAAGCGACCAGGGAGGAACCCATCTGTCATTTTGCTTGCCTGGGCCCTACTTTCACATCTGTGAAATGGCTATAAAACCTTCCTGCCTAACAGCTCCATGGTCAGGATCCAAAAGAGAGTGATGTGAAAACATTGTACCACCTAATAATAATCTGGGGGATAATGTCAGTCATTACAAATGAAGGAAGTCATCCACGGTATGCAATGGTGGTAACGTCTTTGGAGATTATTGAGGCAATTAGAGGTGATGTACATAACCTACCTGGCTGCCTGCCTGCCCACAGTAGGTCCTGTGTAAGTATATATAATATATGCAGTAGTAGTTATATCATTACATAACTAATCATAGTTATATTATTCTAATTATTATTATTATTGGCCTATTGAAGTCAGGTCTGCCAGGAAAATCTGACTTCTAAACTTGGCCAAAGTGTCTGAAAGGTGTCAGACCCTGTCCTGGACCCTGGGGACACCAAGGCAAAGAGAACATTTATCCTCAGTGAAATCACAGAGTCAAGGAAAAGTCAGAGCATTCAGGGCCCTCAGGTCATCATCTAACCCGATTGTGTCCTCTTCTAGGTAGAGACTTGGGACCCAGAGAGGATTGGCTAGGACCCAGAGAGGATTGGCTAGGACCATCTCCACTCAGGGCCCCCCCTTCTCTAGTGGCAGAGCCAGCAGGGAGCTCATTTCCAAGCTCCAGTGTGGAACTCAGTCTACCAACATATAAGGAGAAACGGCAAAGATCAACGATGACTAAAGTGGACAAACGTGACTAGTGTGCCCAGAGGGAGGGAAAAGGAATAGTTTCCTCAGTTCTCTTTTAAGTCGTTTCTAAGTTGCTTTCTGGAATCAGCCACATGTTTCAGTTTGGTCCTCATGGTGCTTCGCTTTTGCCATCAACGACGGGATGATTTGTGCCAATGAACCAAAATACAGTGGATTGTAACAAGCTCTAGCGATCGCCTGGAAACCATTCCACATCCTAATGCGTACTCATTACTCATAATATGTTCAAAATGCACTCCTTGGAACCCCGGCTTGAAATACCCAGAGATCCATTTTCAATAGACTGACAAATAGAAGACATTAAGCATTATTCATACAAACAGTGTTTATTTAATCTTTAATGCTACCTAATGCATTTCGGTCAAAGTCATCAGTTCATGTTCAGGCTTTATTGCGTGGAAAATGGATGTGCTATTAATAAGTCAATACAGATACAAATATGGTTCCAATTGGAAATCATTAGGTTGCATTAAATAGCAAATGAAATCCATAGGAAAGATTTGTTTTGTTTTGTTTTTTTTGCAAGGAGGAAAAGGAGCCCTGAGAGGCAGCTCTTTGCTCGCTAATGAGCAGGAATGATTGGTTTCTGCGGAGCAGTGGATTTCAGTATAGGCCTGGCTTTATTCTCCTCAGGATGGGCATTGGGGCGCTGCCTTTCCCCCGCACAGCTGTTTGCAGCTATGGGCCCAGCTGAAGTGGCTGCCTGCTTTGGAGAGTCAGCTGGAGCCCGCAGGACACAGGAGGAGGGGCTGAGGTGGGGCCCTTCGCTCTGCTCCCCTCCAAGCCGGTGGTCCTGGAGGGCCTCAGCACTCTCCTGAGGTCAGCTGGCTCTGGGCGGGTGCTGACCCTGGCACATTCACGCCCAAGCTCCACAGCAGCGTGTGTGACAGAGCACGCAGGGCTTTACATCATTATGAGCCAGAAACTGCTTTCGGTGGCCCCCAAACAGGCCCTTATGAAAAAGGAGATTCTTGGGTGCCTGCAGTGGAGTGGGTGAGATGAGGGCAGGACTGGAAGCTGAACAGATGTAGATGCAAGCGCTGGTCGCCCCATCTAGGGTCTGTGTGATGTAGTGTGACTCAGGCCGTCTGATCTGGTTGGTCCTCGTCTCCAACCTGAGGAGACGGTGGAGGATGACGTGTGCTGACCGCCCGGCACAGAGCAGGGCTTCGTTAGCATTTGCTCCCTCCTAATCTGATTCTATGCTCGAAACTTCTTCCTGAATCTTGCCCTTTGCCCCAGTCAGGTGCAGGAATACTCAGGACTGAGCAAAACTCGAGGGATGGTCAGTGCTCATTAGTACTTTTAGTGAACGATGTCATCTATTTCTAACTCATCACGTTCTTTCTGCCGTGACCATCTCTCTCCTAGACTGGGTGGCTGATCTACCCCTCCCACTCGGCACTAGGGAGGTGAAGCCTTGCCTGCTTTCGAACCTAGAGGGGCCCCTTTTGTGGAGAAAGCCCAGTTGCCTCTTCATTTCAGTGAGTGGTTCAGTAGGGACCTGCCAGCTGCTTGTGAAAACTTATGTGATGGATGGGCAGTTACGCTCTGAGAAGTTCCAGCGTAGGCACGTTTATGGGGCACTCAGCAGCTGAGGGCAGTTGCCTTTCTCTGGCTGCAAGGCAGCCTTTTGGTTCCATCTCCAGCAGAGATGGGACAAATGATGGTCAACCCTGGTGAACAAACTGGGGAGTCAGGGGGCCCCTCTCATCACACTCTCCATGATTATTTCTGAGCAGTTTAATCCACCCAGATAAAAAAGAATTATAATCACCAACACTTGTATAGCACTTACCATCAGTCCAAGATCAGTCAGAGATCTAAATGCTTTAATTTAGTTCATTCTTACAACCGTCTCCATCTCACAGATGAGGAATCTGAGGCACAGAGAGGTCAAGTAAGTTCCCAAAGGTCACACAGCAGGGAATGGTTAGAACATGGGTCTTGCTCCAGAGTCTAACCACTTACTTAGAATACTATTCTGCCTCCCCTGGTGTAAATATTCACTTCTGCTCAGAGATGCAGGCCATTTCTCAGAATTCTGGTGGATTTGGAGCTCTTCTGCCAGTGCCGAGCCGTGTGTGGTCTTGCCAAGTCACTTGGCCTCTTTGAGCCAAGTGTGTTTATTTGAACCACGTGGCGGAATCGTGTGAGGACTGAGAGATGGGAGTAATGTTGTTAAATGTCTACTACACTGTCCAGCATACTGCAGACACACAGACAGCTCAGACATAGCTGCTCACATTATGATTTCAATATACACACACAAAAAAGCCCCTTTTTCGATTTGCACTTGGTGGCATCTGAGTGGTAGGCTCAGGGCAGGAAGTGTCCCTCGAAGAGGTGGGTTCTCACACCTATCCTTGCTGGATTCCCCTGCAGCATGGCTACAAATTTCTTGTGTATCTTTCAAGGCGGGACCGCATCAGCTGCTGAATCCCCTCCTCTAACACAGAGCTTCGGAGTCAGGTAGATCTGGCTGGATTCCCATCCTGACCTTCCTTCTTCCGGGCGCAGGACCCCCTACCCCTGGGAGCCTCAGTTTCTGGAACTAGGAAATGTGCATCGTCACATCTGCCTTGCTGAGTTCTCGCGAGGATGAAGGGAGGTAACATGCCTAGTGACCAGCAGGACACCTGACACATAGTAGGAATCCAGCAAGTGCTAGCTACACGTGCACTTTCCATCCACTTTGGAAAGTCTGTGAGATGTGGTGCTGAAATCTTTTTCTCTCTGCTTCCACTCATGGCTTTCTTGTCCTTTCCCTGGAGACCACACAGCCTAAGGCTAATCCCTCTTCCACATGAGAGCCCCCAGGCATGTGAAGGCAGTTTTCATGCCGCCCTGAATGTTCTCTTCTCCAGACAAAACAGCCCAGATCTTCAACTATTCTTGCCCCCGTGCCAGATTTTGGTCATTTTGCCATTTTGCGGTCTATCTCAGTGATATTACACATCCAGTACTTATGATGTTGACTTTTATTTGTCAGACTGTGGCCACACCACGGACGTTTTCAATAACCCTGGGGCCCGGGAAGAAAGCTAGGACCACATGCTTCCTTTGCAAGGACAGCCACCAGCAAGCCGAGGGAGCTGGCAGGAAACAGAAGCAATGACAACCACTGCTCTAGCCTGACCTCTGGGGAACTGGAGAGTAACTTAGGGCTTGAAATAGGGGATGCAAATGAGTATCTGCCTACTCCCTGGCTTCAGGAAAATGGCTTTCATTTTCCAAGGTGATTACAGTAAATGACACCTGGAAGAGAGAACAGTGATGCCTCCAAGTGCCATGAATTAATCGACGGGAACTCAACACCCATACATGTGTCTTGGAAGTGGAGGTGAGAGATGGAGACAGGGAAAGATAGTATTTTATACATTAATTAGGAACAGAAAATAGCATAATCCCCCCTTTATTGTGACAGTTTCTGAGTGCCTATGTCTTAAAAATAGGAATAGTATGGATAATCGTCAGCACTCCCTGTACCTGGGTTTTCTAGAATTGAATACATTATCCTAATATAACTTGCATAGGTGCTCAACAGCAACAACAGAGCTTCTCTGAGTCTTAGAACGTATCGTGAATTAAGTGTGGTGAGGCCAAATTAAGAAAATGAACTGGGCGATGGTTTCTTTTCTAAAAAGAGGGTCTGGCATATGCCTGACTTCCCAGGATGGAATGAAAAGAGAGAGATGTTATAAGACCCTAGCCAAGGGGAAGCATTTTTCACATTCTTCACCTAGAGTCCAAAAAGGAGCCAGGAAATTGATATAAGGGCAGCAATATAGGTCAGAGGAGGAAAAGTTCAATGAATGAGGATCATTTAACCAAAGAAGGCCGCCCAAGGGGGGTCTAATCACAGTGTTGGGGGACGTGAATGGGTGTCATTCAGAAGGGAGCCATGCTTTGTCTTTGTGGGCTGAGAACGGATTAGGCAGGAAGGGGATGAAATTGTAGCAGCAAGGACTAAGGTGAGCCGTCCCTGGGAGAATTCTGGGGGTGGGGCTGGTCACCTACAAAGGATTATTTAGGAGTAGTCAGAAAATGGCTTTGACTATAATTTTTCTTACTTCACACTCATGTTTTCAGAATGGTGTCGACTGGAGCTCTTTTGGGACCTGAATCAGGTGGCTTCGGCGGGCTTCTCCATGGAATTTTTCTGCCATTCCCTGACTAAGAATGTTTCCTAGCGCTGACATCAATTGGTACCTGAAGCTTTTTCTAAGGAAGGGAACCGATTCCTCTTCTTCGGAGCTGGCAGCCCTAAGTAGACCACGCAAGAACTCTGCCGAGAACGCCTTGTCCTGGGGTCTCCCACACGGGGGATTTCGGATTCAGGAGGGCAGGCCCGGGCTTTCTTTGCTTCAGAGCTGGCCCAATGCTACTCAACTTCAAAGGAGATTGTAAAACTCAAAAGTTAAGAGATGGGTCTTTGGATGTGGTCACCATTTTCTTTTTGATAACTCACAAAGAAAAGATAAAGTAGCTTTCGAAATGTTTGTAAGTGATTTAAAATGATGCTTTTTATTGATAGGAAGGGAACTATATATATTCCATATGTATATACATATATATATAATCTCTGTACATACACACACACATATATTCATATAGATCCGAAAAAGATCTATTCATAAGTTATTTGCGGTAGTTGTGCTCTATAAAGTCTCTGCAAACACTGAGTCAGTGAATACTGAGCCATTGCTCCTGAGGGAAATACAGGGTTAGGTTCCTGTGAGCTTCTGGTCATGACATTTTTGTCAATTAGTCAATACATAGACTTGTTTCATCTGTGTTTCTGTTTAAAGACACCTTATTTAATATATCCTGTGGATTCATTAACACTGATCCCAGGGTCAACGGCACTGTAAGTCACGCCTGCGTGAAGCTTATGTAACACACGGTATTTTCTCCGTAAGGCACGTCACAGCCTCACACTTAGGAACACTAGACAGCACTCCAGCGCTACACTTGGGGGCCATTTTAAACAATAAAATCACCCCCAAAAGCACAAAAGTGTGAAAACCACGGCACTGGATAGACTGAGAAAAGGACCCTGTTTACAGTAACGAGAACTGAGACGAGAAGACGGAGCATCCCCCTGTTCAGCCTCAGCCGGGAACAGGTGCATCAGGTGACTCAAAGTTTTCACCACTTTGCCCACATTCAGGAATGGCTGTAAAGGCACCATGAGGATTGATTTGGGGGTTAGAAATAAATTTCAGTGAGTAGGCGAATTCGCAGATACAAAATCCCAAATAGTTAGCATCAACTGCAAATAGAAAATTGACAATGTATTTGCAGAACACAATCTTTCTAGGAATTGAGTAAAAGGCACCAACTGAAATTCTTTGTTGTTTTCGTTCGGGGAGCTGGTCGGGGTGGGGATGAAAGCGGAGTGCTCAGTGATAAACACCATCGCCTCTTCATTCACTTATGCTTTCAACAGCTAGACTGGAGTGGAACTTGCAAAGCAGACTGATTGGCACTGAGTTGATCCCCAAGATGGGTACATGATGCCTCTTGCCAGAAGCCAGCAACGCAGTTGGGGGTCACATCATAGGGCTTAAGTGCCAGGGACATAAGAGTGAAAAAACGTGCTGAACAAGTTGCAGAGAGAGGGCACTGTCAGCGGGGAGACTGGCCAAGGCTTCTTGGAGGAGGTCAACAGATGCAGCCTTCGAGAAACAAAAGGACTTGAAGACGGAGAAGGTAGGATTGTAGGCACTCTAGATGCGCATGTGAGTGTGTATTTTACTTGTGTGTGTGAGTGTGTCTGGGTGTTGTCTTTTGTGTGGATGTGCTCATGAAGTGTGAGTGTGGTGTGTCTATGAGTGTGTGTTGTGTGTGGGTATGGTGCTGAGGTGGGGAGCGCCTAGGTTTTGAGGAGCTACAGAAGGCTGTAGCCAATACACAGCCTGGGGCTGACTCTCCAATTGAACCATACCAGCTGGGTCACCTTGGGCAAGGGACCTAACTTCTCTGTGCCTCAGTTTCTCATCTGTAAAACGGGGATAATTACAGTATCTCTCTTTAAGATTGTCGTGAAGTCGAAATGAGTTAATACTTGTAACATAATCAAAACAGACACAGTTTGCCAGACACAGCTAACCGTCATATAAAGTTTACTACTGTTGCCTAAGAGGCCAGGAAGCCCAAGATGGCAGCCTTGGGGTGTGAGGATTTGGGGACGGGCTGACCCAAGGGGCCTTATCTGGGGTCCCCTAAGTGGCGCTGGGAGGGGCTTCGGAATGGCAAAGGGCAAGGTGACAGGTGTCGCATTATCCCCTCGGGGTGGAGTGATGCCGGAGTAGGAACAGTTAGTGGTATCGGGGGCCGGAGAGTCCAGAGCAGGATGAGAGATGCGGTGTGGGTCAAAACCAGTGGATCAGGGTGGAGTCTGAAGGGAGAGTGTCCGTTCCTGAGGGTGTCACTGTCTGGAGGATGAGGACAGTGGGAGGCTTGGGAGAAGTGCATTCACGGGAGGTGATGGAGGGCAGACAGTCCCAGACACAGCATCCCTGGAGGCCAGCCCGGCCAGGGTGGATTGTTCTGGCAGAAGGAGAGGAACGTCTCTGGGATATCACGACTTGCTGTCCACTTTGCACACCAGAGATTCCCTCTGCTCTCCCTGCCTTTTCTCCCTCGGCCCCAGGATGCCACCTTCCATCATTGTGGATCCAGATTATGAGAAGCTGGCTGCCCCTGGATGATGCCATGAGACTCGACAACACCAGGATGAACTCAGGGACCTCTTGACTCAAAGGCTTCTTTAGAATGTCGTCAGGATGAGCTTGCATTGTCTGCTTACGTCTCTGTCATCCCCGCCAGACCGGGAGACACTGGGGACACGGCTCTTCTTTAGCATTTCATCCCAGCACCAATCTCCAGGCACCAGGTAACAGAGTGTTCGGTCGACAAGGGTTCCTTGAACTTGTGGGGAAACCAAGGCCAGAAAGAGTGAAAGAACTAGTGTTATAATCATCCAGTGAGTTGGTGGCACGCTGGTACCTTGGGCTGCCCTTAGCTTACCTACAGGGCTCTCAGAGAGGTGTGAAGTCAGCATGCTTTGGTCTCAGGCACGTCCTGTGTGTTTTTGTTTTTTTCCAAATTCCCTCCCTCCTCTCATGGTGCTCACGGCCCATTCCTCCATCACCTTCTGCTTCAGCTGGGTTATCTAGGGAGGTGGGAAAGGGGCTTTAGTTGGGTGTTTTGAGAACTTAGTCTTTGCTTTGAAAAGAGTATTCCCTTCCCTGGCGATCGGCCCATGAATGGGAACTGTGTTCCTGTTGGCAGACTTTGACTTGTGACCCAGGTCAAAGGATGTTTCTGGTCGGAAGGGCGGGCCTTGCCCTCTGAAGGGTCCCCTTGGTGTGAGCTTCTCCTGACGGGTGCAGGAGAGGGCGCAGGCTTTGGATCCAGCGGGACCTAGGACTGAATTCTGATTTTACCGCTTCCTAGCCGTGGGACCTCAGGAAAGTCATATATGAACCACAATTACTTTATCTACAAAAACAATGAAAATAGCGCCCACCGCTCTTTCCGGCTCATTGTTCTGATTAAGTGAAGTCACACGCGAAACTTCCGTGTCCAAGACTTGAAGCCTAGGGTGTGCTCTGAAATGGGCTCCTTTTCTCCTCAACTCCCTCCCCCTCTGCTTTCTTTCCCTTTGGTTGTTTGAAAATCAATCCTCAAAAACTAAAAAGAAAAGAAAAAAAAAGAAAAGAAAATCAACCGTCCACATGTGACAGGTACAGTAAACTCTTTCTTTGAGGGGATGCTGGGAAAAGTCCACATCTCTATCACGTGGGAAAGCACAGAGACTTCGGGTGGAGCAGGTGGGCAGATGAGGAAGCACGTGTGTACATCGCTGCCTCAGTGAGTGCGTTAGCGTCCAGCATCCGTTTGATTCTGCTCGTAGGCAACCATAGAAAGCGTCTGGTCCACTATCTCGTATGCTCAGATGTGGCCCAGAGGGCATGACTGCCTTGTGCCAGCATGGCTGGTTCCCTGCGGATCTGAATCCAGAACTCGTCTTTTGGTTCCCAGTGCCGTTCTCTCCCTTCATTCACATGTACGTGCACGTGTGTGCGCGTACACACACACACATCATGCTGTTTTCTGTTTTTCAAAAAATGACATCTGCTCGGGAATCGCATTGCCCAATGCAGTCCTTTCTTTCTTTCTCTGTGGGCCCATTACTCTTGCCACTGAAGTGTGTGCACTGTCGCTTTGCCCTCAGTGCAAAGGAAAGGAATCACGAGGAGTGATGGGTCAGGCTCTCTGGGGCACGAGGCCTGCCCCGCTCTGGGGAGCAGACGTGCTGGGTTTCATGGCAGCCCTGGCCTGGCTGTCCCCTAGGTGTCCAGAGTCCTTCCTGTCTCCAAACTCTAAACATATACGCTGTTTATAACCAAAGGTCAGTTTTCTGGTAAAACGAGGCGTTCCCTTGCTTTGCAGGCACAAGAGCGAGGACTAGCTTCTGGGACTTGATGTGCAACGGTGGCTGAGTTTCCCGGGGGGCAGCTCAGCTGTGGCCCTGCAGGGTCTTACGAGGCCAGCACAATCTTCCTGCCTCCTGTCTGGGCCTCGGAATGTCCCCGAGGCGATGCCCATGCAGACAACTGCATCTTTCTGGGAAACGGGAGCCATCTTTTCAACTGTTTCTTTGATCACAGGTTCTGCCCACGAGGCTCCTGACCACTGCTGTGTTTTGAGCACGTGTGATGAGGTCTGCGTGGGGCACACGTTATCTCACTTGATCCTCACAACAGTCCGTACAGGGTGGTGATTTATCCCTCTTTCGAAGTCAGGAAACTGAGGCTCAGAGAGACTAAATGATCTGCCCACAGATGTTAAGCCCAGGTCCCTGTATCTCCACTGAAACAACCCTAGCTTCCCTCCTCGTGACCAGAAGCAGGGCTTCTAGAGACGTCAGATGGGCTTCTTCACAGTGAAAGACAAACAGGGCTGCACCGTCGTGATGTCACCTCTGGTCTCTCTGGTCCCACAGGCATCCTGTGGGGTCCTTTTGTGCTTTTTGAGGGGCTCAGCGCAGGTGGAGGGGGTCTTGTGTCTCTCTGTCACCATTCCAGCTGGAAGCGTCCCCAGGGAAGGTAGTCTTATGGATTTTTTTTTTTTTTTTTGGTGGTACGCGGGCCTCTCACTGTTGGGGCCCCTCCCGTTGCAGAGCACAGGCTCTGGAGGCGCAGGCTCAGCGGCCATGGCTCACGGGCACAGACGCTCCGCGGCATGTGGGATCCTCCCGGACCGGGGCACGAACCCGTGTCCCCTGCATCAGCAGGCGGACTCTCAACCACTGCGCCACCAGGGAAGCCCATTATGGATTTTAACTTAATCACTCCAGCAACAAATGTTTGGGGGCTACATAGAGCTTCTGGAAGAAAGTCATAGTGCTTTATTCATCTTTATGTCCCTGGTGCCTGATACATAGTAGGAATTCAGTAAGCTTTCGCTCAGAGAGCGAAGAAGCACTTCCTCCTTGCCAGGCACTGGGCAAGGACAGTGGGGGATGGAGGGGAATAAGGTACAGCCCCTCCCTCTAAGAGCCCACTGTCTAGATCAGAGGAGGAGCTACACCGGCACACGGAAAGTCAGTTAACAGAGTGCTCACCCTTTTTAGGGTCCAAATGAGTTTCACTGTCAGGAAATTCAGTAGAAAGATCCCCTGGGGTCAGAAGGCTCCCACCGGATGTGTGACGGGGCTTGACCAGAGGCAGAACTCCGTAATGTGCAGAACTGTCCAGCAGGGCTGCAGACAGCTTGGGGGGCAGGGATCTCTCCGCTGCTGACAGGATCAGGAGACGAGGTGGGAAAGGGATGTGCGTGTGTGTGTGTGGCAGGGGTGTCTTCTTGCACTAGGAGAGAGATTGGACCTAACGATTTCTTCCATGTTGAAGTTTCTAGTTCCAACATTGAGTCAGTGGAATTTTCCAGGAAAAGATGTGGTTTAGAACCCAAACCCAAACCCAAACCAAAAAACAGTATCTACACAATGAACCCAAGGACTCCTCTAGAATGTTGGACAGTATTCCCTCATGTTTATTTCCAACCTCTGTCGCATGAGTCAGTGGCCACTGAGAAGGTCAAGGTCTGTCCTCTATAGCAGCTTAAGAGGGGAAGAAATACTTTTGCTATTCAGGGAGTAGTAAGAGGGGTCACATGGGGGGTGGGAATTAGGATAGGTGGAGGTCCTGGGAGTCTTCTTGGAGGAGGCAGCCCTTAAACAGGATCTTGAAGAACAGACTCAGCAACTGGCATTTGTACCCCCCTCCTCCCTCCCTCCATCCATCTACCATCCGTTTGCCTGTCCATCCATCCTTCCATTCTTTCTTTCACTCATTGATCCACTCACTTATCAAATAGCCATTGAGTCCCTACCATGTGTCCGGCATGTTCCCACACATTCCTTGTTTAATTGCAGCAATTCTGTTAGGTAGGTAATCGTATCCTAAATATACAGATAAGGTAAATTTGACTCCAGGCGACAAAATTCTTCTCCTCTTACCCCATTCCAGTGTGCCTCATCTTATATCAAGGAAGAAACATCTCCTTATCTTTAAAATGCTGTCTCCCTTTGCTTCACCCATCTCCCTACCCTACTCACTTCTCTGACCAGTCCAGTCCTAGCAGGCTAAGGCACAGACCTGAGACTTTGTTCTCACAGACTTTTATTTTAGTTAAATTAGGGTACCCCCTATTCCCCGAGTACCCCTGCATTCTTCCCATTTCTGGGTCTTTTTTCACCCCATTGAAAATGACTCCTCCCACTGAAGTTGGCTTCTCGTCACAGTACAAATGTGTTAAATTGAATTCAGCTCCCAGTGTGCCTGAAACGTCCCTTCCTTCAGGAAGTAGGCAGAAGGCAGTTTTCCAGACATTGCGGCACCTCCAGGAACGCTGGGCAGTACAGGCAGCCCCAACCCTGGCGTGTGGGGCTGGGAGCTATTTCTGGATATCAGCATTGGACAGGCAAGGACCCTGTCCTTGGGGTTAGTTCCCAGGGGTCTGTAACTCCTATGTGATAGAAGCCAGCCCTAGCACCAAACACCACACTGGACATTTTGACTATGTTCCATTCAACTGCATAAACCATGTCAGTTCTGCTCCATGCAGGCATCCTGCCCCTGCCCCAATCCTTTCCTCCCTCAGCTGCTGGTCCAAACCCCAGCCTCGCCTTTGCCCATCCCTGGCTCTCATTTCAGCCCAGCTTTGACTTCCTCCCTTCCCTGTGTTGACATAGTATTTGGATTTGCCTGGTAGTTCTGTTTTCATTAACAGAATGAAATGTTACTCAGGGAATGTTACTCATTGTTCTTACGGATGGGAAATGTAAGAACCGTGGCAGCTTTCCTAGCGGGCTTTCATCTATGCTTTCACACAATTCGTTCCATAAATTAGAGCAGGAGATATGCAGGTATGGCTCCAAAGCCCTGGGCTCCCACAGGAGGTAGCTCACGGCAGATACACCTAAGCAAGGAACAAGGAGCTCGGAACCAACGAAGGAACGGCACATGCAGTGACAGCGGGGGTAAAGAGATGGGTGGAGGGTCAGGGACGAAGTGAGGCTTAGGTGTGGAGTGCCGTGCCAGGTATATACATTATTTGGAAATAAAAAAGGATGTTTTGGCCCTGACCAGATGTTTTCTCTAAATAGCCCGGCATTGGAATTGTCCTGGGAAGCAGAAGCCAACTCACTCTGAAGGAGACACCACCCTGCCATCCCCAGAGCTCAACATGGGGGGCCAGGAGACCCAGGCTTGAGTCCGGCTTCCCCTCCTGGGTCACCCTGAGATCTCTGTCGTCACTAACCGTCTCTGAATCAGCTTCCTTCTCCATCAAGTGGAGATAACAGCGACTAGCAGAATGGCTGAGGGACCTCCTGAGCTACTGCGGATGGTAGGCACTTGAAATTGCGCAAAGGCGCCAGGACTCAGCACAACGAGGACCTGACACAGGCGCACTGGGGAGCGGGCTGGTCCTGCCTGCATCAGAGAGGTGGCCACAGCCGGTCTCCACAGTCGACCCTCGCTCTGAGGGCGGGTCGGTGGACAAAGAAACAGCCCTTTTCTCTCTTCAGAGCTGGGGTTCAGGACAACACAATCCTGTGGGTAGGAAGCACTCCGTGGCTTTTCAGCCCTGCGCGCCCCACCCTGGGAGGGCTCTGGGGGTGGGGCTCTGGGAGGGAGGAGCCCTGGGGGCCAACCAGGTCCACGGGCCCCAGGAATGAAAAAGAGGCTTTGCTCAACCAGTTGCATATGGAGCAATTTTGAATGTCAGTAGCCGCTTCCCTGTTTTTCTTTCCTCCCAGTAAAACGCCCACACCGTGTCCCCCTCTGTGGGGCTCCCCCTTACACCGCCGGGTGAGGGGCACATAGTAGGCCCTCAATAAATATCTGCCCAGTGTGTGAGTGGATGGCAATCCAGCACTAATCCCCTCTCTTCAGCTCCCCACCCCCAGGAGGAAATAAAAGATGTCCATTTGCGGCTCGGCCACATTCAGGCGAACTTCCATATTGCTGCCAAGTCCCGCCATCTGCCACCTCCGCGGGGCAGGTGCTGGCAGCCTCGGCACCCACAAAGCCCGCGCGGGCACAAAGGCCCGACGTGCACGGGTAATTGCTGAGCGCACGGCCCGCCGGCCGGCCGCGCTGCGGCGAGTTTGCCGCGGCTGCGGAGGGAGATTTGCATACAGATGGCCAGTCGGGCCGCAGGGGCGCCCGCCGCCATCGCCACCGCCACCGCCCAGGGTGGACCGGGGGCAGCCGCTTCAGAAGTGCGCGCGGCTTTGACGGCAGCCCAGCCCGAGAGAGGCCTCATTCTGCCCGCCCTGAATAGTCAGCCTTTCAGGGGGATGCTTTGAAATTTGAAAAGAGAGAGAGAGAGAAATCAAGAAAGAGAGGCAGACAGAGGTTAGGAGAGACAGAGACAGAGAGACAGAGAAAGACTGAGACAGGCTGATAGAGACAGATTGAGAGAGACAGAGACAGGAAGATTGAGAGAGACAGAGACAGGGAGACTGAGAGAGACAGAGACAGGGAGACTGAGAGAGACAGAGACAGGGAGATTGAGAGAGACAGAGACAGGGAGATTGAGAGAGACAGAGACCTTGGAGGAAGGAAAAAAGCCATTTCTCTTCGAGGGACAGAGTTCAGCGGGAAGGGAGCCTGGGCTTCTGAACCGAGGCGCCCCGGGAGCGCGGGGAGGTCTCTGTTGAGACCCCCCGGGGCGTGTGTTCAGCTGGTTCCTGCTACTGGCCATCCAGAACCTCAGACGCGCAGGAAGCAAGGAGACAGCGGCCCCGGGGGCAGAAGCGGCGCTTTAAAATTGTGCAGGCAGGTTGCAGCTGTTTGGAAACAAACAACAACAAAACCCCCATGCCCAAAAATAAAATTTAAAAATCCCTGTAATAAAAAATAAACTCTAAAAGTTAAGCTGGCAGAACCGTCTCTAAAGCAAGTCCTCGAGTCCCTAAAGGTGCCACTGGGGCCCAGGCTTTGCTGTCTTTCTTCGTTTGGAAACGGCCTGTGGGGTGAGCGGCCGCCCCCGGGGACACAGGGACACGGCAGCGCTGGGCGTCCCAGTCGCGGCAGGTGCTGGCCGGCGACTGGGCGCGCTCTGTTTAGCAACCCGTCGGCGGCTTTCGCTCCGTGTTTGCTAATACCCCTCGCCCTTGCCCTCCTCACGGCTCCCCTCCCTACCTCCTCGGTGAATGACCCACAGGGCTGAAGAAAGAAAGGCGTCATTGAACTCGTGTTGCCTCTCTTGTCCAAACTAAATGAAAGGGAAACAGAAAAGCAACAGAGAACGGCCATTTCTCATGTTCTTCACTGGACATTTTAAACCGGCTTCTCCCCTGTGTCACCTCTGCCTGAGAAACCTGGGAGTCAGCCATGATACCCCCAGGACCCAAGCAGGCACCTAGACCTTCCTTTCTGCACCCCTTAAAGCTACTCATCCCCCCACCAACCCATCTTCCCCAACTGCGGCCACAGTGCTGTTTCTAAAACACAATTCCAGTTTTCTCTCTCTTTTCCTTAAAACCGCTCATTGACCCAGGATCGTCCTCTCGAGAATAAAGACCAGCTCTTTCATTTGGTGTGGAAGCCCGGGGTTCCTGCTCTCGTTCCAGCCCTCACCCCTCCCTGCCACTGCCCTGAGCATGAAGGTTCCATTCTAGTCCAGGCCATTTCCCACCCCCGCCTCTTTGCTCAAGTGGCTTCACTTCTTGATAAGCCCTCTTCTATCCTGATGAGCAGGATGGAGGCTCCTTCCTTCCTCCCACCCACTTCCCTTCCTTCTTCCACCCCGCCAACAAACAAGTTATCGGTGCCAACACTACACCTAACATCAGGTGCTGAGGATAAAGGGTTGGAGAGAAACGCTTCTGTCTTCCTTCCATCCTTTCCCTGGGTTCCATAAGGCATCTAGAGGAGGTCACAGAAGTACAAACTCTCCCCATCCCAAGCTGAGACTGTAGTTTCTAGCCACGTGTTTCCAGACGATGCCTGTTCTTTCCTTTTTAAAAAATTAATTAATTAATTTGGCTGCATGGGTCGTCGTTGATGCGCGTGGGGTTTTCTCTAGTTGCGGCGAGCGGGAGCTACTCTTCCTTGCGGTGCGTGGGCTGCTTATTGCGGCGGCTTCTCTTGTTGCGGAACACGGGCTCTAAGTGTGCGGGCTTCAATACTTGTGGCACGCGAGCTCAGCAGTTGTGGCACACGGGCTTAGCTGCTCTGCGGCACGTGGGATCTTCCCGGACCAGGGCTCGAACCCATGTCCCCTGCACTGGCAGGCAGATCCTTAACCACTGCGCCACCAGGGAAGTCCCACGATGCCTGTTTTTATATCAGAGACAGATAGCGATGAACTCAAGACTATCACATCGCTGAACTGAAGGCTCCTCTTCAATGTTTTTATCATGTTTTTATGTCTGAAACGATGCCAGGAACTCAGGGGAAGTCGTTCACAGAGGATCAATTCTATAAAAGGGAAATTACTGGCAATTTGAGCCAGACATGAACATAGCTTTTATGATCTCTCTTTTCCTTTCACCACTTGAAAAGTCAGAGCAAAATGTACTTTAGATGCTGTATTTTATTCTTTCAACAAGAATTTAGGTTGAATGAATGAGATTGTAAGTGAGGTATTTGGGTGATTTTTTAAAATGAAATTAGCTCTGAAATGTTAATATTTTCATGCTTGGAAACATATCTCTTCTTTTTTTGTGTGTGTGTTATGCGGGCCTCTCACTGTTGCGGCCTCTCCCATTGCAGAACACAGGCTCCGGACGCGCAGGCTCAGCGGCCATGGCTCATGGGCCCAGCCGCTCCGCGGCATGTGGGATCTTCCCAGACCGGGGCACGAACCCGCATCCCCTGCATCGGCAGGCGGACTCTCAACCACTGTGCCCCCAGGGAAGCCCCATATCTCTTCTTGATGACTCTGAATGATGCTGTGCCTATTCTTTTCACTCTCTGCAAGTTTCTTTTTTCTTTTTATTGAAGTATGGTTGACTTACAACATCATGTTAGTTTCAGCTGTACAGCACAGTGATTCAGTCATGCATATGTATATATATTCCTATTCAGATTCTTTTCCCTTATAGATTATTACAAAACATGGCGTAGAGTTCCCTGTGCTATACACTCAGTAAGCCCTGTTGGTTATCTACTTTATACAGATAGTGTGTATATCCCAACCTCCTAATTTATCCCTGCCTGCAAGTCTTGCATGAACTTTGGCCAAAAGGAATATAGGTCGGTCTCACCAGAAATGGAAAGATGTGCTGTAGCTGAATAAGCATCACGGGGAACAGACCACAAAGTGAAATGGTTTCTCTTAGAGTTGAATCTGGTGCCTTTTGGTAATGATCACCCTTCTGTGGGCTTCAGCTTATTCCTCCGTAACCTAGCAATTGGCACATCTATTTCAAGGGTGGGGAGAGTGGAGTGGAGAATGAAAAATCATAAATATGAGAAAACAACCTAAATGGTGTAGTGACTTCAAAGCATTCACAGGAGACTACCTGGTCTCATTTTCAAACTAACTTTGCATCACTACCGGGAAGATAACTGTGGTAAAAACGAAGAGGAGAGGCAAAGTCAGAGGAACTCTGGACACCCTGTTACTAGGGCTGTGGTTTAGGGCCAGGCACTTAGGCCTGCTGAGCATCATTTTCCATAGTTCCAAAGATGCTAACATCTACTTTCTAGGCTTTTTGTAAGGATTAAGGGACATAATGTATATCTGATGCTGTATCTGGCAAATAACAGCTGTTAAAAAAAAAGAGAGAGGGCTTCCCTGGTGGTGCAGTGGTTGAGAGTCCGCCTGCCGATGCAGGGGACACGGGTTCGTGCCCCGGTCCGGGAGGATCCCACGTGCCGCGGAGCGGCTGGGCCCGTGAGCCATGGCCGCTGAGCCTGCGCGTCCGGAGCCTGTGCTCCGCAGCAGGAGAGGCCACAACAGTGAGAGGCCCACATATCGCAAAAAAAAAAGAGAGAGAACCATTATTATTATTAATTTATTATTGCTAAGAGTAAAATTTTAAAAGGTAAACTAAATCTATGCACAGTTTGGCTCTTTTATCCACAAGAAATTAGAAAACAGAAACAAATCATCATATTGCCTTAGCTGCCCTGTTTCTAACTGTACTTCCATTTGTAACATTTTCTCTGTAGCAATTTCAGAGGCATAAAGTTGTACTAGCTTTATTCAGAGTGTGAAACACCGTGTTCCTATGTCCCAGTCACTTCAGGAGGCAATAAGCTATTGAAATATAATGTATTAGAAAGCATCGTTCAGTTCAATTCAATTTCATTCTATTCTGCAGATGTTTCTAGAACACAACAGACATTTCTAGAATAGCAAGGTACTACGATGTGGGGAACTTAGAGATGAAGAGCATAAGTGATATGTTTAAGAGATGTAAGCAGATTACTATAGGAACAGAGTTGGGTATCCAATGCACCTGACTCTGAATCCTGCTCTGTAACTTCCTGTGACCTTGAACATCTATGTAGCTTCTTCAGGCTTTTCTTTCCTCAGCTGTAAAAGGGAGAAGAAGAACACATCTTATCTCATAGGGTTGTTGTAAAGAGGAGAGGAAAGGTGTATACGCAGGATGGCTAGCGCTGAGGGCACAAGGTCATTGCAGCCTACTTTAAAGTGTGGAGCGATGGCTGAGACTCTAAGAAGACTGGATGACGGACAGTGAAGCCCTGGTGGTGACAGTGTCCATCACCAATGGGTGTGGCAAGGTGTCCTCTCTCTAGGACGTGCTCCATCACCTCTTCCTTCTGCTCCAGGCCGGAGGACACCAGAGCAGTGGTGATGACAAGCCTAGGAGAGGTGAGTTCAGTGCTACACAGGCTTGAGCTGCTTGGAGAATGAAGACCTCCCTGAGCCTCACTTTCTTCCTTTGACACATGGGGAGAAAATGCTTCCTTGAACTACTTCACATCATGGGTGGAAGAGAACTGACAAGACAGACAGGAAATGGCTCTGTAAACAGTAAGTTGCTGTACCAGTGCTAGAGATTGCTATCAGCTCCCCGAAAAGGAAGACCCAGAGGAAATCCCATCAATTACGGAGCTAACTGAGTTTTGTGTTACTCTTGCAAGGAGATTTCACGATAATGAGCTGGGGAGCAATTGCCATCCAGTCTGTAGCCTCTCAAAGTGTGGACCACGGATGGACCGGCAGCTTGTTAGACATGCAAGACATCCCCATCCCACATCTACCCAATCAGAACCTGCATTGTAACAAAATACCTGTGAGTCACAGAGACATCAAAGTTGGCAAAGCCTTGGTCTACAAGCCTTGGTGTTAAGAGAAAAAGTTGAGAGTGAGGAAATTAACCAGCACTGGATCAGAAGTTCTGTGATCCTGGAGGAGAAAGGATGTGTGACCTGCACACACCTTCGGGGCTTTGGGGTTGCTTGGGACAATGTCAGAATTACAGACGGTAAGAGAAGGGGAGAAAAAGGAAATGTCGTTACTCAGGAAAGGCTCCACAAAAGATGGGAGTGGTAGGCAGCTGTGCCTTCAGTCGCTGGGTGGTTCAGCTCCTGTGGTCTCGTCACTCCTGGAACCAGCTGTTCAGGTGTTCCTTGGGGAAAATCCAGGCAGAAGAGCTGTCTCACCTGAGCCCAACTCCTTTCAAAGACCCTAATGATCTCAATCAACATCACAAAGGCTTCTAATGAGGAGACAGCACTTAGGAACTCTTTGTTATCAATTAGTTAATCATTAGGTCAACCCGAACTTATTGATGGCTGGACTCACTACACTTAGAGGCACCCTGACATTTTTACTGTTACAGATAAATCAGAGGTGGAGCCCATTGTCTGCCCAGGCATTTTCAGGCTTTCTTACCTTTCATCTAGGGGTTCCTATTGCTGGGAAACCATTCTCTTCTCAATTTAATGCTCAATGGGCTCCTTATCCTTTAAGACTTAGGTCAGTGGCCACCTTCTTAGTGTAACCCTGATCTCAGTGGAACTCTCAATCAGTTTGGGGTAAGAGTGCACATGGATTCTGAGGGCTGGAATGGGAATTTTTCCCCTTACAGCGCTCAGGGACTCGCATTCTCCATGGGACCCCATGGAAAGTCTTGGTGTAGCAGGGAAAGGTGTTCAGCATGCCCAGAGGATGCCTCCTCTGTGGCTGCCACTTTCTAGGTGTTTTATAGTGATCGATTTATGTCATCTTCACAAGGACCTTCCTGGGTACATATTGTCATTTCCATTTTACCCACAAAGAAAACCGAGGCTCAGTGGAGCGAGGATTTATACACAACTTTCTCCAACTCCCAAACTCTGCTCCTTGGACCTCTGCAGGTTAGGGGAGGGGGAGGAAGGGGGAGAAGAGGGAGGGAGACCTTGTTTATGATGGGAGTCCCCTGGGTAGTGTCTCCAGGCTCCCGGATCGACCTGGAAGTTCAGCTGGAGGGAGTGTGTATGGCTTCTTCTAATACGGGCCACTGAGACCATTGGCCATCTCTCACTGTTTGGTGGATTGCTGTTGGGTGGAAATCAAGATCCTGTAACTTCAAACATCTGGATGGACTGACATGGGAGGTCCCTTCCAGCTACAACACTTCACAGTACCATGAGACTAAAGGGAAAACATAGCTCCTTTTTTTTTCTTTCTTGACTAGATATTCTCTCTTTCCTTCTTTCTTTCTTTCTTCCCCCTCCCATCTCTCTTTCTTTTTAAAGTGGGTGTATTTAGCCATTATAACTGGTTAGAAGCCAGAGATAGTTAGACGTCTTCTGGTTGGAACAGAAATAGCCCTGTTAGCCATGGCCTGCATCCAAGCTCCTGAACAGCGCCCCCCCCCCGGCCCACACCGCCCCCCAGAAGATCTCCATATAAATGGTTCCTTCAGGACTCCCTTTGAATGCTTTCTTGGTCCTGGGGGTCTGAAATGGAGCCAATTTGAGAGAGTTCCAGGCATTTCCCACAGGGCCTCCTTCCCAAAAGCCTTTCAAAGCATCCTCTCTAACTAGGGGCTCCAGCCACCGTAAGGAGTTTGGAAAACTTGCTTTCAGGCTCCTGACACCTTTGCCCCTGACCCTTGAAAGTGTTCAGAACTGTCTGGCTTATCCTCCTGTGCAGAGACAGTGCCCAGGACGGTAACTGGCACACAGCAGTTTTGCAATAAAATGTTTGTTAGTTTTAACTGTGAAATACATTGGAACTGTGCTGTTATCTTCTGGAGCTGAGGCCTGTGCAGGATTCCCAAGTACCCTGACTGTAGAAGGATCTCTTGGTGTCTCTCCAGTTACTAACAATGAATGGATGAAATAAACGAGTGACTTATACATGCTCCTAAATGTAGAGGAGAACATTTCAGTCAACTTGCTCATATTCCCAGTATCCACAGCAAGGATGTGAGATGTGGGGATATTGTGCGTCTATTAAAATGACAACAACAGAACGAAAGTCACTTCTGCAAAGCACAGTAGGGAGAGGGATGGACTCGGCAGAAGTGAGTTTGAATTCATGCTTTCTTTCCGTCAGGATGTCTTCAGATAAGTCGTTTGGTCTCTTTGGACCTCAGTTGCCTCACCCCTGTTAGTTTTCTTAAAAGGCCTTTGCTCAAATGAGATAATAAATATGAAAATACTTTGCAGAGTATAAGGTTAATCATATTTTCATTTACTTAGGCTAATTTTTAGAGGCTGACAAACTGGGCATTAAAAAAAAACAAACTCTAAATGACCCCAACCTGAATTAGTAATATTTTACAAATGCCTATGTAAAAGGTGGGGTAGGCCGCTGAGGCCCAGGGAGGGTTAGCAACCATCCAAGTCCTTACAGCCATGGTAGCTGGCCCAAAGAATAGTTCTCCAGAATCTCAAACTCTGTGTTCCTGTTTTCTTCTTCCCGTGGGCCGGAAGAGCAGTCAGTGTACACCAGCTTGCTTTCTTCCCAATGAGGTCACCATAGTGCTGTGTGGCCTTGGACAAGTCTCCTGCCTCCTCTGGGTCTCTGCTTCCCCATCTATAAACCTGAAGATCTCGAGGTCCCTGCCTATTCCAATCATTCAGAATTCTAGTTTATATTCACCAGAAGACCTTTTTAGGAAGAGTATGCTCATTTTCAAAATCCAAATCTCCCCTTGGATTGAATTGATTTCTTCTTCCCCTGGGCTAGTAAGGACTTTTAAGTTCAGTTATAGCACATATCCTACTATGCTGTGGTTTTCTCAAGGGTGAAGGTAGGAAATATACCTGACAAGTATTTCTTTGTATCTTCTGAAGACCCTAACACAGAACTGACACAGAGCAAGTGTGCAGGAAATGTTTGTTGCATTGAAAACCCATCACCCAGTGGGTCCCCACCTTGATAACCTATTCTATCACTGTGAAAATGGTAATTAAGAAAACTCTAGAGAAAAAAAAAAAAACATGGAAAAATGACTTAAGATATAAGACTGATGAAAACAGCAGACACTGAGATGGTCTCCACAGTCTAATTAAACCATAAAATGCACACAGGGTAAGAGTGGAATAATAACATAATAATAATATCACCAGCAGCTAATATCTATTGAGTTTATATATGTCTACTGATTTTCTATGCTTTTCAAATATATCATTTCACTTTATTGTCATAAAATCCTCACGAGGAATGTAACATTATTATTCCCATTTTACAGATGAGGACACTGAGGCCCAGGGAGGTTAAATTACTTGCTGTGGGTCATACAGATAGTAGGTGGCAGAGCTGGGTTGCACGTCTCAGCGCCTCCTGTGTGACAGGCATGTTAGCTACCCTATGGTGATTAATTCACTAGTCTTCGCTACAACTTTCTTGGGAGTTATTTTTATCCCTATTTTATACTTAAGAAACCTGAGACTTGGAGATGGATTTGGTGGAGCTGGGATTTGCTCTCTGTCGAACTGATGGTAGCAGAATATCAATGATAGAGGCTGGGTGATGCCCAGGCAAGGGTTTGGCCTTGCAAGGTCATTGTCCCTGGATTCTAAACCCAGTTCTGCTATCAGAAGCCCTGCGAACTTGGGTAAGTTGCTCAATCCTTCTGTACCTCAGTTTCTTCATCTGTAAAATGAAGATAATTTCAGGCAGCGACTATACCTTCTAGAAAATTCAACAGGATAATGGGCTAGAATCATAAAACCACGGGAGGCATGTGGAGAATGGCATCCCAGCTGCGGCTTCCGTGTTCAAGGGGTAGGAAAGCTGGGTGTACGGAAGACGGAGAGAGGGGAAAGGTGAGGAGAGTGTTCTCTAAATAGAGAGGCTGGCGCTCACTGTTACACAGCATAGCCCCGGAGACTGAAGTAACGCGGATTGTGCGTGATGTTTGGTTTCTAAAGTCGGCCTTATGTTATTCGATCGGTAAACATTTCAGATAGAATTTAAATATGGAATGAAAGAAAAAAGGAAATCAAATTCTGAAATTGGCTCACTCACTGTGGAATCTGAAAGTCATGGTTTTCTCACTGGTCAGGGAACAGCTCTATCGTATTGTTCTTGTTATCCTTTTGATAATGGTCATATTAATGAAATTATTAAAATCATTATTATCATTGATTATCGATTTGCAAAAATACTTTACCAACTGCAAGGCTCTCATTTATATATAAAGGAGGAAAGTCCATTAAGTAGCAGAGAGGTGGGTGCTGTCAGCTGGTGCTTGGCGGTGTTAATTGCCGCTCATTCTAACCTTATTATTAAAGAACGACCTCTGCTCTGCACACAGTAAGCCGCTATGTGAAAGTCACGCATCCTTGAAGTCGATCTGACTCCATTTCTTAGAACACTCCTACAATTTCCAAAAAACTGTTTATTAAGCATCTACTCTACCCTCAGCACAACGGCCAGCTTTTTGGGAGAATAAGAAACAGTAAACGATGGGGTCCCTGATCTCAAAGCTCTTAGAGTCTAAATGAGGGTAGTAGAGGCACCACATGAAAAATATAGGGATTTGAAATTGGATGATATGACATACACCTTTCTTTTCTTTTTTGAAATAGACTATTTTTTTTTTTTTACAGAAGTTTTGGGTTCACAGCAAAACTGAGAGGAAGGCACAGAGATTTCCCACCAACCCCCCTATTTCCTAACATGCATAGTCTCTCCTGTGAGCAACAGTATATTTGTTACAATTGATGGATCTGCACCGATACATCATTATTGCCCGAAGTCCACAGTTTACATTAGGGTTCACTCCTGGTGTTGGACATTCCACCGGTTTGGGCAAATAGATAATGACATGTGCCCATGATTACAGCATCATACAGAGTATTTCCACTGCCCTATAGTACTCTGTACGCCACCCATTCATCCCTCCCTCCCCCTGGCCCCTGCCCACCACTCATCTTTTAATGCCTCCGTAGTTTGCCTTTTCCAGAATGTCATATAGTTGGAACCGTACAGCGTGCAGTCTTTTTAGATTGGTTCCTTTCGCTTAGTAATACACATTTAAGTTTCCTCCATGTCTTTCCATGGCTCGATAGCTCAGCACTGGGTAATATTCCATTGTCTGGACGTACCACGTGTTATTTATCCGGTCACCTACTGGAAGATGTCTTAGTTGCTTCCAAGTTTTGGCAGTTATGAATGAAGCTGCTATAAATATCTGCTGTGTGACATCGAGAAAGTTCTTTTATGTCTTTGAGCGGCAAGTTGTTTATCAAATACAGATAGTAATAGAGGTGGGATAACATAAAGTTATGCACTTGGACTGGAAACAGGCTGGGCTCTGATGGTGGCGCTGACACTTACTAGACCTTGTGGCCACATCACTGGACTTCCAATGAGGGTGAATAGTTCCTGCTTCATGAGTTCGCTATGAAGATTAAATTAGTTAATAGTGTAAAGCGATTAGAACAGTGTCTGAAAAATGGTAAATACTAAGGGTTTGTTAAATAAATGAAATAAATAATGCCCATCTCACAGTATTGCTTTCAGTGTTAAATGAAAGAGCATATACATTACCCAGTATAGGACGTTTCATATGAAAGACATTCAATTAATGTTCTTTCTTTGTTCTTGTTCTTCCTTTCAAAGTACAGCACCAAGAGCATTTCTGCCTGCTGCTGCATAAGTGGTGTAGACCACGGCTCCCAAACTGGACAGAACATCAGAATCATTGGGGAAACTTAAATATTCCCAATCCAAGCACACCCTAGACGAATTAAATCAGAGGGGCTGCAGATGGAATCCAGGTATTAGTGTTTTTCCAAACGCTTCTTGTAATTCCAACGTGCTGTCAAGTTGGAGAACCAGTAGTACACAGATCATCGGGGTTCTGGCAGGGTCCTGGAAGTGGCGAGGGAAGGTTTCTTGAAGTTGATGTCCCTTTTTTTGGCTCCTAGAGGCTGTCCCCTCGGCTCAACCCACCTCAGAAGCTGAGTTCATACCTTCAACAAATTGTTATTGGCACCTGGGGTGTGCAAGGCACAGAGCATGCATCCCTGAGCAAGCTGAGCCAGTCCTGTCCTGTTGGGGCTTACCCTAGAAAGTGGAGATGGACATACATGTAAATGAATGAGTATCGGGACATCCCTGGGGGTCCAGTGGTTAAGAATCCACCTTCCAGGGCTTCCGTGGTGGCGCAGTGGTTGAGAGTCCGCCTGCCGATGCAGGGGACGCAGGTTCGTGCCCCGGTCCGGGAGGATCCCACATGCCGCGGAGTGGCTGGGCCCGTGAGCCATGGCCGCTGAGCCTGCGCGTCTGGAGCCTGTGCTCCGCAACGGGAGAGGCCACAACAGTGAGAGGCCCGCGTACCGCAAAAAAAAAAAAAAAAAAAAAAGAATCCACCTTCCAACGCAGGGGATGCGGGCTTGATCCCTGGTCGAAGAACTAAGATCCCACATGCCGCAAGGCAACTAAGCCTGCGCACCGCAACTACTGAGCCCGCGCACCGCAACAAAAGATCCTGCATGCTGCAACTAAGACCCGGTGCAGACAAATAAATTAAAGAATGAGTATTATGTTGAGAAGCATAGAGATAAGTGCTGCAAACCAAAGAGAACAGTACAGGGTGACTGGTGAGTTCAGAGGGCTTTTCTGCTACGTTGATATTGGGCTGAGCCCAGAGAGATGACATGGTAGGGTGGGTACTATGAAGAGCGTTCCAGGTGGAGACCACAGCTTTGTGTGTCGAGGGGTGGAAAGGCCGTGAAGCTGGTGTACAGTAGCTAGAGCAGCAGCCCGGACAGGAGCCTGGAGAGGCAGGGGCCTGGGCTGACAGGGCCTTTTGGAGATGCTGAGGATTTTCTTTGGGTTTTATTTGAGGTGCCATAGGAAGCGTCTGGAGGCTTCGATGCAGGACAGTGATGTGATCTGATGTCCGTATTTCAAAGATGATCCCTGCTGGGTGGAGTGTGGAGGGTTAAGTGTGAAGAGTGAATGTAAGGAGAACAGTTAGGAGGTTACAGGTGCAGCCAGAGCAGGAGATGCTTGTGGTTTGGGTGAGGGGACAGCAGTGAAGAAAGATGTCGGTCATCAGATTCTGGATGTGCGTTTATATTATTTTTTTAATTATTTAAAAAAATTTTTAATTTTTATACAATTTTTAAAGGTTAATTTCCATTTACAGTTATTACAAAATATTGGCTCTATTCCCCGTGTTGTACAGGACATCCTTGAGCCTACCTTACACCCAACAGTTTGTACCTCCCCTCCCCCACCCCTATATTGCCCTTCCCCGGATGTGCTTTTGTGGAAGAGACAATGGGACTTGCTGATGGATGGGACAGAGAGGATACAGCAAAAACACGATCAAAATGACTCCCCAGATGGTGGACCTGAGCATCTGAGTGGATGGTGCCCGTCCTCGATGGGGAAGACTGTGGGAAGAATATTTAGGGAGAGTGTGGTCTGGATGTCTTGGGGCTGGTACCCGTGGCTGGGCTGGGAGGAGGGGTAGGATTATTAGCTCCTGTGCTGATATATGGGGATACCAGGCCCACTCAGAGTCTGTCCCGTGGTCCTTTGGTCCAGGAACATTTGGGAGAAAGTGTGATCCCACCTCCAAACATCCATGAAATGTCCACAAATGACATTCCAAATGCTGTGCAGAAGAGTAGGTGGGAACATGTATCCATCCTCCAGAGAGGTTTAAACCATTCCTTTTTTTTTTTTCCCCTCCTTTTCTTCAGAAGCAGAGCTGAGCTCGGTTGCCTCAGCAAATCCATCTCAGGAATCTTAAAGCTGAGCTTTGAATTTCTTTTCCAGAGACTTCCTTGAAGCAGCACAGTGAAAAAAGCCCTGGGCTGGAGCCTAACTGCCTGGCTTTGTGATCTTGGGCGAGTCACTTAACCTCTGCGAGCCCCAGTTCCTTCATCTGCAGACGAGGCGTTGGATGGGGTGTTCTCAAGGGTCTCTTTGAGCTCTAATGATCTGGTTTCTTAAAGCAGATTCCTTCCTCGGCTCCTATTAAAGCGAGGCAGAGAGAGGAGGGGAGGGTCCCTGCCTGCATCAAAGTGTGCCCTCCTGGAGCCCCCTCGCCTTCTGCGGTGGGACTTTCTCATCCTGCCTTTGACAAAGTCAAAGGCGGAAGAATGTGATAATGAAAGACTTTTGTGGATTCTGACATGGGAATTGATCTGTCCTCCTTGTGCACCTACTAAGAGCCTGAGCCTAAGCTGGTAATGGAGAACTAGAGATCATTAATCAAAAGAAGGAAGGAAGGAATTTAAAAAGAAAAAGATGAGTCATTTTCTCCTCTCAGGAAACATATTCTCATCATCCCGTAAAACATCACATCATTGAGCCCTTACTGTGCGCTAATAACTTCATATGAGATAAAGGTGTTATATCATTTAATTCTCTTTTAAGATGCTAGATTCCTCCTTTTTATCAGTTTTCGGAATGACTTTGTACCCGAACAACATCTAAGGTGAACAACGACACTTTTAAAGTGTTTATGAACTCATAGATTTTTGTATAGGTATTGATTTCAAATTTCATTCTTTTTGCTTATTTTTGCTTTTATTCCTCAAATTGTGTCTTTTTCAGTTAGGGGCAATCCTTCACATTGGCTTCTGTAACCCTTTGGACACAACCCCAGCAATCTTTGAGAGCTTCCTTGCTATCTGGTACAGCATTATTTCATCCTTACAAAAATCCCAAAGAGATAGATAACTGTTATTATTGGCATTTTACAGATGATAAAACTGAGAATTGTTGAAGGCCTTAAGGTGGAGTTGGGATTTGATCTTCACTTGGATTCCAAAACTCTTAACCATTACACCGCATAATCAATTTGAAGAGATAAGATGAACACAAAGGAAATAATCAGTAAATAGCAAAGAGTGTGTTAACTTAATTAACAAGGATGCCATTTGAATGAGTTGGTTCTAACGTCTTAAGTAGCCTAGGAAGCAGAGCAAACCTGATCCTATATTGCCTCAAGGTTAAGAAATCCAAACCCAAAGACAACCAAGCGTAAATAGCCAACTAGGCTCTCCTGAATAAGGCAACTGGGTGGGTTAGAGACAATCAAATAATTTTCTTGCTTGGCTTCCTTGTCTTCTTTATAAAAGTCTTGCCCCGGCTCCTGTCAGTGGACTGCTGTCCGCTTTTTGTTTGGTGCTGCCTGACGGGAATCAGTTTTTGCTCAAATAAACACTAAAAAATTGTCATATGTCTCAGTTTATTTTTTAACAAGTGGCATATGTCTTTTGATTGATTCATTAAACATCTATGAAGTTCCAGTGATATGCCAAGTACCATGAGATGAATAAGACAGGGTTCCTGGCCTCAAGGAGCTCATGTTTCATTAAAGGCTGACCTTTGTGGTCATGACAATGGGGAGGAAAGGAATTCAGTGTGGACTGGGGAGGCCCAGGAGACTTCTGGGATGGGATTAGATCCGGCCTCAATCTGCCTGATTAAAGACTTTTCGGGGGAAGAGGCATTCCAGGCAGAGGATGACATGAGCAAAGGCCCAGAGGCAGGACCCAGCCTGGCAGAGGGGTTGGCAGGGCCCATGTGGTCTCAAGTCACTCATCTTCCATAGGCTTGACTCCAAGAAGAGTGGGGATCATAGATCAAGAATGCTATGAAAATGAGTCTTTCTTTTTTGGCCGTGCCGTGTGGCTTGTGGGCTCTTAGGTCCCCAACCGGGGATTGAACCCTGGCCCCTGGCAGTGAGAGCACCGCGTCCTATCCATTGGAGTGCCAGGGAATCCCCGAAAATTACCCTTAAATGGCAAAAAAACTTTCAGTTCTGCGTTCTAGGGAAGGCCAAGGATTATGGGAAGATTCTGCCCCACCACCCCAAGCTCTTCAATGTCTTTGTTTTGTATTTTTTATTAAACTCTTCCCATGCACAATGAGAACGGCAGCCCATTTTGCATGGGAACTGGAGTGGTGCATGTGCTCGTGTTATGTGAGCTCTCAGAGGGTGGAGACTGCATCTCACTGGTCTCTGTATCTTCAGTGAACACCATATGGGTTGGCTTTTAATCATTTAAAAAAACTGAAATAAATTTTCTTTCAAAACATTTATACCATTTGATTGGATAATTCCATTATGTGTCCCTGAGAATCTACGGCAAAGAAATCATCAGGGATATGGATGCAGCTTTCTGCCAATGATGTTCATCATAGAAGTATTCGTATCAATAAAGCATAAGAACCAACTTAGACATGAATGTTTAATCACACCATGGTCCATTCTGTGCTATTCTAGGTATGATTGCCTTTAAACCTATTGTAGGAATTCCGTGGTGGCGGAGCGGTTAAGAATCCGCCTGCCAGTACAGTGGACACGGGTTCGAGCCCTGGTCCGGGAAGATCCCACATGCTGCAGAGCAACTGAGCCTGTGCGCCACAACTACTGAAGCCCGTACGCCTACTGAAGCCTGTGCACCTAAAGCCCGTGCTCCGCAACAAGAGAAGCCACCGCAATGAGAAACCCGCGCACCGCAACCAAGAGCAGCCCCTGCTCGCTGCAACTAGAGGAAGCCCACACGCAGCAACGAAGACCCAACGCAGCCAAAAATAAATAATAAATAAATAAATTTATAAACCTATTGTAGATGTTAAGAATCATGGTTGTGGGGAGTTCTTAATCACATGAGAACATTGTTAGGCTATACTGTTGAAACATTCAGGGTATGAAATTGTGAACACAAAATGACCCTAACTGTATAAAAACAAAGGCATAGGAAGAAGCCTGGCAAGAAATACACCAAGAAATACACCAATCCCTTCTCTGGGATGGTTGCTATCTTCTCCTTTTTGCTTCTCTCCATTTTGTAAAATGGGTGAGCCTTTCTTTTATAGTACACAAAACAAAAGCGATATAAAGGACAATCATTGTTCTTCTTTACCTACTGACTCAATGTTTTGACAAGTTAAAAGCTGAGTGTTATTTTTGTTACCTAAAACAGAACAGGGAAGTCAGGAGGGGTGATGGATGCCTTTGGGAAGGGTGGGTGGGTTGGAGGTGGGATGGCCCAGCAGAAATTCAGGAAAAGGGGTGAGGTCACCAAGTGGGTGAGGTGATGGCCCCACCTCGGTGGCTCCTAACCCCTGTTCTACGGCTACCTGAGGAGGTAGCTGGGCCAGTGCTGGTGGAAACTCCGATTTTCCAGTCATTAGGGGCACAGTGGGCTGGGCCACCAGCGGCGGAGGCTTTGATCTGGTTAACCTCGCTGGGGGTCAGGCGGCTCTGACCCCGGCAGTGTTCTCACTCTAAAGCCTCAGCCGGGTCACCACTCCCATTGTTCCAGCGGCCGACATTAACTCCCGGGCCAGAGAACAGGGCCGGCTCCTCACCGCCAGCCTCCCACCCAAGTGGGCCAGCTTTGTTCCCTCCCCATAGGCCCCCATTGTGCGTCCTCAGGGGGAGAAAGCCCGCGTTCATTTCCGTACTCTAATGGCTCCATCCTCTTCCAGCCCATAAGCATTTTGTCACTGTGACCCCAGAGGTTATTCAGGCCTTTTGATCTTGCCTACCTAGAGCCCGGCTTCTCAGCTGCCATAAGGGGCCTGACCCCCGACCCAGAGGGTGTGCCCATCGTGTGACTGGGCCCCGGGCACGGAGGCACTTAGCTAGCGGGAAGAGGGGGCAGGAGTTGGACACCAGCGTGGAATGGATTCTCGTGGGAGGTACTTCAGTCTTTCTCTTCACCAAAGCCCTCTCTTCTCAGAATGCAAAGGCCTGAGGGCCTGGGGGCTTCTTCCTTCTGGGAAGGGGTGAGGGGGGCTTTTTCTAAAGCCTTTAGGCCTCCACAGTCCCACCCCTGCTGCTTGGCTGTCCTATCTTCCACCCTTGGTCCCAGCACACTCCCCAGAATTCTCTATTTGCTTCCTATCCCCTGGAATGTTCTGGCCTCCCGGACCCTCCACAAGTTGTCTGCAGCCTCCACACTGCTGTAGCCCTTCCCACCTCCGGAGCACAGGCGGTGGCAACTCCTTCCCCTCCCACTGGGCCCCCCATGACTGAGCTCCTTGAAGGCGGGCACACGTTTTCTTCCTTTTTAGATCCCTCTTTCCGCAGCATGCCTCCAGCAGGGGCCTGGGACCATGACCCGGTAGCATTTAGGCACTTCAAGCCAGGTGTGGAGTGACTTCTGATAATTTCAGAAGGAGCTTTATAGAAGAGACAGGAATAAATATGGCTTAGGGACCAAAGTCTTCTGAATCAGGTGCTAGGGGGTTGAGAGGTGGTAAATGTATTTCAGAAGGGTTTTGGTGAGTTTTTTTTAAAACATCACAAGGATCAAATCATATGCTCACTTATTCCTACAAACAGGAATTGAACACCTTCTCTGGATAATTATTAAATTGCTGCTAGCACTGGGAACACAGAAAGGAAAACAATTGCAGTCCCTGTCCTTGATGGGCTCCCATTCTCGTGGTGGTAGCAGGTACAAGGTAGTGCCTGGTAGGGAGGACAGCATGAACCATCAGAGGTGTGATGACAGGTGGACTCATATGCACGTTGAATTCTGCATGGAGACAGGAGGAGGTGACCTTTAAAGGGAGGGTAAAACCTATTGAGACAGATGTGAAATGATCACAATAAGTTTATTATGCAATACTGTACAGTCTAGGAAAATTAATCCATTTCCTCCAAAGCGAATAATCTCAATGCAAATTCCAGTTAATGGCTTTGAGGAAACTACACTGAAGCATCAGAGAGCAAGTTAAATACAGTCTTTTCTGTCTGCTTCTGGACAGCCGGACGCCCTTTATTGACATTTGTCCCTGTGCCTCTTCAGGAAATCTGGGCTTGCCCATAGGCAGCTGGCCACACTGCCCTTCCTCTGGGTAGGAATCTACCTATAGTTTCCTCCACGGCGGGGTGGAGTCTGTTCTTATTCTATCAGCTACTCCTTTTCAGCCCAGATTTAAAACTGTCCGGAAGGTAAGCACCCATTCATTCATTCCTATCCAATCAATAATCTCTTCTTTGTCAGTCAAGTCATTTTCATTTATTCATTCCACAAATACTTTACTATGTGCTTGGAACTGTATTAGGTTCAGGAGATATAAAATGAATACACAGTGATGTCTGTCCTCCAGAACATTCTTTTACCGAGGGTCTCTTACAATGCCACCCAGGAAGTGCTGTGATGAGGGAAACACAGTGTATTAGGGGAACCTTATCTGGGAGTATTCAAGGGAAGCAAAGCTTTGCTAGATGAGATTATACTTGAACAATTCTTGAAGGCCAAGGAAATATCCAGGTGTGGAAAAGGGGTGGGTTGGAGGATTGTGTTTGAGGCCAGAAGGAAGTTGGGTTAATGAGGGAGACCCTGGAAACAGTGGGGAGCTTGGAGCAGGAACCCAGGGCAGCCGGGAGTGGGCTCTGGCCCTTGTTTCTGAAAGGCCCTGAGGGCAGGAGGTATGAACTCCCTCTGCTGGAATCTCCCACTGTGTCCTGGGGGTGGATCCTGCTCTGCCCACAGCCTCCTGACAGAGGTTGCCTGCCGTGCTCTGGGTACCACCTCTGTGTATGCCGCTTTCACATAGAACTTAACCTCTGTCACTGGTAAGACACCCCAGCAACAAGCAAAAGCCTCACCGTCCTCCAAAACGTTGCATTGTTTATACAGGTGATTTCTGAGAACATTTACTGGCTTCACACTGTTCTGTATTCTGTTGGGTGGCATCCTCCACCACTCCCCTACTGCCCACCGGATACGCGATAGATGCCTCTGAACGTGCTGTCTGGATCTGAGGAAGAAAGAGAATTATTTGCCTTTCTCATAAGGAAAAGCTAATTACTAGAAGGAATCCCAGCATAATTACACAGTTAGGCTTCGTGTCTTTGTACACATCACTTCCTGACAAAGACATCCCAGTTAGCCTGTAGCCATTTGAAGGAGGAGGTGGGGGTGATCATTTCTGGTTCTCTCATCCTGTCGCCTGCCCCTGACGGATGGCCCTTTAAGGCAAGTGAACTGAGCTAGGTGCCTGGGTGATAGGAAGTGGAGAGTGGAAACTTACAGATGTTTGGTCCTCACAGTAACCCTCTAAGGGAGTTATAGATGGTTCCACAGGTGAGAGTGCAGCCCTCAGGGAGGCATGTCACTTGCTTGGGGTCTCTGCCCATGAATTAGAGTTGAGATTTGAAGTCAGGTCTCTGGTTGGAAAGCTTGCCCTTTTCCCCAGGATGGCCTCACTGTTGGACGTTGACTTGGCTGTTGGGAGGGACCCCGTGCAATGTGGCAGTGTGGCCAGGAAGGAGAGGAGGAACTTGCTTCTCAGTGTGGCCTGGCCCAGCTGGCTGTGAGCTGGAGTTGAGGGCTGGGCTGGGGCTAGGCCACGAAAGGAGGGAAATTGGGAATTCCCTGGTGGTCCAGTGGTTAGGACTCCACACTCCCACTGCAGGGGGCGTGGGTTCGATCCCTGGTCAGGGAACTAAGATCCTGCAAGCCGTGCGGTACAGCCAAAAAAAAAAAAAAAAGAAAAGAAAAGAAAAGGGAAAGGAGGAAAATGTTCAGTGTGATTGAACACTTATTGTGTGTACATGGTTAAGTGTAGGGGTAGAGGTAGTCACACCTCTGGCAGGCAGGGCGGGACCAGAGGTGTTTTCCTCAGTGTAAGGGGGTCTCACTGGTGGGCCTTCCTTTCCCCGTTGGTCCATCCTACTCCCAGTACAATGGTGACCAGCTGACAGGGAGGGAAACCTCCATAGAGGAGGGCCCACAGGCCTTGAAGTCTGCATGGTTTTCTCCACAAGGAGAAACAGGCCAGGAGGCAACGTGAGGATATTCCAAGGAAAGAGCAAAGAATTGAGCAAAGGCCAGTGCATAGTGTTGCTGGAAATGAGCAAAATAAAGGGTAGGCACCATTTTGCTGAGTGAGGGGTGACTGCCGACCACGATCTCATAGACCCACTGTCATCTCTCACCTGGGAGGGGAAGGGATTGAATCAGGTGATTCTGAAGTTTCTTTCCTACTTTGACACTTTGTGAGTCGATGTTTAAATATATTTAAATATTTTAAGTGCTGTTTGGACACATCTGTTGAGGATCTTCTTCATGCCCTTTGGTCTAGTGATATCACTTCATGACATCTTTCTAAAGGCAACCTACAAACAAGCATGTTCATTACAGCGTTGTTTATAATGGAGAAAAATTGGGAATAACCTAGAGATCCAACAATAGGGGATTTACTACATAAACAATTCTTTTATACTTCTTAAAAATTTTATATTGTTTTTATACTAAAACAATAGGCTTTTCTACAGTTATTGAAGGGATATTTATGAAGACTATAAAAACAGAGGGAAATGGTTATGTCATAACATTGAGGACTGTACAATTGTGCATTTAGCCATGATTATGAGAAAACACAATCTCACAGAGCCGCAGACACACAATTACGCATGGAAAAAAATTAGAAAGCAGCATTCATGGTGGCCTTCTTTGACTGATGGAACTCTAGGGGCTTAAAAAATTAATTTCACTTTTCTAATAGGAAAGATAAACATTATAAATATATTTTTAATATGAAAACACAAATAATGGCAATAAAAATAACAACAAAAACTCTAGTGCCAGGGCCAGACTAGTTGCATCCGTGACTTGGAAGAAGGCATCTTCAGGCATCAGAAGAGTGGTGGGCCGGGTGGTAGTGGGGAAGTGCTTGAGACAGTGGTGGTTGGCGGGTGTTGGATCCCAGTCCCCAAAGCAGGTTTCTCAGTGAAATCAACTCCTCAGAGGCTCTGAAGGAGGCACCCGGGGGTAACAGCGAGTCACGAAAAGAGTCGTGAAAGTCTGTCTCCCCAGGGTTTTGTGAAATGTTAACACGGCCTACCTTCTGTCTTTAAACTTCTTGGGAAACAGCAGAGGCTGACAGTTTTCACAGCAGAGCCTAGACTTTGGGTCAGAGATTCAGGCTCAAATCCTGCTTCTACTTTTTTTGTTTTTTTTCTTTTAGGTCACTCTGTGTGTCATATGGGATCTTAGTTCCCCAACCAGGGATTGAACCTGTGCCCCCTGCAGTGGAAATGAGGAGTCTTAACCACTGGACCACCCGGGAAGTCCCCTGCTTTTACGTACTTCTAATTCCTTCTGGGATCTTGGCTTTCATCCATCAAAGAGGGCATTACAACAGGGACCCCAAAGAGGTAGGCAGGGAGATTTCAGTGAGGAACTGTCCGCCAAGTGCCCCACTCAGAGAAGGGACTCAGCCCAAAGTAGCTCACGTTCGTAAGTTTCTTCTTAGCTGACTTGCACTGCTTCCTCTTTGTGGGTGAGAAATGTGTGTCTGGTGGTGAGCTCTTGCTGTGATGATCCCAGTTTTAAATTGGCCAGTTTGGTTAATGACCTCGCCTAGCAGGCAGGCCTCATTGTGTGAGCAAGCACTAAATTAGTCCCACAAAGGAAATTGCTTTACTGATGTCCAGCACTGACACCAATGAGAAGGTCCCCCTCCCCCCAAGACAGAGCTGACGGCCAGTCACTTCACTCAACTGGCCAAGTGTTTCACGAGATCTGAGGACTGGAAGGAAAACCAGCTTTTACGGTGGCCGGCTAGGCTCCTGGGAAGGCGAACTGCTGTGCACTTCTGCTCTGGTCTTCTACCTGCCTGGTACCAGTTCAGTGAAGAGTTTTCTATTCCTTGGATATAAGCAAGACCTCCCCATTATTGCCGAATGGGGATTTCAGAAAGGTCGATGATACATATTTTCTGACCAGATGGCTCTGAGAAGCTCTGGCAGCCCTAAGATGACCCAATAATCTGGAGGCTTAGATGGTGAGGATTTGTGAGGTTATGAGGGAGGCTGCTGTGTCTAGAAAGAACAAGCTAATTAATACCTGCCATTCCATCACGATAGCTCCAACTTCTCAGAGCCTAGAAGGATGCTTCCCTTTTTCAAAGGTAGACTGTCTTGGGAAGGTCAGATCCTACGCCGTTATTAGTTACCGCTCATAGGTCAGGTTAATAGGGACACATCAGGATAGGGTGCTGCCTAGGTTCTGAGAAGTAGGGCTGGGCAAAAGTGAAACCAGGTAGCAGAAGAGTAGTGGAGGCACTGTAGACCAGCCTTCTCTGATCCCCTGGGCTTTAGGTTTCACCCACTTTTAAATTTAGTGTAAGTTAAGGCGTAAAGCAAGATTATGGTTAAGGCGAGAGAGAATCGAGGAAGACATCTCGAATGAGAGATGGGGGGTATGGGATGGGGTCAGGGAGATAGAAGGCACGAAGGCATGAAGCATGGAGGGCAGGGCACCAGCTGTTCATCCAGGAAGTGGTGTGTGTGTGTGTGTGTGTGTGTGTGTGTGTGTGTGTGTGGCTGAGATGACATCCAGAGCCACTTTCAGCCCCAAATAGTTTGCCTTCTTAGGGTCCAACTCCTGGGAAGGAATCCAGGGATGACTCTTCTTGGAGTGACAGCTGTGGTCCAGGTCCTGAGCCTTCCGTCCGCCCACCAGCAAAGGCAGGCTTCGCCCTCTGCCATGGAGTGGCTGCTTCTGAGAGGCTGATCTCTTGTGGACGCCAAAGCCTCGGTTGTCACAGAGTCAGGAGGGACAGAGGAGAGAGAATTGGGAATTGCTGCAAAGTCAAATTCGTTACCCCACGAATAGTCAGACGTTCACATGCGATGCTGTGATATGAAGGCTTCTCATCTCTCTGTCTCCCCAGTCACCCTCTCACAAGTCTGAGCCATAATTCTAAGATGGGGAAACTGACGGGGGAAGTGACTTGTCCACCGCTAGCCCCAGGAAGAATTAGACTGAGTCCCTAAGTCTTTGTTTCCTTGACCTCCGGACCTGTGCTCCCCTCACTGTGTCACCCAGCCTCTGATCAGCCCCCCAGCAGGCAGAGCTCCTTGGCGTTTCCTGCCCCATGTGGACAATTGAGAGGATTTATTGTAGCTGGGATTTTGTTTCAAGCCTTTAATATGATTAGCAAACATCAAATATCAAAAGCTTATCTAGTAAACACCTCCCGTCCGTGCTGTCGATGTTATGGTCAGCTTCGGATTGAAGTCGAGTCACATTTCAAAACAGATGCAGTTTCAAGAGGCCAGAGCCAGGCCGCGCACATCTGCTGGCTGTGATCTTTCGTGTGCAGTAAATGGCATTGTTGGAGAGCTTGGCCGTAGAACGTCAGCCTGGTCAGCAGGACCTGCTCACAATGCCCGGAGCTTTCCGGGGGATTTGAAAAATGCAGTCGAGCACTCCGAGTCTGGCGTGCAGTCTGCCGGGGCGAGGATCAGTCGACTGGGACGTTCAAAGCAAATAGTTATTATCTTTGACCCCAATTCAAGCGATACTATTAGGAGAATTAGGGTTTCCAGGAATGAGGTTGCTGAGAGTGGAGGGAGACGGTGAGCATCTGTGAAATAAGATGATGCTGCCCTCCGTATCTTTCCATTGAAGCCAAAGGAAGCACACTTCCGTCCTTACCTTAGACGTGAAATTAAAAAAATAAAAAATTATTTTTCCCATTTATGAGTAAGTGAGGCATGAACCTACGTCAGGCTCAGCGTGTGTTTTCCCTCCGGTCCACGGGTATCGTGGCTAAATGCAGTGCCTTTTCTTGGACGTATCAGGACGAGAGGTTGGGCTCTACCTGGGGCCCACTGAGCCCTCCAGGTCGTCTTCAGGGAGGCAGGCTGTATGCATCTGCGTGGGAGCGCATGTGTATGTGAGAATGTGAGTGTGTGTGAGTGCCTAGTGGTTCCTATCACCGCAACACAACCACCGACATCACCTGAGTGGCTTTCTCTGTCTGCTGTTCACATGGGAAGAAGGAGATACTCTATCTGGGGGACGAATGTTTCTCGGGGCGCCACAACCCGTGGATTTGAGTGACCCACTCCAGCTGTTCCGGGGGCAGCTCCAAAGCTGGCTGTAGCCCGGCGGGTGGCAGGGTTGTTTGCACCGTGGAAAATGTGTTCCTAATGGGACAGCAGCTGCCACCCGCCAGAGCTCGAGGAGTTGGTGTCATGAGAGAAATTGTTTTCTGCTGTTGGGTCTGGCCGATTTCACCCATAAATGAAGATTCGCTGCTTCCAACAGCGGGGGCATCTCTTGTTTGGAGTCCTGGAAGCTGATCAGGAGGTGGGACTGATCTACTGAGAAGGTTAGCAAGTACTCCATGGAGAAACGTTTCAAGAGCGCGCTCAGGGTTTGAGTGGGGTCTGAACTGGGCTGACCCGGGTCCCACCTGTGGTCTGCAATGTTCCTGAAGATGCAAGTTACCTGGGTGTCTCAGGATGAACCCCACTGTAGGTGCTGCGGAATCCTGGAGGGGCGCGTGAGCAGAGGGGGAGGGGTGGGCTCACTGGAATGGGACGATGGAGGTGTGGGGCAGGAAGGGATTGTCAAAACTGCAGTTTCATCCTCAGATACTGCCATGGCCAATGGTTCAGATTATTGGCATCAGTATGTGGGCTGTTATCCTCGAGTTCAGTGAGGATTTCATTTTCTTTAATTCAGTTTTCAATTTTTTATCAAAGTTATACATGCGTGTAATTTGAGAAATTCCACAAGGTTTCTTAGGAAAAGCAAGTTTCCCCCAACCTCTCTCTCCCTGTTTCCTTTCCCCAGAGGTGATGACTTTTAACTATCTTGGTTGACTCACATTGTCTTGTTCCTTGTCTTTCAGTGACATATTGTTTCTTGCTGCGACAGTTTTAAGAATCCTCTATTGGCTTCCCACGAGAGAAGATGGACATTTAACTTCTTTTGTGATCATCACCCTACCCAATGTCTGTTGACAGAAACGTTGCATTCCTCCCTTACATCACAACTTTGGATACGGATGAGGAAAAGGGTGCAAGAGACAGAATATGGAGCCCAGACACCCCAAGCCAAAGGAAGATAAACGACTTCTCAGTTTATTGTGGCAAATGTGGAGTTTGGGGCTGAAAGGATCCAGGTAAAGGATGCTTGGGGCTTGCAGACCCCAAAACTATATGATGTCTTCCACCAGGCTGGGAAATCTCTAGAAAAGCTCAGTGTTGGGAAAGCGTGTCATTATCCAGCTTTCTATCCCTGGTGATGCTGTGTGAAAGGGAACCTAGCTGAGATTAGAAACACACTTTCTCCAGAGCTCAGGAGACCCCGGAGAGGTATGCGGGGGGCGGGTGGTACATAAATCATGGACGAGCTACGGCAAATGCATTCGAAGTGAGCCATCTGTTTCTGCTGCAGAACAGACCCACGAAAATGTGATTCTGACCACAAGGTCCTAGAAAAGGAAAGGAATTATTTACATTTATGACAGGCACCACACAGAGCATTGTCCTTGGCATCAAAATAGGTGCTCAAACCATATTTGTCTTCAATAAATGAAAGAGCTCCTTTGGCAGATAGGTAAACTGAGACTCAAAGAATTAGAATGACCCACTCCAGGTCTTATAGTAGATTAATGGCAGGGCAGGTGGAGGCACCCATGGGCTCTGCCTGCCTCCCTCCTTCCCTCATACTGATGTACTGAGGACCACTCAGGCCACGTGCTGTGTTAGGCACTATGGAATAAAAAGACAGGAAACCAGACCCTGAGCCAGAGGAGCTAAGAGTCTTTTCAGGAGACAAATAAACAAACAATTCAGGAGAGTATGGAGCGCGCTGTGACAGGGGCAAACTTACGCAAGGTACTTTGAGAAGAGAGAGGAGGGAGGGGAGAGCTGGTTTGGAGGATGTGAAGCCCCCAGGTACTGGTGTCAGACTTCGTGATGGGGTGTATGTGACTTTTCTTATTCAACTATTTCATTTCACATATGGGGACATTGAGGCCAAAGAGGTGAGTACATTTGCTCAGTTCTTCCTCAGAGGAACGGAGGAAGGCTTCCTAGAAAAAGGGATGATTGAGCTTGATCATAAAGGAAGAATACACTTCAGCTAAGAAGACTATGGTCAGCCTTCCATTACGTGATCACTTGACAGAATGTGCAAGGGTCACAGGACAGAGCCTGGCAGGAGGCCAGGAGGAGACTTACACATCTATTCACATGAGAGATGACAGGGGCTTCAACAAGCGGGACAGTAGCCAGGGAATGAGAGAGGGAAGGTGTAAGAAACACTTTGGTACAAGAACTGACATGACTCGGTGATTGGCCGGAGGCGAGTGGAAAAGGGAGGATGTGGACTGACTCCAGGATCCCTGACTCAGCCCTCCCGGACAGTGACACCATTCACAAGCAGAGGGAACACAAGAGATGAGGGAGGTTGGTGGGTAAAGAGGAGGAGTTCAGGTTTGAACTTGTGGATTTGACAGGTAAGCCGTCTAAGCAGAAGCGTTCAGGTGGCAGCTGGGGTTGAAGGGCTGCAAGTACAGAGACAGGGCTGAGGAGGGGTCAGAAGTTACGTTGACTGCTGACGCTGCAGAAAGAAATATCAGCCAGGGGCATGCGCAGTGAGAGAAGAGGTTTAAGGACAGACCCCGAGGAGCATCAACACGTAAGGGATGGTGAGAAGGAAAGTGCGTGAAGGTGTCTGCACAGGAGAATCCAGAGATAAGAGGAATTTCTCTCAATGAGAGAAAATCGTTTTCAGGAAGGAGATGATAGTCAGGGTGGCTAATATAGCAGGAAGGTCCGGAAAGGAAATGCCTGAGAAAGCCCATTGGGTTAGGCAATATGTTGGCAGGTGAGCTGGATGAGGGCGGTGTCAATGGGATGGTGGATGGTAGAGGCCAGAATTTAGTAGAGTGATGAGCCGTTGGGCAGCGGACTTCCATGCCACTTAGGAGCTCTGGCTGGCCTTGGGATGGGCAAGATTGGTGTGCTTGAGGATAGTAGTCTGCAGTCCTAGCTCGTTGAGAGTCGCTGAAGAGCTGCCCTAGAAGACCAGAGGATGGTAAATCCTTTCCACGTGATTCCAGCCCAGACTAAAGCCAAGCCAGTCTGGTGAAAGAATAGGGCCCATTTCTGCTTTCTGGTGACACTACGCCCTGGTCAGTGTTTTTTCTTTTTCCTCTGACTGGTATATACATTTATGAACATCCAGTAGGTAATGTTTGCTGCTGCTTCCAGGTGGAATTCACCCAGCGTGAGACATTGCAGAACCAGAATCCAAGGATCACATACGAGTTTACTTTAATTTCTTTACTTTACTTTAATTTAAAGAAAAGAATTTACTTTAATAAAGTAAATTCTTTAAAGAATTTAGTTTAACTCAGGAGGTCTCCTTCTTGCTAATGTGAAGACAGGTAACCAGTTTTATCTCTATTCTTTAGTAAATCGATGAGCAAATCCTCTTGTATGTAGAGTCTCTAAATCTTGGAAGAGGAGCTTGCATTAATTCTTGGTTGAGAAAAAGAAATGACATAGACCTAAGTGCGGGGTGGCTATGTTATAAGGATTTCTGCTTGTTTACCTCATAAGACATTTAGACACCAAGTAAATGAAAGATTCCTGTTTTCCACAGATTGTTTCCAGATTTTTGCTCACTTAATAGCTTCTATGATGGGATGGTTGGAGAGTCAGTTCTGAATTGGGCCCAAATGACACTTAAACATTTTCATGAAAACTCTGCATCTTCCAGAGATATTGGAGAGTGCTTATACTATTCATGTCAATGAACCAAAACCATTAACAAATAAAAAAGCAAAGGAGGGCTTCCTTGGTGGCACAGTGGTTGAGAGTCCGCCTGCCGATGCAGGAGACATGGGTTTGTGCCCCGGTCTGGGAGGATCCCACATGCCGCGGAGCAGCTGGGACCGTGAGCCGTGGCTGCTGAACCTGTGCATCCGGAGTCCTGTGCTCCACAACAAGAGAGGCCACAGCAGGGAGAGGCCCGCGTACCGCAAAAAAAAAAAAAAAAAAAAAAAAGCAAAGGAAAGAGGTGAATCTCTCAGACGGGGGAGAAAGAAAAACATAACAGGTAATTGGGATAACATAGTAACTGCAGGCGAGCAACACCCTTGGCCTTGAGCATCTTGACCCCAAGGCAAGAAACCTTGGCCGAATTGCCTGATTGTCCTTGTCAAAATCACATAAAAACATGATCAGTAGTGACTTTAGAGATCATGTAACTATATATTTAGACGAAAGGGTAGAGCTGGTTTGGAGGATGTGAAGCCCCCAGGTACTGGCGTCAGGCTTCATGATGGGGTGTATGTGACTTTTCTTATTCAACTTCATTTCACATATGGGAACACTGAGGCCAAAGAGGTGAGTACATTTGCTCAGCTGTCCAGTTGATTGGTTGATGAACCAGGACTAAATTCCATATCTTTTACCTGTGTTTTTGTCTACAGTAATTTCATAATTCTTTGCTATTTAAATGGCATTTGATTTTCATAAAATTCACTAAAAATTGGTCAGTTTCACCATCCAGCGATAGGTACTGTTAACATACAAAACGCACACACATATATGTATACAATTTGTAGATTACATATCAGTTTTTTTCTGCTTTTTTAACATTATATTATAAATATTTTACCATGACACTAGGAATATTTCTGTAAATGTGATTGTTAATATTTGTATAAATTATCATATGGATATATCACATGATGAACTTACCTGAAAGATTGGCTTTTTTTTTTTTTTCCAGGTAAAATCTGTTTAAGGACATGCTTATCAGCCCAACCTTTTGAGGGCAAGCAAAAAAGCCTCAGAGAAATTTCTAGCTCAGAGAGCTTGGCGATACTTCCCACATGGCGATATGTGGGCACGATGGACCCTTCATTTCCGGACTCCCAGAGTGGCTTCCATTAATTTGATTCTCTCTGCCTCTGAGGACACGAGGATGTCACCTCTCAGCCTGATTTCCGCGTCTTGGTTTGCACAACTTGGCTCTCTGACTGCACCAGAAGCCCTCAGCTCTTCCGTCTGCTGAGGAGCAAAGGGAAAGCCGTGGACATTTCCAGCATCATGAATGGAGCCCCCAGAGCGGGGTTGCTTTTACCAAAGAGAAAGATTCTTTGAGATTTTAAAATGGACAACATGAAATCAATTTCTACAAGACTAACAAATTAGGAAAGAATGAGGAAGGATGTTCAGAGAAATGACTCAGGTCATTGCCAGGTCCTTAAAGTGCTTTCTGAATCATCAAAGAAAGATTGCATTACCACCAAGATGGTTATAATGTCAGGTTCAATTTATTATGTCTGGATGCCTTGAAAATTAATCATTTAAATATAGGAATTTTGTTATTTATTTATGATCTATACCCTGCTTACTTCAAACATGAATCAGAAATAGCATACCATATATATATATATATATATATATATATTTATATTTTATTTGTATTTTTGTTAAAGTAAAATGTACATTGTTTTGGTAACAACAACAAAAATCCCCTGCTCTACCCTATTCACCTTCTTTTTTTTTTTAATTAAGGGTACTTTAATTAATTTATTTATTTATTTTTGGCTGTGTTGGGTCTTCGTTTTTGTGCGAGGGCTTTCTCTAGTTGTGGCGAGCAGGGGCCACTCTTCATCGCGGTGCGCGGGCCTCTCACTGTCGTGGCCTCTCTCGTTGCAGAGCACCGGCTCCAGACGCGCAGGCTCAGTAGTTGTGGCTCACGGGCCTAGTTGCTCCGCGGCATGTGGGATCTTCTCAGACCAGGGCTCGAACCCGTGTCCCCTGCATTAGCAGGCAGATTCTCAACCACTGCGCCACCAGGGAAGCCCCTACCCTATTCACCTTCTGATTTTTGCTCTTTAAAGGCAACCAGTTCCAGCACTTTAAGTTGGTTTTCACATGATTTATTTTCCTTTTCTGTGTGCTTGTGCTAGTATTTTAAAATTTATCAATGCTGGGCATTATCCATATTGACTGCCGGTGCACCACTGGTTGCTTACCATGTGCTACTGTCTAGGTGGAGCACAAGATATTACAGAACCAGAATCCAGGAAAGAATATCTCTAACCTTCAGGTTACTTTAGTCGTCTTAAGGATTTCAGTCTCTTATAACTACATCCTTCACGTTCTCTCTTCCTATCCTCCCGATTTAATTATTGATACTTTACAATTTGTACTTAAATCAGTAGTCGGTATTTACATTTTTACTATGAAAATATCGTTCTCTTACAAGTGCTGTATTAAGAATACTTTCCTTTTTTAATATAACATTTTTGTTTCTTCTGGAGTTCATAATTCTTTACATAGGACGCTATACATATTCCTAATTTTTTTTTTATCTTTAAGTTGTATCAAGAGTGTTTTTGCAAGTGCATTCATCCATCAGTTGCATTTTCCCACCTGTAGAACCCTTTCCCATGGCTCTCTCTTCTGCTTCAATCTGGACTGCTTTTTAAGCCTGATACATAGCTGTCATCCTGGGATGTAGTCAACTTCATGTTAAAACATATTCACTGTCCCTTCCTGGATGAGGATTATATTTCTGAGTCCCATTGATATCAGGCTTAGTCTTGTAACTTGCTTTGGCCAATGAAATGTGAGTAGAAGTGACATGTGTCTGTATCACTTCTGAGAAGAAATTTTAGAGCCAGAGTATGGTTTGCCATAATTTCTTTCATCCTCTGCCATGATGGCTGTCAACATTTCAGATAAAAGATGCTCCGTCAAGTTAGATCTGGAGTAAAGACAACATGAGACAGAGCCATAGCCAACCCACAATGGTCGTGTAGCAAGAAATAAACCTTTGTAATTGTAAGCCCCAGCATGTAACCTAGCCTATTTTGTCTGGGACATGTGACTTATCATTGCTGCTTTTCTATGTTGGTTGTTCTGTTCTTAGTTTGCTTGTTCGTTTGATCTATCTACCCACCCACTCTATCTATCTATCTATTTTTAATTGTTTAACCTCTCATTTTGTTGGAGCATAACCCATGCTAGCTTCCTAAGAAACGGTGTATAAGATGTAAAATTTTCGAGTTCTTGCATAAAAAATTTTTTCTTTATTATATTCCCACATTATTTAGCTAGTTTGGCTGGGTATAGAGATTTAAGTTGAAAATCACTTTCTTCCTGAAATTGAAAGCACTGTCCTTTGTTTTCTAATACTCTGTGTTGCTATTGAAAATTCTGATGCCATTCCTTTAGATACAATTTAAATTTTCTTCCTTGGAAGCTTTTAAATCTTTCTTTATCTCAATGTTTTGGAACTTTACACTGATGTAACTTACTTTGGATCTATTTTCATTCTTTTTTTCTTTTTTGAATCCTGGAGCTTATATCTTTTCCTCCTAGGAATTTTTTTTTTTAATTTTTAAGTTCCCTTAATAATTTTCTCCCCTCTCTTTTTTCTTTCTGTAAATAGTGTTAGTCAGATGTTAAATATCCTGGATTGGGCCTGATGTTTCTCCTTTTCTGTTCTATTTTCCAACTCTTTCCTATTAAAGAAAATTTAGAAGATTCCTTATTTTTATTTTCTCATCTTTCTATTGAATTTTCTATTTTTGCTGAGCTAAAATTATTCAAAGGACTATTTTATGCGAGAATATAGAGAAGATGACTTTGGGGATCTAAATCCACAATATTATCTTTCCTTCTATTTACAATGTTGTGTTTGTTAGTTTCTGGTGTACAACAAAGTGATTTATATATATACATACATATATTCATTTTCAGATTCTTTTCCATTATAATTTTTTTCCCCATTATAGTTTATTACAAGATATTGAATATAGTTTTCTGTGCTACACAGTAGGACCTTGTTGTTTATTTTATTTTATTTATAGTAGTGTGTATCTGTTAATCCCTACCTCCTAATTTATCCCTCCCTCCAAATCCACAATACTTAGCTTTCAAATTTGTATGAACCCTGAAGTCACAGAGTTTAGTGTCTCCCATCATCAGTCCCACCCCCAATTCGACAGAGGAAGATGCTGGCTCCCAGAAAGGAAAAACGCGTGTCCAAGAAAATGTAGCAGCACCACCTCTTACTTCCAGTCAGCCGCCTTTCCACCGCCATGTGGAAAGGCAGCTGACCGCTTCCTCAGATCATGGCTAAAATGTTGTTTCAATTCTACCAGAGGGAACGTTTTAAATCAGTTTCTGAATGGAAGTGAACAATGAAGATTGGCTGGGGCACCATTAAAAACTGGGCACTTAATGTAATGGTTAGCAAGCATCACTCAGGGATGTGAAAGTTTAGTTCCTCTTCTGTCTCTGACTTACACTCTGATTTTGGCAAGTCATTTTATCTTTCTAGACTTTGGGATCCTCATCTACAAACTGAAGACCTTGGAGTCACTCATTGCTTTTCAGATTATATTCTTCTGAGTCCTAGGAGTTCCATGGGGTCTTGGGCCTTGGAGGCTTGGGGAGGGGGCTGAAACAGGGAAGGCGAGGCAGGGCTCTGGGCCCTCACTCTACTTCCACGTGAGCAGTTCCCCTTGGATTCGTTTTCTGTATTTGGTTTCATGTAAGCTTTTACTGCAAAAACAAGATTCTGTGGCGAAATGTTTGAGAACCACTAGGCCAAACCTCTGTAGGTTTTCTTGTGGCTTTTCTGCCTCTCTGACTAGTGATGTTCTCTCAGGGACTCCCTTAGACAGGCTCAAATTTATATGCTGTCGAGCTCGCTGGAGTTCCTATAAATTAGGATGCACATCGAGATAATTACCATTCGGGAATTCTAAGCCCTTAAGTACAAGTCAATCCCTATAACCCCCTTTTAAACCAATTGCCTCACTGCAGACATGGTCACTCAATAGATATTATCGAATGCCAATAAAACAGGAAACTCCATCCTGCCATTTCCCCAATTAGATAGTACAGACGGGTGAAAGCCAGAATCGCAGCCGTCATTCTTCACAGAGTTGAACTCTGCTGGTCAGGGTGGGCACAGAGGCACCCAACGTCTTCCATCCCCTCAGCTCTGGAGGGTCACAGTCCCTCACCTTTGGGAAGGAAATATTTTCTGCTCTTTTCAATAATGTTTACTAACCATGAAAGGAAACAGTAGATCTAGGCCAAACACTACCGTCAAATGGCAGGGCCGGGAGTGATCAGACCCGTGTCATAGCCTGGGCTTAAGGGAGTCAAGGTCAGCGGTGGATCCCAGAGGACCAGAGGGGCGGCTTCTCCAGGGCACACCTGCTCTGCAAAAGAGCCTGGGGTACCTGTGGAACTGAGCCAGAGAATGGTTTTAGGACTCTGGGACATCAGAATGGTCTTCCTAGAAAGCCCTTCAAGGTTACGTGATAGAACCTTCGCATTGGATACATGGGAAAACTAAAGCCCAGAGAAGGGACACCCCTTGCCCAGGGTCACACACAAATCAATACTTCATCTCTCCCAGTCTACATCTGCAAGTCCTCAGGCATCTCTGCACAGCAACAAGGCACTCAACGGAGGTAACTGACGAGGAACGTGTCCTTGAGGGGTGACCTTGAGGAGGGATGGTGAAGGGACCGGACTTTTCCACTGTGGGCCATTGCCGGTAAGTAGAAGCCAGTGCCCCATTAGTCAAACCCAGACCAAGTTCATCACCATGTGAGACTCTGGACCTCACACAGGACCAGGGACTTCAGAGGGTATCCAACATATGTGGGAATTTCTTCCTGTCTCCCCTGGCTCTCAGCCCACTGCAGTCTGTGCCTATCACTGTTTATCTTAGTTTAAAATATCACCAAACACTCAGTTCTTGGGCCACCTTTGGTATGTGTATTCCTGATAAGTCCTCCTACCCTTTCTGAGGTTGACAGTCTGCGGCACTTCTAATAAGGACGGGGAACTCACACGTATGGTTTTCTTCTGAAAATAGTCATTCAATTAATGAATATCTACGAAAGAAGAAGGCTCATTTCCAGCCTCAGGCCGCGGGCTTTTGGTTTCAGGAAAATGCAGATGAAATAGAGCCATCACCAGCCCCTAGGACAGTCTCAAGAGGGGTAACTGTCCTCTACAACTGCTGCTGGGGAGCAATCTGCCCTGGAATCCAGCATACCATCCCTAAATTGACAATTTCATTTCCCTCCCAGCCCGTCCCCTGCCCCAAAGATCTGCTGAAACCACAAGTTCCATTCGAGAAGGCAGCAGGATAATAGGTGAGTTCCATCCATCAGTCAGCGATAATAGTCACAGACCCTCACGGTGCCTTTTGTCTGCTGGTTTCCCTGAGGACGCAGGCTGGGGACCTGGGGTATTTACACGGCCTTTGTGTTTGTGTGCTTTTAAAATCAGTCCTCTTGTTTACTTTCCTGCCTTCACCCAGGCTGTTTACTACCTTTGGAGGGGCCCAGAGACTTAAGTCAACACGTATGAAGACCCAACGTCAAAATGGCATAATACGAATGAACAGGATTCGGAAAGGCCAGGGACATTGGCTGCTCTGTTGGGTCCTGTTTAGTCTGAGGGTAATGAAGAGCTCACAGATGACCTGATTTCATTAAACTAGGTCAGATTCCGCTGAAAAGCGGCTATGATTCTCACCCAGTTATCCAGTGAGCCCTCCCCCCCGCCCCACCTCGGGGCTCAAATGCTTTCTGGGAATTAACGCTGAGTTTTGTCAATACAGTAGCTAAATCTCCATGGAATCATTGGACCTTTCCCTCTGGCTTCTGTTTGTGCAGTGGTGAGGCCAGCCCTGGGGGGGAGGGGTGTGGCAGGCTGGGGAGCTTTAATGCTGCCTTTTGGAGGACGTTCCCTGCAGGACGTATGATTCAGCTGTAGCAGATTGCTCTGGAGCCAAACATTCTGAGTTCCAGCATCTTATCTGAGGGCTGTATTGACGGAAGCAGCTGAACCGACTCAAAGAGGAGCTACCATGCACACAAGGCTTTCAGTGTGTGCAGTCTCCCCAGGAACAGCCTCAGAAATCTCGCAGTGGGGAGCAGGGAGGGGACTTGTCTGAGGGTGGAGGCGGGAAGCAGTGGGGTCTGCAGGGAGGGAAGCAGTGCGGTCCGAGAGCCTGTCCTTCTCTGGGCTCTGGAAGGAAAGACTGCGTCGGTGGTAGGCACTCTGGGCAGGCAGAATTCATCTCATCCACATGGAAGAAGGTGTTTCTAACCATTCGAAATGAACAGAGAGGGACGGGCTGTCAGATGAGATCATTTGTTAGACTTTATTAAGCATCCAGTCTGTTTTCAGGCCTATGTTGGGCACTTCATCTACTATTTCTCTGAGCTCCATCTCCATGGAAGGTGAGAGACAAGAAAACGGAGGGTTAGAAATCTTAAGTGACTTATTTGGGGACCAAAGCGAATACGTGGCAGAACCAGGATTTGAACCCAGATCATTTTTTATGCTTGCTCTCTCCACTGCCCGTACTGCCCTCCCCGCCCCACCCCACCTTGAGCATTGCTGGGATTCTGCAGAGGGGGTTCATGCACGGAGGATGAGTCATGCATCCATGGTGGCTGGACTAGATGCTTTCTTCAGCAAACTTTCTTCAGGAGAATTGTGAGAATTGAGGATTGGAAAGGTCAGATTTCTTGTTCCCAAAGAATCTGAGGGGAAGATCCTTGGAAGCAATTTGAGAGCACCCTCTCCCTCACCTCGTGCTTGTCCAAATCTCAACTTTTCAGCTCCATCTCTTTTGGGCAGCTTTTCCTGCCATCTCAGGCCTGCAGAGCCTCTTGTCTGGAGCATACATAGTACTGACCGGGCAAGTTTCTCCCAAGGGACTGAGCTCTCTGGGTGCTGGGCACTCTCCTTCCTTGGCCAAAGGTCTGGTCTCCCTGAGGACTGGCCTGAATCCTGGACATCAGAGTCCCACCCAGCAACAGGCAAAGGCCATGAACACATAATAGGTTTTTGAGGACAAACTGGGTATCACCTCTCCACTTCTACAGAGCAGGAGGAAATGTCTCCCAAACAGAGCTTGGCATTTGGAGACATAGGACGGTTCTAGTTCAAGTTCTAGTTTAACCTCTGCTTCTTCCAGTGAACCCTTGACCGTGTCACTTTCCCTGGACCTCCATATTTTTTTCCTTATGGGGGGGTAATAACATACATCTTACAGGGTTATGGTCAGGATCATATGAGACCACACATGTAAACAGGCCCAGTGGGCTGTAAAGTGCTGGATAGATGTGAACCATTCCCCTAGGGTTGCAAAAGCCAACTCGAGCTAGCTTAAGCAAAATGGGGAAATTAAAGAGAGGGCTCTCTTAAGCCTCAGGAAGAATTAGAATCTAGAACTGCAAGGCCTTGTGAAACCCGGGCAGTCTTCTCGTTCCTTTACCTCTGCTCTTCCCTGGGTATCTGCTTCTTTCAAGAGAAAGATCTGTTTGCCAGTCTCCATGGCATAGAAGAGGGCTGCCCCAAAGCTCCTGGATTTACATGTCACAGGACCCAGTCACAGCAGGAGAATCCATCACTTTCTGTTTTTCTCCCTCAATTCCAAATTCCTCAGATGGGACCTGGATTGGTCCAACTCGGTCAGGTTATTACTCCTAATCCAGTTGTTATCTGTGGCCAGAGGGGTGGAGTTACCTTGTACAAGCAAGACGTGGGGGGCCTTCTCCCTGTGGTTCTGTAGAGGGAGTTCAGGAGGAGAAGTGGAGAAGCTGATAATTCCTGGGCTGGATAGGCACCTCATAAGCATCCATCACACTTGCTCTGGTTATCTAAAGCATGTGTAACAAAATACCCCATAAGTCAGAGGTTTAAAACAACCATTTATTGTGCTCACTGATTCTCTGGGTAAAGAGTTCTAACAGGGCACAGAGGGGATGATTTATTTTTGCTCCACAATGTCTGGGGTCTTGGCTGTCAGACTCAAAGGTTGGGGCTGGAATCATCTGAAGGCTTGTTTTATATGATGGGCAGTTGATACTGGCTGTTGGCTAGGGGTGGGGGCTCGGTTCCACTCCACATGGGTTTCCCCACGTGGACTCTCCATGTGGGCTGCTTGGGCTCCCTCGCAGCATGGTGGCTGGGTTCCAAGGATGAGCATTTCAAGAGTCAGGGTGAAGTTGCATCACCTTTTTGACCTGGTCTTGAGCGTCACACAGCATCTCTTGTACATGCTGTATCCCATAGCATTTGTTAGAAGGAAGTCACTGAGCCTGATTCATGGTCAAAGAGAAGGAAAATTAAACTCGACCTTTTGATGAGAAGAGAGGCAAGGTTCTAGAAAAACACGTGGGATCAGAAATATTGCTGTGGTTTTTTTGAGGGGAATACCATTGGCCACAATGTTCATAATCATTACCACTGTGTTCTAATATAATTTTATTAGTAAGAAGCTGACAGATCACCTGATGGGGTTGTAGAATTAAACCAGAAGTTTCCCAAACCGATTTGGTTCATGGTGCCCCTAGGCCAGAAGAAATACCTAACAGTTCTGTTTATTAAGTAGTTATATCCAACGACTTAATAATTATTTATCTCCTCACAAATTAGTTGCCCTTTGAATAATTCCCATCAAGTGAAAGAAAAGTATTATTTTAATTTCATTCTTAGATAATGACAGCTAACGGGATGTGGGAGGTACCAACACAACTTCTCCGATCTTGGGCTCTGATTGGACACCATCACCTTTACCTTCCTGTTCCACATTGATCTTCTCACTGCATGTGCTTGTTATCACTGAAGCCACCCCAATCCCAGCTTCGCAAGGATTTGGCGTCCTCGAAAGGAATGGAGCACGATCTAATGCTGAAACACCAAACCCCTCGAACTCATGGTTTGTGTGGACTGATGAATGTCAAAATGTAAAATGCTCTTCTGTGCTCCTAAGACTTCGCTGTGGGCCTCTGGGTACCTCAGTCCACGGTTTGGAAATCATGGACTTCAATATAGTAGATCCAGAATTAGGGCCTGATTAATATGCCAAAGGTATAGTTTCTTAGTAGATATTCATCTTCCTGAGAAGGGCATTCAGACTTCTGACTTTTAGGATACACCGAATTTGGGTAATTCTGAGTCCTGGGTGGTTTAGCTGATTTGTCCAAACTGATGAATTTTAGGGAACCACTTTGGCTTTCTTTCATGTGTAACAGGTGAGAAACAATCTCTTCCCCTTCTCTCAAGGACGGTGAGCTATGAGTTACATATTACATTTAAGACATTGACAATTGCCCTGGAAATGTCATATATAGAGACTGAGGGGATGGCATAATATGGGAAGGGGTGCATAGCTATGTGACAAGACCTGCCCGAGCCAGGCCGTGCTGGTGGAGAAAGGCCCAGCATCGCTTCTCTCCAAGCTTAAAGCAGTGTTGTTTCCACTACCTTGTAGGGCTGCCCAATATAAGGTGAAATCTTATATGAATTGTTAAAAATTAAGACGAACCCACCCCATCTCCAAACCAAAATTTTCTGAGGCTACTGAGGCTAAACGAACCTCGGACACCGACATATTCTCCAAGGCCACTTCTTATTTAGCTCAGAACTTTCTATGTGACCCCAGTGAGGTCATTTTATAGCTCTTTGTTTCTCCTTAGCAACGAGGTAGTAAGAAGTCATTTTTCTCTAAAGCTACTTAACCAATTTCAAATGAAATAGAAAATATGCGTGCATCTAAAGAGTTCATTCCTGATCTAGAAAATATGGCCCGATTTCTTTCTCTCTCCCCTCCCTTCTCTCTCTCTCCCTCTCTCTTTCTCGGCTTCTCATAGTTCTCAGCCAAGACAATACGAGTCATGTGATGTGACCGAGAAATTGGGCCAGTTAAAAATAGAAAGCGCACGCCACCGAGTTCATTAGAAAGTTGAAGTTTCATTGTTGATTGCTGTTAATTTATCTCTGCCTGCCGCATGGGTTGGGGAGCAGAGCAGCAGACAATCATGGATTGTGAAAGCCAGAGCCCCGCACTTGCCCCTCCGAGCCCCATCCTCTGTTCTGTTACCTCTCCTGGCTGAGCAGCGGCACTGATCCTCGCTCACCTGGCCCCGATAGCATCCTCTCCGGCCCCAGCGAACTCTCTCCTCTGGGAGAAGTTGTAGTTTTTTTTTTTTGGCGGCACGCGGGCCTCTCACTGCTGTTGGCCCCTCCCGTTGTGGAGCACAGGCTCCGGACGCGCAGGCTCAGCAGCCATGGCTCACGGGCCCAGCCGCTCCGCGGCATGTGGGATCCTCCCGGACTGGGGCACGAACCCGTGTCCCTTGCATCGGCAAGCGGACTCTCAACCACTGCGCCACCAGGGAAGCCCGAAGTTGTAGCTTTGAAGAAGCTTGGTTGGCTTCTCTCTTCCCAACATCAACTCTTCTAAGTGGGAAATGAGGGTCCCCTGCCTCATAGGTTAGACATCTCACCTGTACCTTGGCACCTGCTGAATGCTAAGACATCTCAGCCAGCCTTGTCCAGCTGAAAGGTATTAGAGGTATGTGGCCACAGTGAGACCCACTGGTTCATAGATGGAATCAAGTCCTCTCCGCACTCGGCCTTCACAAATGCACGAGCCCCGCCGTGGGTGTCAGGCAATGCCTCCGTCCCGTCCTGCAGGGTTCACAGCGGAGGGTCCAAGGAAGACCCGGCCAGGCCCAGGGCTCTCAGGTCCGGCTCCCTCTGATGGTGGGGGAATATTCTTCACAGTATGATCTGCAAAGTGTTTCATCAAACCTGCTATTTTCGCCCTTGTTTTCCAGATAAGCAGACGGAGGTGCTGAGAGGGGAAGTGGAAAGGCTGGATCTGGAACCCTCTCTTTCTAGGTTGGGTGATGTGTCTGTTGTCTGGGTCCCTCCTCCTGATGTAGGAGCAGGGCGTGCCTTCTAAGCCCGGGCTCTCCTGGGCAGAGAGAGCACTAGAGTTTGGGGGGTAGGGTGTAAATTCAGGCCGGGTCATTCTTCCCGATGCTGAAATAGTAGCAGACGTGTTTGAAGGCTGGTCCCCGCACACCTGTGTCTCCCTGAGTTGGGGCCGGTTGGGAAGCAGATGCAGGAGGGACTGATGGAGAATCCAGCCTTGGCCTTCCTACCGAGGAGGGCGGCCTGTGGAGCGCGGCCTAGCCTCACGGCCGCAGTCTGGCATCCTCACAGCCCTGCCCCGAGTTTACACCTCAGGACCCACCTGAGAACGAGTGGGGGCCGCTGAGCCGTGGCATTTTCCCCTTTGCTGCCTCATCCCATCAGACCCACAGAATGGCTGGCGCTCCAGTTCTGCATGTGGCAGGCTGGTCGGCCTGAGCTTGAGCGTTCAAGGTCACCTTTGGGAACATGGTGGATTGTACCAGCTGACCAGGCTGGCCCAGGGAAGGGCTGAAAGGTAATCTTCCTCCTTCTTTAGGGAGGTGAGGGCCCCAGTGTCTCCCCTGCTCACTCCTTCCAGTCGGGGAGGGTGCATGCCTTCCCCTAATACGCAATGAGTAAGGGTTGCCTCTTGTTTTAGCTTTAGTTTGCCCGAAGCAGTGGGGCTTAATGTCACGAGCCTCCTGGCCCTGGTCTCCCCGGGGCTGCTGCACACAGGGGGTCCCGACAACTTGCATTGAACCAGCAGTGGTGCTGAGGTGAGCTGTGCAAAATGCCCAAACCACAGGTGACTCCAAGCAGGTCCCCTAGTTGGTGTCGAGGCCGCAGAAGGCTGGGCCTCAGCACCCACGCCAGGTGAGGCTGACCCCACCTGCTCTCCAGGTGAGTTTCAAGCCTCCACTAACCACAGGGCCGTGTGTCAGTGGGACTCACCCTCTTCACCCCCACCTGGTGTTCTTTGGACAACTTCTCTGAAAGGAGCATTGAGCGGGGAGGCTGGGAGGTGGGGACCAGCATCCATCACTTGTGAAGTTTTGAGATCCTGATGTCCACCACCAGTTCCCTCCGCTGCTGGAAGTTAAGCTAGAGCTGCTCGTGTTAGAGTGTCTGGGAAGAGGTGTTCTGAATAACATGTCTTGCCTGCTGGAACCGAGAACAGAATCTTGGGGGGTGATTCTGATAGGTTAGAATCACTTAGGAGATTCCGATAGGTTCTCCTGTTTTTTCTTGCACTGCTCTTTTCTCCTCTGCCCATTTCTAAAATATGGGGATTTGGCAGCCAAATGCTTCCTGTAATTCTACCAACTACATCCCCTCCCGGCCCTTTCTCCCTGTCTTCCCTTCTCTTCTTCCTTAGACCTCAGCTAAAAATAGGACCCTCTGCTAGAGCAGGAGAGGGTCTCAGAGTTCTGCTGTGGTCTCCAGAGAGGAAAAGAGACTCCTTGGACATTCTCGGTGTATATCATCAGGTCCCAAATGAATCTGTTGAAACGGCATTTCTGTATAGTGAGAGAGAAGCACTTTCTGAGCCACGGTCTCTGTGTGTATAACGCAGCATCTTCAGTGCGGTCCTAGCCAAGTTATGGTGGCTGTGGCACTTACCCTATGGAAGGGGTGGCATGGTGCTTCACCTGTCAAATGGGGACCTTCACTTGTGTATGTCACAGGATGGTCCATGTTGGTGGGTGAGCTAACGTCTGGGAAAGGGCAAATAGAATCCCTGGTACCCTGGGCATCATAAACGTCATCCACTCATTTCTACTGGGTGGTAGAGTGTGGTAGTCAGGATGTGGGTTCTGAAGCAAGACTGCCTGGGTTCTGATCCCAGCTCTGCAGTTGACTCGCTCTGTGACCTTGGGCAAATTATTTCACTTCTCTGGGACTCAAATTTCCTGTCCATAAAGTGAAGAAAATAATCATGCCACTTTATTGGGTTGATGTGAGGATAAAATGAGGCATTTCAGTACTCAATAAACATTGGCTGCTGTAATGAACATTGTTATCAGCAAACCATGATTGCTACTGTTATTCCACCATCTAGAATCTCAGGGCCCTGGATGACGAAGGCAGAGAGCCTACGGAAAGTTAGGATGATTTCCCCCTGCTTACCATCACTGGGGATGCCTGGGGAAATATTGAACAACTATTTTTTTCTGAGATATTGAAGAAAGGATTCTTTTACTTTGGGAGAAGTTAGAGCTAATGTCCCCTTCAAAGACTCCATGTTTAAAGACAACACTGAATTTTTAAGGTACAGTCATACCTTGGAGACATCGTGGGTTCAGTTCCAGACTACCACAAAAAAATCAAATGTCTCAATAAAGCAAGTCACACAAATTTTTTGTTTCCCGATGCATATGAAAGTTACGTTTACACTATACTGTAGTCTATTAAGTGTGCAATAATATTAAGTCAAAAAAACAATGTACAGACTTTAATTAAAAAATGCTTTATTGCTGAGATGACCCAGCACTGGAGGCTACAGGCTCTTTAGTGGGGCTAATGGTGGACTCCGGGAGGGCTCATGCCAAGGAGTGCTTCCCAGAACTTCTGCTGCCAGTGTCCTTGTCCCCATGGTGAGCCACACCTGCCCCCCACCTATACAGGAGACCCTCCAGCACTGGCAGTTGTGTGGCTGACAGTGTCTTGGTGCTCCAACCAGCTGTCAGGCCTGAGCCTCTGAGGTGGGAGAGCCGAAGTCAGGACATAGGTCCACCAGAGACCTCCCGGCCCCTCGTAATACCAATCGGTGAGAGCTCTTCCAGAGATCTCCATCTCAACACTAAACCCCAGCTCCACTCAACGACCAGCAAGCTCCAGTGCTGGACACCCTATGCCAAACAACTAGCGAGACAGGAACACACCCCACCCATTAGCAGAGAGGCTGCCTAAAATCATAATAAGTCCACAGACACCCCAAAACACACCACCAGAGGTGGATCTGCCCACCAGAAAGACAAGATCCAGCCTCATTCACCAGAACATAGGCATTAGTCCCCTCCACCAGGAAGCCTACACAACCCACTGAACCAACTTTAGCCACTGGGGACAGACACCCAAAACAATGGGAACTACGAATCTGCAGCCTGCAAAAAGGAGACCCCAAACACAGTAAGATACACAAAATGAGAAGACAGAGAAATACACACCGCAGATGAAGGAGCAAGGTAAAAACCCAAACAAATGAAGAGGAAATAGGCAGTCTACCTGAAAAAAAATTCAGAGTAATGATAATAAAGACGATCCAAAATCTTGGAAATAGAATGGAGAAAATACAAGAAATGTTTAACAAGGACCTAGAAGAACTAAAGAGCAAACAAACAATGATGAACAACACAATAAATGAAATTTAAAATTTTCTAGAAGGAGTCAATAGCAGAATAACTGAGGCAGAAGAACGGATAAGTGACCTGGAAGATAAAATAGTGGAAATAACTACCGCAGACCAGAAAAAAGAAAAATGAAAAGAATTGAGGACAGTCTCAGAGACCTCTGGGACAAGATTAAATGCACCAACATTCAAATTATACGGGTCCCAGAAGAAGAAGAGAAAAAGAAAGGGACTGAGAAAATATTTGAAGAGATTATAGTTGAAAAATTCCCTAATATGGGAAAGGAAATAATCAAGTCCAGGAAGCGCAGAGAGTCCCATACAGGATAAGTCCAAGGAGAAACATGCCAAGACACATATTAATCAAACTATCAAAAATTAAATACAAAGAAAAAATATTAAAAGCAGCAAGGGAAAAGAAACAACATACAAGGAAATCCCCATAAGGTTAAAAGCTGATCTTTCAACAGAAACTCTGCAAGCCAGAAGGATGCTACAGGACATATTTAAAACGGTGAAAGGGAAAAACCTACAACCCAGATTACTCTACCCAGCAAGGATCTCATTCAGATTCAATGGAGAAATTAAAACTTTTACAGACAAGCAAAAGCTAAGAGAATTCAGAACCAGCAGACCAGCTTTACAACAAATGTTAAAGGAACTTCTTTAGGCAGGAAACACAAGAGAAGGAAAAGATCTACAATAACAAACCCAAAACAATTAAGAAAATGGTAATAGGAACATACATATCGATAACTACCTTAAATGTAAATGGATTAAATGCTCCAACCAAAAGACATAGACTGGCTAAATGGATATAAAAACAAGACCTGTATATATGCTGCCGACAAGAGACCCACTTCAGACCTAGGGACATGTACAGACTGAAAGTGAGGAGATGGAAAAAGCTATTCCATGCAAATGGAAATCAAAAGAAAGACGGAGTAGCAATTCTTATATCAGACAGAATAGACTTTAAAATAAAGACTATTCCCAGAGACAAAGAAGGACACTACATAATGATCAAGGGACCAATCCAAGAAGAAGATATAACGATTGTAAATATTTATGCACCCAACATAGGAGCACCTCAATACATAAGGCAAATGCTAACAGCCATAAAAGGGGAAATCGACAGTAACACAATCATAGCAGGGGACTTTAAAACCCCACTTTCACCAATGAACAGATCATCCAAAATGAATATAAATAAGGAAACACAAGTTTTAAATGGCATATTAAAAAAGATGGACTCAATTGATATTTATAGGGCATTCCATCCAAAGACAACAGAATACACTTTCTTCTCAAGTGCTCATGGAACATTCTCCAGGATAGATCATATCTTGGGTCACAAATCAAGCCTTGGTAAACTTAAGAAAATTGAAATCATATCAAGTATCTTTTCCGACCACAACACTATGAGACTAGATATCAATTACAGGAAAAAAAAACGTAAAAAATACAAACACATGGAGGCTATACAATACAGTAATAAATAACCAAGAGATCACTGAGGAAATCAAAGAAGAAATCAAAAAATATCTAGAAACAAATGACAATGAAAACACGACGACCCAAAACCTAAGGGATGCAGCAAAAGTAGTTCTAAGAGGGAATTTTATAGCAATACAATCCTACCTCAAGAAACAAGAAAAATCTCAAATAAACAACCTAATCTTACACCTAAAGTAATTAGAGAAAGAAGAACAAAACAACCCCAAAGTTAACAGAAGGAAAGTAATCATAAAGATCAAATCAGAAATACATGAAAAAGAAATGAAGGAAACAATAGCAAAGATCAATAAAACTAAAAGCTGGTCCTTAAAGAAAATAAACAAAAATGATAAACCATTAGCCAGAATCATCAAGAAAAAAATGGAGAAATCTCAAATCAATAGAATTAGAAATGAAAAAGGAGAAGTAACAACTGACACTGCAGAAATACAAAGGATCATGGGAGATTACTACAAGCAAATATGTGCCAATAAAATGGACAACCTGGAAGAAACTGACAAATTCTTAGAAAACCACAACCTTCCGAGACTGAACCAGGAAGAAATAGCAAACATAAACAGACCAATCACAAACACTGAAATTGAAACTGTGATTTAAAATCTTCCAACAAACTAAAGCCCAGGACCAGATGGCTTCACAGGCAAATTCTATGAAACATTTAGAGAAGAGCTAACGCCTATCCTTCTCAAACTCTTCCAAAATATAGCAGAGGGAGGAACACTTCCACACTCATTCTAAAAGGCCACCATCACCCTGATACCAAAACCAGACAAAGATGTCACAAAAAAAGAAAACTACAGGCCAATATCACTGATGAACATATATGCAAAAATCCTCAACAAAATACTAGCAAAGAGAATCCAACAGCACATTAAAAGGATCATAGAGAATGATCAAGTGGGGTTTATCCCAGGAATACAAGGATTCTTCAATATACGTAAATCAATGTGATACACCATATTAACAAATTGAAGGATAAAAACCATATGATCATCTCAATAGATGCAGAAAAACCTTTCAACAAAATTCAACACCGATTTATGATTAAAAACCCTCCAGAAAGTAGGCATAGAAGGAACTTACCTCAACATAATAAAGGCCATATATGACAAACCCACAGCCAACATCGTTCTCAATGGTGAAAAACTGAAAGCATTTCCTCTAAGATCAGGAATGAGACAAGGATGTCCACTCTCACCACTATTATTCAACATAGTTTTGGAAGTCCTAGCCACGGCAATCAGAGAAGAAAAAGAAATAAAAAATACAAATTGGAAAAGAAGAAGTAAAACTGTCACTGTTTGCAGATGATATGATACTATACATAGATAATCCTAAAAATGCCACCAGAAAACTACTAGAGCTAATCAATGAATTTGGTAAAGTAGCAGGATACAAAATTAATTCACAGAAATCCCTTGCATTCCTATACACTAATGATGAAATATCTGAAAGAGAAATTAAGGAAACACTCCCATTTACCATTGCAACAAAAAAAAATAAAATACCCAGGAATAAAACTACCTAAGGAGACAAAAGACCTCTATGCAGAAAGCTATAAGACATTGATGAAAGAGACTAAAGATGATACAAACAGATGGAGAGTTATACTATGTTCCTGGACTGGAAGAATCAACATTGAGAAAATGACTATACTACCCAAAGCAATCTACAGATTCAACGCAATCCCTATCAAACTACCAATGGATTTTTTTCACAGAACTAGGACAAAAAATTTCATAATTTGTATGGAAACACAAAAGGACCCGAACAGCCAAAGCAATCTTGAGAAAGAAAAATGGAGCTGGAGGAATTAGGCTCTCTGACCTCAGACTATACTACAAAGCTACAGTGATCAAGACAGTATTGTACTGGCACAAAAAAACAAAAATATAGATCAATGGAACAGGATAGAAAGCCCAAAGATAAACCCACACACATATGGTCACCTTATCTTTGATAAAGGAGACAAGAATATACAATGGAGAAAAGACAGCCTCTTCAATAAGTGCTGCTGGGAAAACTGGACAGCTACATGTAAAAGAATGAAATTAGAACACTCCCTAACACCATACACAAAAATAAACTCAAAATGGATTAAAGACCTAAATGTAAGGCCAGGCACTATCAAACTCTTAGAGGAAAACATAGGCAGAACACTCTGAGACATAAACCACAGCAAGATCCTTTTTGACCCACCTCCTAGAGAAATGGAAAAAAAACCAAAAATAAACAAATGGGACCTAATGAAATGTAAAAGTTTTTACACAGCAAAGGAAACCATAAACAAGATGAAATGACAACCCTCAGAATGGGAGAAAATATTTGCAAATGAAGCAACTGACAAAGGATTAATCTCCAAAATTTACAAGGAGCCCATGCAGCTCAATATCAAAAAAACAAACAACCCAATCCAAAAATGGGCAGAAGACCTAAATAGACATTTCTCCAAAGAAGATATACAGATTGTCAACAAATACATGAAAGGACGCTCAACATCACTAATCATTAGAGAAATGCAAATCAAAACTACAATGAGGTAACACCTCACACCAGTCAGAACGGCCATCATCAAAAAATCTACAAACAATAAATGCTGCAGAGGGTGTGGAGAGAAGGGAACCCTCTTGCACTGTTGGTGGGAATGTAAATTGGTACAGCCGCTATGGAGAACAATATGGAGGTTCCTTAAAAAACTAAAAATATTTCTACCATATGACCCAGCAATCCCACTACTGGGCATATGCCCTGAGAAAACCATAATTCAAAAAGACACATGTACCCCAATGTTCACTGCAGCACTATTTACAATAGTCAGGACATGGAAGGAACCTAAATGCCCATTGACAGACGAATGGATAAAGATGCAGCACATATATACAATGGAATATTACTCAGCCATAAGAAGGAGTGAAATTGAATATTTTGTAGTGAGGTGGATGGACCTAGAGGCAGTCATACAGAGTGAAGTAAGTCAGAAAGAGAAAGACAAATACCTTATGCTAACACATATATATGGAATCTAAAAAAAAAAAAAAAGGTTCCGAAGAACCTAAGGGCAGGACAGGAATAAAGACGCAGACGTAGAGAATGGACTTGAGGACATGGGGAATGGGAAGGGCAAGCTGGGACGAAGTGAGAGAGTGGCATGGACATATATACACTACCAAATGTAAAATAGATAGCTAGTGGGAAGCAGCCGCATAGCACAGGGAGATCAGCTTGGTGCTTTGTGACCACCTGGAGGGAGGAGATATGGGGATATATGTATACGTATAGTTGATTCACTCTGTGATACAGCAGAAACTAACTCACCATCTTAAAGCAATTATAGTCCAATAAAGATGTTAAAAAATACTTTGTTGCTAAAAAATGCTAACCATGGGACTTCCCTGGTGGCGCAGTGGTTAAGAATCCGCCTGCCAATGCAGGGGACACGGGTTCGAGCCCTGGTCCGGGAAGATCTCACACGCCGTGGAGCAACTAAGCCTGTGGGCCACAACTACTGAGCCTGTGCTCTACAGCCCGCGAGCCACAACTACTGAGCCCATGTGCCACAACTACTGAAGCCCGTGCGCCTAGAGCCCATGCTCCACAGCAAGAGAAGCCACCGCAGTGAGAAGCCCACACACCGCAACAAAGAGTAGCCCCCGCTCGCGGCAACTAGAGAAAGCCCACGTGCAGCAACGAAGACCCAATGCAGCCAAAAATTAAAATTAATTAATTAATTAATTAAAAAAAGAATTTAGAGAAAAATTTTCCAGCCGTCAACTGAGCCTTCAGTGAGTTGTAGTAGTTACATCAACGATTACGGATTACAGATCACGAGAACAAATATCATAATAATGAAAAAGTTTGAAATATTACCTGATTTACCAAAATGTGACATAAAGACATGAAGTGAGCAACTGCTGTGGGCAAAATTGCGCCAACAGACTTGCTACATATACGGTTGCCCGAAACCTTCAATTTGTAAAAAATACATTATCTGTGAAGCCTAATAAAACAAGGTATGCTTATGCCTAAATAAATGTGGAAGAAGAATTTGCAACTTCTTTTTAAGAAGTTGATGTCCGTCTTCTCTCACTTATTCATTCGGTGCTTCCAGAACCCTTTCTACGCGGAAGGTACTGCACTAGTTCTGAGGACCCAGAGATGGGTAAGGCATGGCCTTTGCCCACAGGAGAGACAGGCATAATAAGTCCACGTTTCAGGACAGTGTGTTGGTTACAATGAGCTCACACGGTGCAGCGTATGGCAAAGGGGACGCTGGGACCACCTTGGGGGAGTTCTGTCGGAGAAGTCTTCAGAGAAAGAAAACCATTTGCCCTGGGTCTTGCGGGATGGTTGAGTGCGGGCGCCCCAGACCGGTGAGTGGGAAAGGCCGTTCTCAGAGGAGGGAACACCTTCTCTATTCCTTCCTGATGGTATCGTGAGACAGAGAGCATATGGCTATATAATCGCTTTGTACAATAGCAAATGAGGAAGGTTACTGACAAGCTAATCAGGGTGCCTCTGAATTTGCAAGAAGCCTCCTACCCCTGCTTTGGGACTCACCACCATATCTGAGCTATTCTATTATCAATACCAACCCGAGGCTGGGAGATACCAGTCAAAGGGATCTCTCTGTATTTTGTTCGATTGTTTAGCTTATTGTTTTAAATTGACGTATAGTTGATTTACAATGTTGTGTTAGTTTCTGGTGTATAGCAAAGTGATTCAGTTTTATGTATTTTATATATACATTTTTTCATATTCTTTTCCATTGTGTTTGATTACAGGATGTTTTCCCCCTGTTTTTGAAACGCAGATCAAATGTAGCAAACTTTATTTCCATCTTTACCTCCTCTTTCATAAATGTCAGGAAAAGGCCCAATAGCCTCCTCACCATCACCCCCAAATAAAAAGAGGAGATCAAGACCCCCACCTTGAAAAGCTCTGGAACCCTGCAGCCTCTACCCCGTGTGCATCGCCACGTCCATTCTCACAGCACACTCAAGTCAGTTGTGGGTTTCAGTTTACCTGGGATCAGGTTTGAAGCCTGAGTGCCCGCCAATTACCTCTATAAAGGCAGGGCCCAGACCAGAAAATGGAAGCAGCCATCACATCAGGCACGTGTGATTCTAGCTGAAAGGGGAATTCAGGTGGGAGGATTGTGGGGAGGGGAGGAGAAAGCAGAGCCCGAGGGATTATGTGACCCTGTGGGCCCTGTAGGACGCTGACTGATCCTGTTCACCCTGATCTGGTGACATCAAGAGGCTGTGCCCGCAGGGCTCAGCACACACCGAGGGCTTCGGCCTGGGGTGGCAGAAAGAGCCGGGCACTGGGTGTAACCGAGACCTGGGTTAGAAGCAGGACGGTGGCTCCAGTCAGCTGTGTGACTCTGCACATGTTGCTTATTTAAGTCCCAGTTTCCTTACTGGTAAAGTGAGGCTAATAGAACTGACCTCCGAAGGTAATGCGAAGTTAACAATACAATGAAAATAAAGATGCAGGCCTGGGGTTAGCTACATAGCACATAGCAGGTGGTTAGCAGATTTTTTTTTAAATTGAAGTATAGCTGATTTACAATGTTGTGTTAGTTTCAGGTGTACAGCAAAGTGATTCAGTTATACATATATATGTAATATCATAGGTTATTATAAGATATTGAATTTAGTTCCCTGTGCTTGACAGTAAGTCCTTGTTTATCTATTTTATATATAGAAGTGTATATCTGTTAATCCCAAACTCCTAATTTATCCCTCCCTCTGTTTTCCCCTTTGGTAACCATAAGTTTGTTTTCTATATTTGTGAGTCTGTTTCTGTTTTATAAAGAAGCTCATTTGTATCATCTTTTAAGATTCTACATATAAGCGATATCATATGATATTTGTCTTTCTCTGTCTGACTTATTTCACTCTTAGATGATAATCTCTAGGTCCATCCATGTTGCTGCAAATGGCATTATTTCTTTTTTATGGCTGAGTAGTATTCCATTGTATGTATGTACCACGTCTTCTCTATCCATTCATCTGTTGATGGACATTTAGGTTGCTTCCATGTCTTGGCTGCTGTAATAGTGTTGCTATGAACATTGCAGTGCATGCATCTTTTTGAATTATAGCTTTTGTCTTTTCCAGATATATGCTCAAGAATGGAATTGCTGGATCATATGGTAACTCTATTTTTAGATTTTTAAGGAAATTCCATCCTGTTCTCCATAGTGGCTGCCGCAATTTACATTCCCACCAACAGTGTAGGAGGATTAACAGTAACGTGTTAAGTGTCAAACAACAGGTATTTATTGAACGCCTGCTAAGAGCCTTCCATGTTGGACTGATGTCCCTGACCATCACTGAGTCATTCATTCACTCAACAAACATTTGAGATGAACTATATGTCAAGCCCTGAGATCTGTCCCGAGAACGCAGAGAAGATGGCAAGTGTCCTCAGAGAGCTCACACACCATATACTGTCTGCAGCTTCTTCTGTAAGGTTGAAATATTGGAAACAACCCGAAGGCCCAGCAATAAGGGAATAGTTAAGAGGATGACGGTTTGTCCACACAAAGGGGCATTATTCTATAATGATATTGACAAGTGTTTATGATATAATAGTAACTGAAAGAAGCTGGAAATGAAATTGTGAGTACAGATGATTTTCGATATTTGCAGTCGTTACGTTTACTATAAAGTCACTGTGGACATTGAATTAGTGAACAGGAACCATGGCTCCCAAGGGAAAAACGTGGTTAGGTTCCGTGGAGCCTCCGGTTACAACATTTTCATCAACTGATAAATTCATAACCTTATTTTTTGTGTGCTTCTGTTTAAAGACACTTTATTTACATATATTGTTGGTTCTTTAATATGGAACTCATGGGCAATAGCGCTAGAGCTCATGCCCAAAGAGGGCTTTTCTAACACATATTTTTTCTGTAAAGCACGTCACGGCCTTCCCGTGTTTAGGAACACTAGGCAGTGCTACAGCTGGGGACCATTTTAGACAGTGAAATCATCAACAGAAAGCACAAAAATATGAAAACCATGGCACTAAAAAGACAGACACTCGGGCTTCCCAGGTGGCGCAGTGGTTGAGAGTCCGCCTGCCGATGCAGGGGACACGGGTTCGTGCCCCGGTCTGGGAAGATCCCACATGCCGCAGAGCGGCTGGGCCAGTGAGCCATGGCCGCTGAGCCTGCGCGTCCGGAGCCTGTGCTCCGCAACGGGAGAGGCCACAACCGTGAGAGGCCCGCGTACTGAAAAAAAAAAAAAAAAGACAGACACTCAGGTACAGTACGAGAGCTGAAACAAGAAGGCAGGGCATCACCACATTTGTCCCCAGCTTGGGAGGTGAATGTGGGCGACGCGACCTTTCCACCAGTTTATTGCAAGTCTGTGAAAGACCAAGAAAGCCTGGCAAGCACTGGTTTTGGGGTTACAAATACATTTCAGTGAGGAAGCAAGTTCACAAATAAGGAATCTGCAGATAACGAGTCTGTGCATGTGGATAAAGATTGGCGATAATGGAGAAGAAAATGAAATAGGATTTCTATCGGTGCTTTCCTGTTTTAAAATTTTCATCAATGTCATCAAGGTTTTTTTTTCTTCTTCTTCTTCATCTTATAATAAATACATCTCCAGGAAAACAATACAAGCCTGCGTGTGGTCTCCTACACCCTCTTTCCCACCCACCTGGCTCCCACAGCCTGGTCAGTGGGCTCAGAGGTGGTGGGAGTGACACTTAGGTGTCAGTGGTTCCCAGCCTGGGCTCTTCCACGACAACAGAGGTTTCTGGGATGGCAGTAACAGGAGCCGAGAACACTTAAAGTCTTTCTTAGTGTGGAGGCAACCACGCCGTGACTCGGGACCCCTCCCCGGAGCATACAGCATCGACCAGTTTCCCTCTGGTTGTCATCATGTCCTTTCTGTGTGGCAGCTCTAGGGACCTCAGTGCCGTCGGAAACTCCAATATCAATTTTCCTGTGCTTTGATGACTGGGAAAACAAATTCATTAAAATGGTGCAGTTTTTTTAAAAGAAAAAATTTCCCCCAAACTTGGGTTCTTTGGAGGAAAGATTGAAACAAACAAACAAACAAAAAGGAGTGCCTGTAATGGAAGTATTTAGAATTATTGCTCAAAATTACGTAAAAGGCACACTTTAGGTTCCTTCTAAAAAGTATTTGGCAGGAAGCCAGCTCACCCATTGGTGGGACCTAGCATGTGCCATTGGATTATTCTAAGCAGTTATTTGAAGGGAAGATCCAGAAACTCCTTCATCAGCCCTTGCAGAGGTTAGGACAAGTATTATTCTCATTCCTGCCTATGGAGACAGGAAATTCCAGGCCACAGAGGTTGCTAACATTTCTACCTGATTTGCCTCTGGATTCGGAGTTATGTGAATGGCTTGTTTGTCTAACTCAGCTCTGCTCAAATCAATCTTTCATGGATCCCCCCCCAAGTAAAGATCACCTTGGGTCAAAGGTCACAGGTCATCATGGTTCTCAAATACCTACCCACTTTGTACGAGTTCCAAAGTGGACAATTACCCAGAAATTAGTGAGGAACAAAAGCAAGTATTTCAAAAGACTAATTGGGAAAAAATGAGTACCGCATGTGCCGTGATGTGTCAAAAGTTGTCTTTATGGCTATCCCAATTAATTCCCAGTTTTTCTCCAAGCAGACTTGTAATAACGTAAAATGTGATAGAAAGCCCCTGCTGTTGACATAGAGAGTTCCTTTGTGTTATACCTGCTGCACAACGTCCTGGCCGTTAGGATATTCGTCTACGCTGGGCCTGTGTTGCGCTTATACACATGACACATTCTTAATGTGTCCTAACAAAAAGATTCCCCTCAAGCAATTAATTCAGAAAAAAATCTTAGAAGGACTTTCCAAAGGTATCATAGTTTTGCATCTCATTCCTGATTTCTTAGGGTGCAAAGTTATTAACTTTGATTTAATTAAAAGTCAAAGGTGTTCACAGAAGCAAGCCAGAAATAAATAGGGACACTCAAATTATACAGAGAGGAAGAAGCTGAAAGGTGAGCTAAAGATTGTCCAAAGACAGATCAAGGCAGTGTGGGCAATGTGAATGGAGCAGCTTGGTTAAATACATGCATTTTTAAAGGGTAGGTGGTCGTGCATACAACGACGCACAGCCTTGGCCTCCTGGAGAGCCAGGGAACTGCTTCTGGATGAAAGGAAATTATTATTATTATTTTTTACACGGGCAACGAGAGGGCTTTTACACTATCGCTTCTTACCAGTGTGACCTGCAAATGTTAACATCAAGATGCCTCGTATTTGCCTTCAAGCCAGGCTTTAAAATCAATTTTTGGCAAACTTTAGAATTTTATTGTGAATTTTGGGGCAAGGATGATAAAGAAACCCATCTGTTCATATTTATTTTTATTGTCCTTCGTTAACCAAAGATTCTTCAGAACGTTCCAATTTAAATTAACGACTTCCATCCATCTTCGTTTGGGGCCAGTTTCTGCAACTCGGCCCTCCTTCTAGAGAAAAGGGCACGTAGAAGGGGCAAAATTTGGCAACCCCTGCCCAGTGACCTGTCCCTTCTCAAGTCAGCAGAGTGAGATTCCAAGGAGTACAGGCCTGGCTCCAAGATCCTAAATGGATTCACTCCAAATGGCTGTTTATTCTCTTTGTGTTGAAAGCGAGAGCAGTAGCTTCTGGAGCAGCTACTGTACACTAGACACCGAGCTGGGTGCCTTGTCGATCTCCTGTCATCTTTATAATCATGTAGCAAAGTGGACATTATAAATTTCCCTGTTGAACTGAGGCTGCACAGAGAGGTTAAGTAACTTACCTGAAAGCACCCAGCTAAATGGCTGAGTTGGGATTCAAGCCAGATGTGTCTGTCTTTGTGGCTTCTATGGGGGTCGCACTTCCCAGAAGCTCTGAAATCACCATCCAGGAGAGATGGCGTCCCCTAAAGCCCACCAGAGGGGGTGGGGGATTTCAGCTCGTTTGGCCCAGACGGGGAGGCGGTGGGATGGACGAGCAGCCAGATGCCACAGCCATCTCAGGTCAAATGAAGCCTGCTCCTTTCTCAGCTTGATTTGACCTAGAACTGGGAAACAGATGGGTCCAAGCTGCCCGAGGGTCTGAGGGAAGCTGAGCTGACAAATGGGGCCAGGCTGCAATTGCTCCGGTTCTGAGGGCCTGGGGCTGGGGGCTGCTTTGGGAACCAAAGCTCCAGCGTGGACCTTTTGACTTATAAAACCTTAGATAAGAATTCAACGGTGAGGCTAGAGGGCTCATCCTTTCGGAGGGAGGCAGACCCAGGGAGACCCAGGGCAAATCCGGGAGATAAGGCAGCTGTCAACAGATGCATTATAAACAATGTGGCTACTTGCCGGAAGAGATAGCCAGGAAGATAAACAAGGGCCAAGGAAAGGTGCCTGATGGACTTAATGCTCATTCAACAGCAACGACTCATCCCTTTGCGATGCTGAGGAGTGGGGCTGTTTGGAAGGGATGCTGGGTTGCTTAGAAATGCCCTGCAATGGAATGAGTACGGGGCCCAGTTCACAGAGTCTTACTATACGAATGAATGAATGAGTGAATGAATGGTGACTCGGCCATTTGTTCATCCACTACTACACTAACAGGGGGACAAGGAGTCCTGGTTTGCCCAGGACTGGGTTGTTTTCTGGGACGTGGGACTTCCAGTGCTAAAATGAGGACGGTCCTGGCACACCAGGGCTAGCTGTTCCCCTGCTTCTGGAGAACCCATGATGGAGCAGGCCCTGGGCCCCAACTCGGCATATGAGGCTAAATCAGACTCAGTCCCCGCTCTCAAGGAGTCCGTGTATATACGGTTGGGACCGATAAATATAACATTACGGGGCTTCCCTGGTGGCGCAGTGGTTGAGAGTCCGCCTGCCGATTCAGGGGACGCGGGTTTGTGCCCCGGTCCGGGAAGATCCCACATGCCGCGGAGCGGCTGGACCCGTGAGCCATGGCCGCTGGGCCTGCGCGTCCGGAGCCTGTGCTCCGCAACGGGAGAGGCCGCAACAGTGAGAGGCCCACGTACCGCAAAAAGAAAAATAAATAAATAAATAACATTACGGTAAATGTCACGATAGGGCCACGTACAGAAACAAGGCCATGGAGTCAGAAGCATCATGATGGCTTTTAAGAGGAGGAACAAACACTGGAGGTGAGTCCGGAGGGCAGGAGCTCTCCAGATCTCTACACGAAGCTGGGGAAGGGCCTCGGGACAGCAGGGACAAAGGCCTAGGGGCTCACACAGTGCTTTGGTTCAGGAAACAGTAGCAGAGTGTATGTATGCGTGCACGTGTGTGTGTGTGTGTGTGTGTTGGTGGGGCATGTGGGGGAGAAGAGGGGGGATGGTGAGATTGGAGAGATATTTGAGGGGCCAGATGACAAGTTGTAGGTGATGTTAAGAAAAATGAAATTTATACTGTAGGCAGTAGGGAGCTATTGAAGGTTTTTTAAGCAGGGAGAGAGAATCAGATACTATGAAACTTCTCATTCATTCAGCAAATGGTTCCTAAGCACCTACTACGTGCAGGCATTGTGCTAGCCGAGTGAATGAATGAATGCTTGTCTATTTGCCCAAAAAAGTTTAATTTTCCAATGGCAGTGAAGGGCCTTGGAATCCAGAGACCAGCTGACATGACGTTCAGGCCCGTGGCCTCTGTCAGAAAAATCGTTCTGCAGTGAGCAAATCTAAAGAGAAGGCTGCCAGCACCGGCTCCAACCTCCGCCCCCTTATCTGTTTTCCTTTTTCCAAAAGACCTTGAGGACTGTAGTCGATTCCACTACAAAACGGTTACACAATTTCCCCCCGGAGAAAGCGAGTTTCCACCTTAGGGGGATGAATACGCCCTTTCTTTTCTGGAGAGCTGGCTGATGGAGGCCCAGGCTGGGTACTGCAGGAGGGGCGGTGTGGGGAGCCGCCGGCTGCGGTCTGATTTGGGGGTGACTGTTTGTTTTTTCATTAAACAAAGCCCGCAGGGCAGGGGCTGTGGCTGCAGGAGCCTCCGGAGGCTGATAAAGCAGGTAATGGGAGCTGGCCGGCAGCAGTGGCCAGCTAAGGACCCTCTGATTCCCGCCGCTGCCAAAGCATCCATTTCTCCGGGGCTGCGCGTCCTATAAATGGTGCCTTTGAAGAGGCTGCCCTGGTGACAGCAGGACCCTCCCTGCAGCACCCACTCGGCCACTGGATTCTGAAAGCTGATTGTCCCTTCTCAAGCCCTTCCCTCCTGCGACATTCCTCACGCTGACCATTGTCTGCAGAAAGAGGCCATTGTCTGAGGCTGGCATATCAGCTGACGGAGGCACAGGAGACAAGCAGAGCTTTGGGAAGAAAGAAATACACCCCAAACAACAGAGCAGCGGAGCCTCGCCGGAGGGCAGGGCTTAGCCTGGGCTTGTTGAATTGCCCGATGGGCTGATGTTCTTCCCAAGAGGAAATGCCCCCCATTATGGGAGGATCAGAGTTTTATCTCTGGGCTGGAATGACACCATTTGTGCCTTTGTGTCAACAGCACTGAGAGGCCTTGTTTAGGGTTATGTGGCCAGCGCTGGGAAGGGCTGGTTGAAGAGAAAAAAGAAAAAACGCGGAACAATGTTTACCCAGAAGGCAGCTCCCACCAAGGAAGCAGCCGCCACCCTCTGCGCTGGGATGTCAGCTGGCTCGCCAGTCCCCCTTGTCTGCTCCTTGGCCTTGAGTGCGGCCGGGTGGACGGGCAGCTGGTGGGGACAGGTATGCCATGCCAGCTCTTAAAACGTGGGTAGACGGCTAAGTTCCCATCCTCCCTTCCCCTCCCCCATGCGCCCCCCCCCCCCCCCACCCCGTGGCCCCGACTGCCCAGCCCTGCCGCCACCGCCCTCCCAATCCAGAACTAAAGGTTAGTGCCTGGGAGAGCAGAGTCTGCACGCATTGTCCCTGGGTGCAGGCAAGATGCTGAGACCTATTGACTTGTTCCGGGGCTTCAGCCTCAGAGACTCTTGCTACTCAAAGTGTGGTCTCAGGACCAGCAGCACTGGACTTACCGGGAACTTGTTAGAAATGCAGAATCTCAGGCCCTGCCCCAGACCTGCTGCATCTGAAGCTGCATTTCAACAAGATCTCCTGGATAGATTTACCCACTGAGAAGCATTGTTTAAGTCAGAGGTTCTCAAACATAGCTGCGCGTTGGCATCCCCTGGGGAGGTTTTAAAAGTGCCAATGACTAGACAGCATCTCAGCCAATGACATCAGGATCTCTGGGGATGGGACAGAGCATTGGTATTTTCCAAGACTCCCAAGCGATTACGATTGGTCTCCAGGTTTGAGGCAGAGGAGTAAGAATGACACCTTTTGGCCCCTTTCCTAGAACTGAGTCTGCATCTCATATAATGCAATTGTTTCTTAGCATCTTCTCGGTGCCAGGCATCACCACAGTCTCTAAGACTGCATCAGTGAAGATGGAACATGTTCATGACTGCAATGCCTTTCCGGCCCAAAGAACTCCTATTCATCCTTCAAAACCCAATTGAAAAGCCTCCTCCTCTGTGATGCATTCCTGGATCTCCTGAAACAGGGAAAAATGTTTTCTCCTCTAAACTTTCACTTCCCTCCGCATTTTTTTATTCTCACAGTTGGAGCCCTGAGGACAGGGCCTGTGTCTTATTTATCTTTATATCCTTGGGAACTAGGTGCTCAGTAAATGCTGTTGACTGAATAATACATGGGTGAATACCTGAATGATGACAAGGATAAGTGAAGATATATTTCCTGCCCTTAAAAATCTAAACTAGCAGAGGAGGCCACTTTGCACAAAATTATCAAAGGGTTAACCTCTGATGATGGGGGGCCTGCTGGGGTCAGAGGGTGGTCCACACTCTTTGCTCATTGTTGCATCTCCTCTTGGGCTCCTTTCCTCGTTGAATTTGGAGACAAGAAGATCCTCCAGTTGACGGAAGGTAAAGATTCTGTTTGCCTTCCTAGCTGATGCTGTTACCGTTACCTGTAGGACAGGTGACTGTCTTTGTGTTGTCAGGCCCCAGGACTCAAGCCTGGAGAGGAGAGGGAGGAGTCTAACGAGCCCGGGGGCCTTCTGGACAGGTGGCGCGGTCACGTCGGCTGCTGTGGCTCTGCGGCAGCTTGGGCTGTGGGCTGGCTTGTCGTGGCTAAGGTCAGGGCCCTGGTTGGCTGAAGGGCTTCCTGGTCAGAGGCAGGGCAGGCTGCCCAGTCTGCATGGTGCTGGAAGCTGGCATGCAGAGGCCAGGAGTCAGAGGGCCCAAGGTTTGAGCCAAGGGGCAGCAGGCAGAAATATGCCATGTGGAGGGGGTCTGAGATAACACCTAGGAGAGGTGATTTTTAAGCTCTCTTATAAATCAGGGTGGCATCATAAGGAAGGGAAGTGCTCAGGGAAGGGAGGGGAGGGAGAGAGCTGTGTGGTCTGTTTGCTGGGCAGAGGGAAGGAGAGTCTGGGCAGGCTGAACAGCAGCATTATTGATTGACAGTTTGGCTGGAATCCTCCCAGGAGGATCCTCCGGAGTTCTCTCCAGCAGCCCAGTGGAGACACAATTCCAGGGCCTTACCTGCTCTGCTGCTGGCAGGTACTCTGGGACCCTGGGACATTCGGGAGAGAAGTTTCCATCTCCGTCTTTTCTCATTTTCCTGCACAGGCTTGAGGTTCAATTTCTGTGTCAAGGAAATCAGTTCTATTCTTTATCAATGTAGCTCTCTATTCCCTGGGCACCGTGCACAGACATCTCCCATGTCAGGAAGTCAAGAAGATTTGCTCAAGTGAAAATCACCCAGGAGTCATCGGTTCTCACAAGCACTATCCCCAAAGATTCCTTTGGGAAATTAGCCTCAAGAACTGAAGTGTGAGGACTTAGACGACCGGCAAGCGGGAAGCCCAGGGGTGTCTGGGGCACATTCTGGCCTTCAGTTCTGTCCTTTCCAATCCCTCCACGGCTGGGGTCGGCTCCCAGGACTGGGAGGGAAGAGTCAGTGAATTCCGGTGGGGTCCCCGTGTGGTCAAATTCAGGGGGCCTAGTTCAGAGAGGTCTTGGGGCTGGAAAAGGGACAGAGCTGTCGTGGAGAAATTCTATGTAGACTCTGGGTCGAGCTGAGAATGGGAGTCAAGGCTGAATCAGAGACAGGGGGCTGGGTAGAGGGCCTCCTTCAATAGGCCAAGGAGGCTCAAGACACCCTTTTATTGGCTCCTGGGTGGGAGGCGTGGGAACGCGGGGCTCAGCTAGGAAAGTGGCAGGTGCATTCTGCTCGAGGGAGACTCCCTGATGACCCCAGAAGGAAATGACCACACCCAGGATTTACTCTGCATCTTTCCTTCCCCCTGGTTACAGATAGGAGTCTCCACACCCAACCTCCACCCTGCCGGCCCAGCACCTTCTGCAGAGCTGGCCCAGTCTTGTCCCTTCTTGGTCTCCTGGGTGCCTAGCCCAGGACTTAGCTTGGCCTCACGCAGCACCAGTGTTTCCTGAATGGAATAACTTGCCTCTTGGCAAGGATGCACCGTTCCAAGGTTTGGGGTGAGAGGCCGGGGAGGAGTGCAGAATGCTGCCCAGAACGGCTGGCTTCTTCCATTCCCCACCTGCAAGATGGGCGGAAGAATCCTCTCCCTGTCTGCCCCTCTACAGGGCGCTACAAGGAGCCCGTGAGAACCGGAATGCCAAATGTGAAGTTCCAACACCAGTATGAGGCGGGAGGCAGTGTAGAGTAATGGTCAGGGCCTCAACTCTGTCACCAGGCTGCCAGGAAGCGAGTCTGGCTCTGCTGCTCTCAAGGTGTACAGCCCAGGGCCGAGGACTTGATTCCTCTGTCTCTCACAGTCTGCATCTGTAAAAGGGGTTCTTGTGAGGATCCCATGAATGAATTCCTGTAAAGCCCTTGGAACAGTGCCTAGAGTCTGGGGATGGGTGAAGGCGGAGGTATCTGTGCTCCAAAGTTGGGGAGTTTTTCCCGATTTCAAATGTCTCACATTCCCAGTCTTTAGGACGGTAAGATTGACTTCTGTGGATGGTCTTGGTTAAGTGAGGAACGAAGATGGGAAGGAGGCCGCAGTCCCCAGAAGGGAGTTGGGTTGGCCTGACTCTTGCTACTAGTTGATCTAGTTGGTTTGAAGACCAATCATCACCTAAGGCTTGATCGTTATTAATCACCCATCAGAGTAAGCTGAGCCTCACTGCAAGGATAACAGCCAGCCACAGAGGGCTTTCGTGTAGGCCTCCCAGAGCAGAGAGCGCCAGAAGGTGGTTCAGAGGGGATGGGGATCTATCATACGATCCCTGTTATTTTTCTTAAATTTATGGAACATCTGTTACTGTGTCCCTGGCACTTGATAAACTGCTTTTAATTTTTTTTTTTTTTTTTGGCGGTACGCGGGCCTCTCACTGTTGTGGCCTCTCCCCCGTTGTGGAGCACAGGCCCCGGATGCACAGGCCCAGCGGCCACGGCCCACGGGCCCAGCCGCTCCGCGGCATGTGGGATCCTCCCGGACCGGGGCACGAACCCGCGTCCCCCGCATCGGCAGGCGGACTCTCAACCACGGCGCCACCAGGGAAGCCCTGCTTTTAATTTTCACAACAATCCTGCAAGAGTGGCCCTGTCAGTCCCGTGTTATAGATGAAGAAAAGCGGTCTGGAGATGCTGAGTCGCTGTCTGGAGTACCTGGCGGTGGGTAGCGGAGCTGGATTCGAGCTCTGGTTTGCGATGTGAAGCGAAAGCCTGTGTCATCCCACGGTGTCCTGGCTGAGTTCCATTCATTCATTCATTCATCTTCCTCGGTGCCAGGGTATATTCTAGGTGTGGACGAACCTAGAATAAGACATTTCCTTTTTCTTCAAGAGGCTCAGAGACCCAGAGCAATAATGGGATGGCGAGACAGTCCTGTGCAAAGAAAACACGGAAGCGCAAGAAACTATTCTCCCTAGGGTTGCGCGTTGGGGGAGGGTCGGTGGTTTCAGTAAGAGAGTGTGTGGCAGAGCTCCGGGCCCTGTGCCATGAAGGGGACCATTGGTGGCACTAGAGGAGGAGCTGACCAGGTGGGGCGGGGATCCCAGAGGGCACAAGGACGTTGCAGGGGGAGGAACAGCACGTGCAAAGGCCAGCAGGTCACTGAGGGGGCGGGCAGGGGGCTCGGAGCCCGTGCCTGTGGCGAGGCTGCTGGGAATGTGAAGAGTCGAGGGGGTAAGGCAGGAAATGCAGGCGAGAGCTTGGAAGGTGGGCTGAGCAGCTTGGACCCAGCCTGCATCCCAGGGACCACCTGGGGCTTTGGTTCGGGCAGGATGAAGGTAAGAAGAGGTACTCACCTCGGATGCAAAATTTAAGCGGAGGCCGAAAAACTCAGTCGCCACGACACGTCATATCAGAAATCAGGGCAAAAATGCCCACGCTGGGCAACAGGACCAACTTGAAATAAAGACGACCCTCTTCCCAGCCCCGCTTTTGTTAAAAACCCAGATTTCTGGTGTTCCTCCCTGGATCTACTGACCCAGTCTTTCCATGGAAGGGGCTCTATAATTTCCCAGTGTCCTGGGTGATTTTTATGGCTGTGTTTACTTTTTTTTTTTTTTAAGATTTTTTTGATGTGGATCATTTTTTAAAGTCTTTGTTGAATTTGTTACAATATTGCTTCTGTTTTATATTTTGGCTTTTTGGCCACAAGGCATGTGGGATCTGAGCTCCCCGACCAGGGATCGAACCCGCACCTCCTGCACTGGAAGGCAAAGTCTTAACCACTGGAGCACCAGGGAAGTCCCTGTTGTGTTTATTCTTTTTAAACTTGTCTATGATTAATAACCACCTGAGAGCACCTGGTAAAAATCTAGATTCTCACGTCCCTTCTGGACCTTCTGCATCCAAACGGGCAGGAGAGGGGCCTGGGAGGTTGGAGGCTTAGCAAGAGCCTCGGGAGCTTCATGTCATCGGACAAGATGGCAAATAGCAGTGAACGGCAGGGTGTGTTTTATGCCCATGGGTTCCAGCTTTGGGAAGACCCTCCAGCAAGCCCAGGCAACAGGCCCTGTTTGGGCTGAGGTTTTTTATTCTACTGTTCAGTTTCCAAATGGGAAAGTGTCTCAGTTGTTAAAAGCTGCACACATATTATCTCCCTACAGTAGGTACTCTGGGAGATTCTGGAAGAAAGCCTGAACTCCTAGCCAGACATCAAAGCCCTACACAACTGGCCCCTCGACCTCTCTCCAGGCTCCTCCCCCATTAAGGGCTGCCAGTCTGCCAGCATCCATGGACCAACCTTGCCACTGTTTCCGAGCAGACTTCCCACTCCGAGCCTCTCCCCAGGCAGATCCCTCTGCTGAAGGACCTTTCCTGTTTCCCACTACCTGTCTCTTCATGCTGCTCCGTCCTTGAGGCTCCGATGAGGCCCTTTCGCTGCAAGGAAGCCCCCATGCCCCTGAAATGCTGCAGCCACCGTTCCTCCTCCCTCCTCTCAAGTCCGACCTCTATCACTCCCTCTGGCCCCTGCGGCTCTGTCGGTGCTTTTACGTTTTCTTGGGTGTTTATCAAACCTTGGAGGCCTCCTTCTTCCTTTTGCATACTAGAAGAGCTCCTCCTGAAGCAAGCAGATGCTCCAGAAGGTTCATGTACTGCCGAGTCTGAAAGCTTGGCTCCAGGTCTCAGTTCTATCACTTCCAAGCTTGGGTGACCTTGGACGAGTCCTTTGCCCTTTGGTTTCTTGGGACAAAATACAGTTACCTTGGTGGGGGTGTGAAGGGCAGAGGAGACAGTATAAACTGCAAGGGGGAGCATCACACAAATGAGGATGTTATTATGCATAATACGACACAGAGAGCATTCATTGAGGGCGAGAGGGCATCTCCTAAGGCTTCCCGTGCACCGCAGTCCCCAGTGAGCCCCGAGTGACCACCTGGCCATGGACTTGCCTCTCCATCCAGCACCCTGCTTCTTCAGCAGTTGACCGTAGGCGTGATTCTGGCCATCTGCTCCTCCCAGGAGGAGGGCAAACCTAGGGTGGAAGAGCTTTGAAGGGGCTTATTGGTCACCTACTTTATTCTAAAATAAGAAATTTTACTAAGGTGCAGGATGACCTGGAGAGAGTTTCTTTTAAATTCTCTCACATTCAGTTTTTAGTATTTAAAGAAAGTGTGGGAAACATGCTTTTGCAGAAGGACACCTCCTAATGTGCTGCTCGGGGTGAACGCCTTTTGGGGAGCCCGGCCCTCCCCCTCAGCGCTGTGTTAGGAGGAACAAATGCTTCTGCAGCCGAACGGCCCCCTAGGGACGTGGGAGGCGCCGGGAGGCCCCGGATGGAATCGGGGAGCCGGGCTCCCAGATACGATGCCTCTCGTGTGTGTTCTGGTGCCGGATGCTGGCGTGAGCTGAACAGATTCGGCTCGTGGTTTCATCTGGGCAAAGACAGAGTCAGGAGGGGCTTGTTTCTTTGTGTTCAGAGCCTGCTGGTGAGCACGGATGGAAAACTCATTTATCAGTGAGGTTAGGGCCAGGGCGGGAGGTCAGGGCCGCCCTGCCTGCTCTTCCTCTGGGCGCTGAGAGAGCCGCTCTCCTCTCTGCGGCTCCGGGAGGAGGATGCATTGATCAGGGGCAAAGGTCATGTGTCATCAAAGGCAGAACAGGAATAAAGGGAGCCCTTCCCCAGGATTCTGGAGTGGGCCCCGAAAACCCAAGACGGTTCACTCCCTCGGGAAGCTCAGATTGCCTTATACGCAAGAGGTCCCGAATTCTGATTACAAAATTGACAAGGAGACGTTGCTTTATCTTGGGATAGCTTTCAAAGACTTAGGATTTGAAGGGGGAGGGGTTGGAAGCATTCTGTTTCTATCCTCCTCAGCCAAGAATTCAGAACCCTCTGGAGCAGACACTACACATGTCTTCCTTTTTTGAAGAAAAAACAATTCATTAAAAAGTTCTTTGTATGAGTCTGGACACCTCAAAGATAGGACCCTAGCCACCCTTATCTTTTCCCATGGGAATATTTCCTTTCTAGATGGAGGCCGGGGTGGGGGGGGGGGGGGGAAGAAATCCACACACAGTAATTTGAAAGTTGGAAGTTAAATTTGAACGATCACGTGGTCAATGGATGACGTAGAAAAACCATAAAGATGGAAAGAAAAAAAGAAAGACAGTCCACCAAAAAGACAGACAGAAATGTAAAAAGACAGATGGAAAGAAATTCAGAGAGACAGAGAGAAAGTTCATGCCCAAAACCAGAGGAGAGAAAGAATTCCATATAGACAGACACAGCCCTAGCCAATCATCGTCAGCTGATTTAAAATATAACAAACGTCCCCAAATGCATGATTTGGAATTGGAGGGGAAAAGGGAGTTTCTCAGCAGATACACCTATATATTTTCAGCAACAATTTCTTCTTCTTTACAGTAAGTGTGGAAAATGAACAAAGGGCCCAATTGTGATCTGCCTCACTTTCCAGTTGTCAAAGCAAATTGAACTCAGAGAGGACAGAGTTGACAACACAGGAAAACAAGTTTGCATTTCAAGAGCAGATCTGAGGCCCAGCTGAAGAATGGGGCTGCCAAGGCAGAGGCATCACTTAAACAAGCGACGGGGTCCCCCCTGCATAGATACTACTGTGTATAAATAGATATACAAATGCACCAAGGTGTTAACAGGAATCTAGCCAGAGAGAGGTGGCCTGTATCCCATAAATGAGCCCAGAACCTACTTCTAGATTCCTGAAAAACTGAGCGCCAGGAGGACGTGTATAAGGCACTGTGTTCCTGGACCTCTCTCAATTTCTCTTAATGTAAGTTGACTTTAACAACCCCGGTGCAAATGCCACCTCCTCTAGAAAGCCTTCCCCATCTGCCCTGTTCCAGTGACCTTTCTCTCCGTGGCTCCTTTACAGATGGGCTCTGTCTAAGACTGCTTGGTGCCAATCCCTCGGCGATGGGGCTGGTCAGCTCTCTATAAGTCCCTTGCTGGTGTGTTATCGCTCCATCCAACAACCAGCTGTTTGATGCATTTTCTAATTAAAAGTATGAACTTGGGATACTTGCCCATTAAAAATGTAACACCACCCATGAAATCTCACGTTTTTCATTTTCATTTTTTAAGAACACAAATTAGTCCAACTGAATCGTTTAAATGACTTTTTTTTAAGCAAAATAAGCCATATGTGGGAACCAATAGGTCCCTTACAAAGATTTGCTTTTTCTCCAGGACAGACACGTCAAAATAAGACTCTTCGCAGTTTTTACAACCGAGGTTTGGCCACACAGAAACTCCTCACTGCGTGCCATGAACCTGTGAGTACTTTCTTTCCGCTCCAACTTCCCGCCTAAGTGCTAGTGCCCAGGGTGCCTGGGGTGGGGTCTGTGACCTTGGGGTCTTCCTGATGCCCATGGCTGACCCTTGAGACCTAGTTAGTCATAATGAGTTGAGCTGACATGGTTGACAGGCCTGCATTTTCTTTCCTTTTTTCCCCAGGAGACCTGAGGACTCCTGAGGAACGAAGCCTGGATTTTCTGGAAGGACACTTAGCTGAGTACAGTCCATTGAGAAGGATGGGGAAAGTCTGTGCTTTCTGAACCTGCTAATTTCTCGGATTTAAGCGCCCAACAAATACGACCTCTGTAAAAGCAAGTCTTTTACATCCAGTTTGGACTGTAGCTGAGAGCTGAGAATTCCACAGTGGAGAATCCTCACTCCAATTTTTATAGTGCTTTGCAAATTCAACTCACAGATCCTCAAAAAGATTTCATGGTCCACTGCTTCCAGGATGAAGACAAAACTCCCTGGGCTGGCCTGGGTGGGGCAGAAGAGGCGGCTGGAACTTGGCCCAAAGTTGACTAGTTGCCTCCTTCTTGAGCCTATTTCGTCATCTCTTGAGATGAGATTCACGAGAACATCTAAACTCTTATGGTTACGTGAAGATTCAGGGAGATGAAGGAGAGAGCATCTGACTGCCTCAGCCCTGAAGACTTCATTCTTCTTGTCCTTCCCCCACCCCACTTGTGTTTAGTTATTATTTTTTAATTGAGGTATAAACTTCCTTCTCCTTTTTATTCCCTTCTCTATCCTTTTTCTTTCCCCTTAATTTGGTGACGGCATACTCAGGGGCCAGCCCTGTTGTAAACACTGGGATTCAGTGTTGGAATCTGTGGGGTCCCTGTCCTCAAGGGCTCACACCTGCTGGGACACACAGACAAGGGAATTAATGATGACAGGACACACGGTGTGTGATTGGCTCAGAGAGGGAATGTGTAACTCAGGCGGTTTGCCCTGTCCCTCCAGGTCTAGGTGACACCTTGCCCAGCTTCAGGCCTGTCTACTGCTTTATTTAGACCCACTGGCCCTTTTGCAAGGAGTGCCCTTCAGCTGTTTGAGGGAAGGGGTGTAAACACATAGAAGAGAGAGACACTCTGTCCCCTGGGCACCCTGGGGTTCGTGGTCTCCAAGGAGAATGAGAACAGGAAACAGGCAGCAGCTCCTGGTCTGCTCCTGGACCACATCCTCGAGGAAGAGCTAAGAGTAAGCGCATGGTGGCTGTCCAGAGAAAGTGACAAGGAGGCCCTGGGGGTGATGACATGCAGCTCCCGAGCAGGGAAGAGAGGCAGGCAGGAGAGCCATCACCATACGTGGGTCACTTCACTGCGAACTTGTCAGAAGGGAAGAGGATTGAACTGCGTTTGTCTGGGGGAAGAAGATTCCAATAGGCCAGGGCTGTCTGAAGACTCGAGCCCTCCTTGGGTCCTAAGAAGGCTGTTTGTTGTTGGACAGGCAGGGGTCCGCAGCGGTGGAGGCAGTGGCTGAGAATCGGAGGCCCTCTGTCTACCCAGTTCATGGAGGCTTCGAGTGCAGGAGTGTGAGCCGGGCATGCCACTCCACCCCCCAGTGGATACAGGTTATCAAGTGTCCCCAGCCCCCCACCTCTCTCCTGAGCACAAAAGCCTGTTGTTTGGGAGCTCAGAGAGCGGACACAGACCATCCTGTCTTCTCTGTGTCATTAACGTAATCTGTTTGATCTTGAGGGTGGTTTTGTTTCAGTCTCTCAAGGGGTGTGGGGAAGGGAAGGGGGTGTTTCTTCTGATTTTGAGGAGTAGAGAGTGAAAGGGTTAAATATGAAAATTAAGCTCAGGAGGAAATCTCTCTCAGGCCCTCTTCTCCTTGTTGGAAAAGAGCTGGTGCTTATTTTATATCTATGGGAGATTCACTTATTCTGTGGAATGAAAGTGTTTTCGTTATCATCGTTGCTGACAATATTACACTTGTTTACACTTATATATGTACACCTTACCTCATTTTCAGAAGGATCTTGGCACACCAGTAAAACAGGTTTGCAACGAATAAAAGAATCATGGCTAAGACAAAATAAAGGTAGAAGAAATAAGATGT